>NC_139337.1:20596510-21171510 GCF_056507025.1 Lutjanus erythropterus | reverse complement strand
ATATCCCTCTATGGTACACATTATGATGCCAGTGAGGGAAATGTGTTTTTACGTCTCAAAATAGACTAAATAAACATAATCTGAAGAATTTTTATTTTTATTTTTATTTTTATTTTTGGAAGTTTTTGGGGTTCGTTGCCTGTAGGCAACATTGTACCATAATGGTGCATAAGTGAAAAAGAATGTTCCATTTCCAATTTGAACATTGTTTATTTCATAAACATATGCAAAAATATTCAATAACATCAGGAAGTCACAATTCATATTAAATTTTAAATTAAAAAGAATTATAAAAAGAATTTATATATATATGTATGTATGTATGTATGTATGTATGTATGGTCATATATATGTATGTATATATGTATGTATGTATGTATGTATGTATGTATGGTCATATGTATGTATGTATGTATGGTCATATGTATGTATGTATGCTCATATGTATGTATGCATGGTCATATTTATGTATGTATGCTCATATGTATGTATGCATGGTCATATGTATGTATGTATTCTCATATGTATGTATGCTCATATGTATGTATGTATGGTCATATGTATGTATGTATATATGCTCATATGTATGTATGCTCATATGTATGTATGTATGTATGTATGTATGTATGGTCACATGTATGTATGTATGCATGGTCATATGTATGTATGTATGTGTATATGTATGTATGGTCATATGAATGTATGCATGGTCATATGTATGTATGGTCATATGTATGCATGTATGGTCATAAGTATGTATGTATGTATGTATGGTCATATGTATGTATGTATGCATGGTCATATGTATATATGGTCATATGTATGTATGTATGTATGTGTGTATGGTCATATGTATGTATGTTTGTATGAATGGTCATATGTTTGGCCATATGTATGAATGTATGGTCATATGTATGTATGGTCATATGTATGTATGCTCATATGTATGTATGTATGTATGTATGTATGTATGTATGCTCATATGTATGTATGTATGTATTTGTGCTCATATGTATGTATGTATGTATGTATGTATGCTCATATGTATGTATGTATGTATGTATGCATGTATGGTCATATGTATCTATGTATGTATGCTCATATGTATGTATGTATGTGTATGTATGTATGTACGCATGGTCATATGTATGTATGGTCATATGTATGTATGTATGGTCATATCCCTCTATGGTACACATTATGATGCCAGTGAGGGAAATGTGTTTTTATGTCTCAAAATAGACTAAATAAACATCATCTGAAGAAATTTTCTTTTTATTTTTGTTTTTGGAAGTTTTTGGGGTTCGTTGCCTGTAGGCAACATTGTACCATAATGGTGCATAAGTGAAAAAGAACGTTCCTTTTCCAATTTGAACATTGTTTATTTCATAAACATATGCAAAAATATTCAATAACATCAAGAAGTCACAATTCATTTTAAATTTTAAATTAAAAAGAATTATAAAAAGAATTTATATATATATGTATGTATGTATGTATGTATGTATGTATGGTCATATATATGTATGTATGTATGTATGTATGTATGTATGTATGTATGTATGGTCATATGTATGTATGTATGTATGTATGGTCATATGTATGTATGTATGGTCATATGTATGTATGCATGGTCATATGTATGTATGTATTCTCATATGTATGTATGTATGTATGTATGGTCACATGTATGAATGTATGCATGCTCATATGTATGTATGTATGTATGCATGTATGCTCATATGTATGTATGTATGTATGTATGCATGGTCATATGTATGACCATATGTTTGTATGTATGTGTGTATGTATGTATGGTCATATGAATGTATGCATGGTCATATGTATGTATGGTCATATGTATGTATGTATGTATGTATGTATGTATGGTCATAAGTATGTATGTATGTATGTATGTATGTATGTATGGTCATATGTATGTATGCATGGTCATATGTATGTATGGTCATATGTATGTATGTATGTATGTATGTATGGTCATATCCCTCTATGGTACACATTATGATGCCAGTGAGGGAAATGTGTTTTTATGTCTCAAAATAGACTAAATCAACATAATCTGAAGAAATTTTATTTTTATTTTTATTTTTATTTTTGGAAGTTTTTGGGGTTCGTTGCCTGTAGGCAACATTGTACCATAATGGTGCATAAGTGAAAAAGAACGTTCCTTTTCCAATTTGAACATTGTTTATTTCATAAACATATGCAAAAATATTCAATAACATCAAGAAGTCACAATTCATTTTA
This sequence comes from Lutjanus erythropterus, assembly GCF_056507025.1. Taxonomy (NCBI): domain Eukaryota; kingdom Metazoa; phylum Chordata; class Actinopteri; order Lutjaniformes; family Lutjanidae; genus Lutjanus; species Lutjanus erythropterus. The sequence goes on along the minus strand of NC_139337.1, from coordinate 21,169,242 downwards.
AATTTTAAATTAAAAAGAATTATAAAAAGAATTTATATATATATATATGTATGTATGTATGTATGTATGTATGTATGTATGTATGTATGTATGGTCATATATATGTATGTATGTATGCTCATATATATGTATGTATGTATGGTCATATGTATGTATGTATGGTCATATGTATGTATGCATGGTCATATGTATGTATGTATGCTCATATGTATGTATGCATGGTCATATGTATGTATGTATTCTCATGTGTATGTATGTATGTATGTATGTATGTATGTATGGTCAAATGTATGTATGTATATATGCTCATATGTATGTATGCTCATATGTATGTATGTATGTATGTATGTATGTATGGTCACATGTATGAATGTATGCATGCTCATATGTATGTATGTATGTATGTATGTATGCATGTATGCTCTTATGTATGTATGTATGTATGTATGCATGGTCATATGTATGACCATATGTATGTATGTATGTGTGTATGTATGTATGGTCATATGAATGTATGCATGGTCATATGTATGTATGGTCATATGTATGTATGTATGTATGTATGTATGCTCATATGTATGCATGTATGGTCATAAGTATGTATGTATGCTCATATGTATGTATGTATGTATGTATGTATGTATATATGTATGTATGTATGCTCATATGTATGTATGTATGTATGTATGTATGGTCATATCCCTCTATGGTACACATTATGATGCCAGTGAGGGAAATGTGTTTTTATGTCTCAAAATAGACTAAATAAACATAATCTGAAGAATTTTTATTTTTATTTTTATTTTTATTTTTGGAAGTTTTTGGGGTTCGTTGCCTGTAGGCAACATTGTACCATAATGGTGCATAAGTGAAAAAGAATGTTCCATTTCCAATTTGAACATTGTTTATTTCATAAACATATGCAAAAATATTCAATAACATCAAGAAGTCACAATTCATTTTAAATTTTAAATTAAAAAGAATTATAAAAAGAATTTATATATATATGTATGTATATATGTATGTATGTATATATGTATGTATGTATGTATGTATGTATGTACGGTCATATGTATATATGTATGCTCATATGTATGTATGCATGGTCATATTTATGTATGTATGCTCATATGTATGTATGCATGGTCATATGTACGTATGTATTCTCATATGTATGTATGCTCATATGTATGTATGTATGGTCATATGTATGTATGTATATATGCTCATATGTATGTATGCTCATATGTATGTATGTATGTATGTATGTATGTATGTATGTATGTATGGTCACATGTATGTATGTATGCATGGTCATATGTATGTATGTATGTATGCATGTATGCTCATATGTATGTATGCATGGTCATATGTATGACCATATGTATGTATGTATGTGTATATGTATGTATGGTCATATGAATGTATGCATGGTCATATGTATGTATGGTCATATGTATGCATGTATGGTCATAAGTATGTATGTATGTATGTATGTATGTATGTATGGTCATATGTATGTATGTATGCATGGTCATATGTATATATGGTCATATGTATGTATGTATGTATGTATGTATGTATGGTCATATGTATGTATGTTTGTATGAATGGTCATATGTTTGGCCATATGTATGAATGTATGCTCATATGTATGTATGCTCATATGTATGTATGCTCATATGTATGTATGTATGTATGTATGTATGTATGCTCATATGTATGTATGTATGTATTTGTGCTCATATATATGTATGTATGTATGTATGCTCATATGTATGTATGTATGTATGTATGTATGCATGTATGGTCATATGTATCTATGTATGTATGCTCATATGTATGTATGTATGTGTATGTATGTATGTACGCATGGTCATATGTATGTATGGTCATATGTATGTATGTATGGTCATATCCCTCTATGGTACACATTATGATGCCAGTGAGGGAAATGTGTTTTTATGTCTCAAAATAGACTAAATAAACATAATCTGAAGAAATTTTCTTTTTCTTTTTATTTTTGGAAGTTTTTGGGGTTCGTTGCCTGTAGGCAACATTGTACCATAATGGTGCATAAGTGAAAAAGAACGTTCCTTTTTCAATTTGAACATTGTTTATTTCATAAACATATGCAAAAATATTCAATAACATCAAGAAGTCACAATTCATTTTAAATTTTAAATTTTAAATTAAAAAGAATTATAAAAAGAATTTATATATATATGTATGTATGTATGTATGTATGTATGTATGGTCATATATATGTATGTATGTATGTATGTATGTATTTATGGTCATATGTATGTATGTATGTATGTATGTATGTATGTATGGTCATATGTATGTATGTATGTATGTATGGTCATATGTATGTATGTATGTTCATATGTATGTATGCATGGTCATATGTATGTATGTATGCTCATATGTATGTATGCATGGTCATATGTATGTATGTATTCTCATATGTATGTATGTATGTATGTATGTATGTATGTATGGTCATATGCATGTATGTATTTATGCTCATATGTATGTATGCTCATATGTATCTATGTATTTATGTATGGTCACATGTATGTATGTATGCATGGTCATATGTATGTATGTATGTATGCATGTATGCTCATATGTATGTATGTATGTATGTATGCATGGTCATATGTATGACCATATGTATGTATGTATGTGTATATGTATGTATGGTCATATGAATGTATGCATGCTCATATGTATGTATGGTCATATGTATGTATGTATGATAATAAGTATGTATGTATGTATGTATGTTTGTATGGTCATATGTATGTATGTATGCATGGTCATATGTATATATGGTAATGTATGTATGTATGTATGTATGTATGTATGGTCATATGTATGTATGTTTGTATGCATGGTCATATGTTTGGCCATATGTATGAATGTATGCTCATATGTATGTATGCTCATTTCAATCAGAAGAGACTAAGAGTAAAAGAGAATTGGTTTATTGGCACATGCATGATATATGAAACATGAACAGTCTTTGGTGGTTAGACCCCAATGAGGTGAAACAATATGTACATATAAATGGGGGTGATGAAGCTGTAGTGAAGAGAACCCCCCCGGGGTCTAGACACTGGTGGTGGTGGTGATGATGAGGTACAAAGCAGAGACTGGTGAGGTGAAGTGGCTCTGGACTCCTGCTGCCTGGACCTGAAGGCTGGAGGAGAGGGCGTCAGGGAGGATCGAGGTGAACATCTTCTGCTAACTGGGTCCAGTGACTGGAGGAGAGAGGGGTGGAGGAGGGTCGCGCGATTGACTGAATGACAACTGATGGAGCAAAGACAGAGGCGATTTAAAGTTTGGCAGCAGCAAATTGACTGGCTATCGCGACCGTGGCAAAATCTGATTGGATAGTAAAGACGAAGGTGAACGCCCACAAACAGCTGATTAGAGGGAATAGGAGGAGAGAGCTGGAGGAAAGGAAAGTTATGAATGAAGGCAGTGAAATAGAAGGTCTTCCTGATTGAACTTGCGCTGAGCATGTGTGTGTGTATTTATGTATGTATGTGTGTATGTATGTGTGTATGTATGTATGTGTGTGTGTATGTCTGTCTGTATGCTGAAAACTCAGCTGATCATGCCAAAACAACCTAGATGGGTTGAACTTTCCCCTTAATGATGTTGAGACCTAATAGCTGCCATTACTTGATCATTTGCTATTTAGGAAAAGCCTCATGTACTGGCTCAAACTACAGTGACTTCAAATGAATTCAGACTGTAAAGGCAGAGTTTGACAATAGCTTAGTGATACATAAATAAGTGAAAATAAAACCTTCCTTGTTTACCTGTTTAATCTTGTGACATGTAAGACTTACATTTGTTGGCGACCCAATCATTCCCCTTCTCACAGACAGCTGAAACTGTAGCCTAAACTTTTGTCTTTTGAGTCACATGCCTAGTTTGTGTGTTGTATAGACTCCAGCTCCCACTCATGCAAGCTGTAAGCCATTACAGTGGAGAGAGGATGACTAACAGGTACTGCAAATGGAAAGAATGGTAAACAGTGACACGTGTACGACCTTTATGAACTATCTGTTGTGGATCTGGACGTGAGGTTTTGCCAGATAAAGCCTACCTCTCTGTCATTGCTGCAGTAGTGTAAACAGGCTTGAATAAACCGCCATTAGCTCTTGGACTGTGGCCATTCAACACTCAGAGCCTAGGTTTTGTACAATCCTGATTACAAAAAAAGTTGTGACAGTGTGTAAAATGCAAGTAAAAACACAATATTTTGCAAGTCCCTTTTGACCCATATTCAGTTGAATACAGTACATAGACAAGTTATCTAATGTTCAACTAATGTTCAAACTGATAAACTTCATTGTTATTTGTAATTCTGAATTTTATACCTGCAACATGTTCCAAACAAGTTTTGACAGGGGCAACAAAAGAACAAAGCAAGTTGCGCCACGCTCAAAAAACACCTGTTTGGAACATTCAGAAGATAAACAGGTTAATTTGTAACAGGTGACAGTATCAAGGCTGAAAGGTACATACAGGTTTTTGGAGCAACACATGCTGCCATCCAGACGTCTTTTTCCAATGTGTTTTTGAAGCAAACAATATGACAACATTACAATATGTTATTGTCCTCAGTGTTAAAAGAAAAGGTGATTATCAGTGGTAAACATGTCCCTGTTGCAGGTGTTTGATTCAGAATGAGTGCATGTTTTCAAAAATCAATAAAAATATATCGGTTTGAACATTAAAAATATTGTCTTTTTGCTCCATTCAATCAAGTATAGGTTGAAAAGCATTTGCAAATCATTGCAGTCTGCTTTCATTTATGTTTTACACAGTGTCCCAACTTTTTGGGAATCAGGGTTGTATGTGGTGAATGCAGTTAGGGTTAGCTTGAGCATTATTTTATATGTTGCATGTTTAGTATCCTGGAGAGAGTATTTATATACCACTAATATATTAAGTCATTAAATAGAGCTATGGATTGCACTCTCATGCAAACATTTTTGCTCTTTCAAGTTCAGGCTATTGAAATAAAAAAAAAGATGAGCGAATAAAAATGCCAGTCACGTTTAAGGCTACTCCAAGGAACACAGCACTTTGCTGGCTCCCACTTTGACATTATAGAGGGTCCTTCCTGCTGTTTGCAGTTCTGTCTTAGTCTGCCAAATGTTTTTCCACACAATAGGTCACCCACTGTGCAATCAAGCCATCTGTCATCCCAACCCAAAGCCACGGGATGTAATAAAATGTGATGCAGATGATATCATGTAAGGCAGCAGAACAGACTGTAAGGCTGAATTAGATTTACTGTGAGGAAACAGAGAAGCACTCAGAGCATCTTGACTTTCAGCTGCTTTTAATTGCAACAGATGTTGGTAGATGCATCACACTGAAGAGCTTTGTTTCTTTATTTAACAAAAATACATATTTTTTTTTACAAAATACTTACTAATACTAAATACTAGGTAGTGCATATAAACTCACTGTACATATATATTTGTTGCACTAAGAATTAATATTTAGGGTTATTGATGTCTGTCTTGTGTGATAGTAAAATTATACCATATATCTTGTATGATAATGAAAATATATACATACATTGAAATATGACTTTATATAGGTGCTAACATGCAGTGTTGAAAGTAGATTGAAGTTCTTGCCGGTACTACTGCTACTCCAACCATCATCGCTTCATATCTTTCTCCTCCTGCCCCCAACTTCAGGCATCCCTGAACATGCGCATCCAATTTTTTAACATCTGTATGGTGGAAAAAGAACATCACGAATAGCAAATGATTTATTTAAATGGTACTAGAGCTGAACAATTAATTGAAATTTTGTCAAAACCGCGTTAAAATCGAGTCAAAATTCCATTTTAAATTATATACTGTCATGATGCAGAGATGTCCTGGCCTGCACATCATACTCTACACTCCTAAGCAAAGAATTGAAAGCAAAATACAGTATTCCAAGCAAAAAATGATCACTCCCTCTAATAGGTAGTTTACATTTTTATATGCTTTTGCTTGTAGCCAGTCACTGCAAGACTTTTGTAAAGAAAAACCTAAAGAAGGACAACCCATGGAAGTGACATCATCCACAAAAATCACAATGTATTTTGTGATTCCACTTGGAAGATTTTTGCAAAAAGCAACTGCCTGTCAAAAACCCATAGCCTCGATATCAGACAGTCAGCTGCGGCAGTAACCAAACTGTTTTGGAAAGGCAGCGGGTTTCCCCTCCAGCGCAGATTAAGAACACACACTGGAACAATTTAGAAGCAATTTTTAACAGGATTTCCGCATGTCTTAAAAACACTCTTGCAAAATCCAAAATCAAAAAATAAATAATAATAATAAAATGTCTGAAATGCAATTTTGACAGGTCTAAATGTATTTGATTATGAAGCTAATGTTACTTTAGTGTTTAAGTTGTATTTACGTCAGTCTCACTACAAAACAAAACCAGCATGGACCCACTCTACAATGTTAACTCCTACAACTCATAAAACTTTCACAAACCTTCTTTAATAAAACTCTTAAATTTAATTATCGTTTGAAACATACAGAAACCCTGTATAAGAAAACTAACTGTTATGTTGTGTTAACCTAACAGTATCAGATGCATTTTCTTGTTGAAAAGCTGATTTTGACAGGTGGTTGTATGTAGGTTTTTGCAGTCAACTGCTGCCCCCTCTTCCTGCTAATGCGCCCTGGCACTGAATCTTTTGGTGGTATGGAGTACCGTACCGTACCGGTCTACTTTCACTCCTGCTCACAGGGAAAGAGATACATTTTTTGAGTCTTAAATAGTGAAGGTGCTGGTGTCTTGGTCTTCTGATCCAGACAGGGATTGCGTTTGAGTGCGCGTGCTGAGTGCAATCTCCACTGCCGGCTCCTCATTGACATGTCTCGGGTGTCTCCCAAGCCGCTGCCCAAGGTGCTTAGCAGCTTTGAGGACATGTCCTCTGAAGGAGGACCCAATGAAGGCATAGAGGATAGGGTTAATGCAGGCATGGGTCAGTGCCAGGGCCTCTGTCACCTGAAGAGCATGATCCATGCCCTTGCTGACGTCACAGTCGGTCACGAGGATGTAGATGATGTCCATCGCTCGGCACAGCTTGACCACATTGTAGGGCAGCTGGGTGAGCAGGAACACGGCCACCACAGCCAGGAGGACACGCAGGGCACGCCACTTCCTGTCTCTCCGCACCCCCGCTGCCTGGCTCAGTGCCCGTCCTATGCAGCTGTAGCACACCACCATAACCAGAAAGGGCAGCACGAATCTGAGGGTCACCTCCAGCAGCTCCAGGGCAGCCTTCGCAGGCCGGGCCATGCTGTGCGGATAGATGGCTGTACACGCCGTCCTCAGGTGGGAGTCCTTCACTGTGGAGAAGATGAGTTCAGGCAGACCAAGAAAAATGGCTACAGCCCACAACACCACACACACCAGGAGCCACTGTCTCTTCACCCGGGCACATGAACCAGTCCTGCCTGTTGGATTGTGGGCCACAGCCCGGTAGCGATCCACACTGATGCACGCCAGCAGCAGCATGCCGCAGCTGAAGTTGGTGCTGTAGAGGAAGGAGGTGATCTTGCAGGCTGCCGAACCCAACTTCCAGCCGTGGACGGCGTCAGCGGCCCAGAAAGGCAGGGTGAAGAGAAGCAGCAGGTCTGAAATGGCGAGGTTAAGGATGCACACGTCCGTCAGGGTTCGCAGTCGCAACTTTGATGTGTAGACCACCACTACCAGGGCATTCCCAGCCAGACCCACCACCAGAGCCAAGGTGTAGATGACCGGGAGGAAGACACTGCCAAAATAGCGCACCGCCTCCTTGTCACAAACCATGTGCTCATAATAGTCATCGTAAGTGTAATTTAAGCTGGAGTCCTCATCATCGTGGTGATCGTAATCTGCCATTTTTTGCTGCAGTGACAAAAAAACAAAACACAATTTAGGGAAGCATTTATTTATGTTTTTGGAAAAGTCAAAAAACACTTGGCTCTTTTTGATTGCTCAGTGTGATATACAGGCTGTATAATTCATTACATAAATGTGTGATTTGTGTTATTAACAAGAACACAAGCAGCAGGAAAACAGGAAAGGAAGTTCTTTCTGTATTCTGCATCAAAGGAATGTCTCATGCATGGTTTCCCTAATAGCTTAAGCTTTGTCTGTCTGAACTGTGTGGGTTTGAACAACCCTTGAGAACACCACCGTGGGAGAAAGCAAGCAGGCAAAAGACTAATTACCTTTTGAATTGAGTTAGTTTGTATTCTGCTGGATGCTAAGTGATCTACAGACCTAAGAGTTGCAGCATTTGGTAGCATACGATAAGGAAACAGATCAGGATTCATCATAAATCTGTCATCTTTTCCCAAAAATGTAACTGTATAGGCTATACTGCAAACTGATAACATCTATGCATTATGTAGGAAAGTGTGTTGGCAGGTTGTTATCTGATCTATGAACATGTTCATCCATGTGTGCAGTTTCTTTTCTTTTTTTTTCTTTTTTTTTGATTAATGTCAATTTGCCTCCAGGAGACAGTCAACAGTGACAGGAAATATGTGGAGGGAGAGATGAGGATGAGCACAACTGAGGTCTCTTACCAGATTCAAATTCAGGATGTTGTTTTTACTGTGTATGGTATGTCCTAGTTCAACAGAACAATCTGATTGAAGTGACTTTCATCCACACTCCCCAGTTGTTCGCTCCAGATGTAGCTTTTCGTGTCCCCTGAGGACTAGTCAATACAGTACTCTGTGCATGTGGGTGTGCATGATGGCTCTGATCAAACACAGATAGTCCTTGTTGCTTGAAAATATATCTAACAATCTCTAAGGAACATCATGATCAAACTCGGTCAGAAGTTCACATATTATTAATTTACTATCATATGACTTTCGTATTTTATTCAGTTCACTAATGAGTTGAGTTCAGGAGACTGTCAAATCCAGCAGCAAAAACACATTATGTGATAGATGGATGACACAAGTCCTGGCTGAGGATCTGAATATTTTGCACCTCGGGATCATCTTTGGCAAATAACACTTGCTGATGACAGGAGTAATTTGATAAAGTCTCCAGGTTTGTTATATAATGACTCATTACCTCCCATATGGGAGGAGCAGGATTTACTGAAACAGATGTTCGTTGGAAAGGAAATATGTCAAATATTCCAGTGCTGTCAACAGCCGTGCTTCATATGTAAGAGTAACACAGTGGCCAACAGAGTAACAAACATGGCCATGTTTTTAATTGCCATTTTGATTATTTGGTCTTTACAAGCTAAATGGAGAAAGAAAAATGTGGATATATGATCTTAAGGCAAATTGTGCATTATTTTCCCAAAAGGCATTGCGTAGACTCATATAAACAAAATCCCTTTCTCATTATTTTCCTGTGCTTGGGACACTTAACCAAACCAAAAAGTTGGCATTTGACACCATAAGAATGAGACTCAACAATCAATTGTCACTGTAGTGCATTTACAAACAGCAGATGACAAATCCCACTGATTCTACCTTTAATAGTAAAAGGCATGATATGCACATTTTCTGGGGGAAAAAAAAGTCTTGAGTAATATATAACATAATCCCTTTCAATCATCACTTCTGACACATTCAAAGTGTTTGCTGGTGTCTGTGTCTGCAGCAAACCTGTCCTCTGCAAGTATTTCTCATTGTTTTTCTGTGCTTGGGACGCTTTACCAATACTAAACATGGATATTTGACATCCTGGGAACGAGACTCAGCAATCAATTATATATCTGGTGTGCTTACAAACAATGACTGACAAATCCTACTCATTCTACCTCTGATCATTAAATGTAGCGGTGAATAGTAATCATTAATCTAAAAAATGATCTGAACAATAAATCAGAACTAGCACAGCACAGACATGAAGTGTGAACGTCACCTAACAGTACTCATCATAACAACAGTAAAATAATAAAGATAAACATTAGTCATATGAGAAAGTGTTTACAAAAAGCAAAAAATAACGCAGGCCAACACAAACAGGCAAACCGAACACAGCAGGCTGTTATCTTGTTATCAATACCTCACTATGGTTATGATAATGTCATAAAACTAAGCTGTGAAGGACTTTGATTGTAAGGTGAACCTTTGACTATCTGAAAAATACAACACAGTACCTTTCAGTATAGATCATGGTGTTATAAGTAAATGTAAAATGCTTATTAACTTCAAATTAATAATAAAAACATATAAAATAGCATAACATGCTCAAGATGAGGTCCAAAAGATACTCCTTATACAACACAGCTCTGTCAGCACATAACTTAGTAAAGAATATAAAAGAAAAACACATTCCAAGATTCTTAACATTCTTCTTGTGATAGTTTTGCTTGTTTGTTAGTTGATGGAAAAAGTATCAAAATATTGAGATAAGTAGAAGCTGTTGCTGAAAAGATTCCCTTACCTTGTGTCTGTTCCTTTTTTGGATTTTCAAAGCTGATAAGAATCCTTTTTTTCAAACACACACACCAACAGTACGTGTGTGTCCTGAGGAGAGGAGTTGTGTGCACCACAGCGCTGACGTGACTGTTCCCTATGCCTCCTCAGCCCGCCCCAACTCCCTCCACTGCTGCTGACACACTCAGAGCACCTCTCCTCACTACGTCGCTCTCCATGCACGTGCCCTTTCATGCGTGTCACTTTCAGAGCGTGTTATTTTGAAGGATAAGGGTATACATGAAAATTCCTTAGGAGCTTACAGTCTGTTTGTACTGTTTTCCACGGAGTGCAGCATGCAAAGACAAGCTGTTTTTCAGTCTGAGACAAATAGTCAACTTAATCTCTCACCCCTGATGTCACATAGGCAGGGAGTGCCTCGGTGGTTGCTCTTTGTGTGCGTCTGAGCAAGAACAGAGCGGATAAAAGAGGAGGATATAAAATAACTTCCAATATGGATTAACTTTGTTCCATTCTCAAGGCGCATTGTTCGTTGTGGTTTGCTGGAATGCAGCCATTATTGGTTTGTTTGTCGTCACATTAGTCAAAATTCAGCGGAATAAACCATTCCCTTTTTTGGAGGCTTATAACTTGAAATTTATGAATGGTACTTTAGTCTTTTGGTTTCGTGTTTTTTTTTCCTTATGAATAGTGTTTCCTTGTTTGAACTTCCTCAAGAACAGTTCACATTTTCTCTTTTTTTACGTGCATCTGTACATAAATCAGTTCAGTGAAAGTAAGCAAAGCCTCAGGATTTTGGAATAAAAACAAGCAACACACAAATAAGTGCATGCTTCCATAAATTTCTTTTAAGTCAGACATTTTTTTTTTTTGCAAGGAAAAAATGTTTTGTTTTTTGTGTTGTGTGTGTGTGTGGTTTTTTTTTTTTTTTTCAAATCAACAACCAAAAAAATGTTTGGATGTCACATTCCCAGGAAGACACATTACTGGGCAGGGATGGTTTATTTTCATTCCATTGCTGATTGGACATGTAGAGGCATGACTGTCGCATGACAGCAGGGCTAACCTTATACCATGGACTTATGTAAGGATTCACAGGAAAACCCAACCTGCCCCCGAGCCAAACGGGCTCTCCTAGACGAGGTGTTTGGGTGGAGCTGGAGGTAAATTTTTAGTGTTTTGTTTTGTTTGTTTTGATTTCTGCACTGACAGGAAGAGTTTGAACACTAAACATCTGTCAGGTTGTTTAAGCATTGAGATGAACTCATGCTGTGATTCTCATACTGAGACTATTGATGTCCTTTCTGTTGCTGTCTGGCGTCCATATGTCCTGTCCTTAGGGGACAGTTTTGCCACTTAGACAGAGATATAAACAGGAAGGCAGACCATTGGTCACTCTGTCTGTGCCTTAGGGATCCACGGCCTCATGGAGACTGTAGTGGACTCCCAGCCAGGGAATTTCCAAAGTATTCTGCATATGGTCATTATCACTCTGTGCCCTTCAGCTACCAGACATTTCAAATCATCACTTCATTTCTACTGAATCTAGATTGTGTGATATCTTGTAAAAAAAAAAAAAAAAAAAAAAAAAAAAAAAAAAGTGTATCTATATGATGTTGCCCTCTAGTGGTGTTTTGTACAGTGTTTATGTTTTCACAGCTGTAAAGGAAGCATCTGTTCCAGCAAAGACACAAGTAAATCTTCAGTTTTCTCCCCAGCAAATAAGATCTTCTCAATGACAAACTAAATGTTGGAGGGTTAGTTCAGATATTTTGAAGCAGGGTTGTATGATCTATTTATCCATAGTCGGTGTGTCACCTACAGCAGATGGCACTCGGCATGTCCCCAGTTTGGAGAAGCAGAGAGGAGCACCAGCACGGAAGCTAAGCAGTGTATTGCTGTGGGCAGGGTCAGCAACAACACATATTTTAGCCACTTAAGAGTTAAATCTAAGCGGTGTTTTGACCTCTTTACTCTGCGGTCAGACAGCATTTTCTAACCAAAACCGTGGTTATATAAACCAAACTTGCTGGTCTACCACTGCTTCGATCTGTAAGTTTGTTTGTGTTATTCTGTGACTTTGGTGAATCCAAACTATCCTTTTAAAAAGGCCACAGTCACACAATAATACACACTAACTGAATGCTTGAGGCAGCAGTAGTCCAGCAACTCCCGTGTCCTGCAAGGTAAAATTACTCTTTCGCCTATGGAGTTTGGTTGATTTAGAGAAAGCAGTATTTGGTTGTATAACAGCGGTTTGCGATCAGAAAAGGCGGCCTGATGGCAAAGTAAAGCAGTGAAAATCTTCTAAATATATCTTACATTTAAACTGATTGAGATCTTTTTAGGTGAACCCTCTTTTAGGTGGCTAAAATACCTTTTGTCGTTCACCCCATCCACAGCAGTACATTGCTTAGCTTCTTGCTGGTACTTTTCTCTGCTTCTCCAAACTGGGCGTGCATCAACCAGCATAAGCGCTTCATACAAGACTACGTCATCTAACCTGAACTAACCCTTTAATGTGAAAGAATCCAACTGAGGAAATGTAAATCAACCTGTGACTCTCAGCTGGCTGTTTTTATGTCATAAATCTGTCACTGGCTCCATCCATGTTTGGCACTTCCCAATCGGTGACACATTGTTTTGAGCAGAACTCGGGTTATGGAATGGTTAAGGACGCTCTCAGACTGAAAAATTGCTTGTCTCGTTGTTTGTTTGTCACACCAACACATGGCGACAAAACATGATTTCAACTGAACCACAGCCTGTCTGACTGTTTTCCCCACAGGCGCTGGCAGTCCCCAGTGCAAAGTGGCCATTGTGATGTGCAGGAGCGTCTCTGAGGACGTCAGCAGCAGGTCAGTAGTGTGTCGATAGTTATGTGGTGACGAATACTGGCCTCCTCTGGTGAGTGGAAAAAAAAACTTTTTCTGTATCTGTGCAAGAGTTTAGGCCTCTGATGTCACGTTTTAACCACGTTTTATTATTCCAGGATTCTCTTAGCAATATTCCAGTTCTTCCAATAAAGTCACTCCTCTATATTTTTATGATTCTTTGCTTTTTAGAGTACCTTTCCACTTTACTTTAGAGGCAGTTTTTCCCCTGTTAACCTTCCTCTGTGTCACCATAATAATAGATATGGACTTTGGTTAAGTCAGAGGGACAGGGTGTACGTCCCAGCATGCACTTGTCATTCTAACGCTCCTGCCTAGCCTTTCTGCCTAGAGGTTTGAATCACATGGCAGAAAACTGTTACTCTTGTTGACACCTGCCGTAAATTAAATCTTGTCACAATCCTGACATGTAACTGGCAAAAATCTTCTGATCCCATGTTCATCAGTAACAAGCATTTAATATGTTCAGTAAAAAGAACTGTAGAAAAAACCACACCCATGATATGTAATGCACTTTCTCCTTGTTTTGTCAGCGGTGTAACAAAGCACACACCCAACAGTGTTTTCTAAGGAGTCAAATAAATCAGGGCAGCAGCAGCAACGGCCGATTTAGTGAGGAGCATGAAAACTTTGTCAAGATTTTGTTGGTGGCACCAAAACACCCACAGCACAACAGCATAACTGAAAGAACACACATACTTTACTGGTTATTTATGTAATCTACAAATGTTTCCTTGCAGCATTAAAGTCATATTTTGATTTTGAATAGATTAAACTGAACATAGCTACAGTAATTTTAATCTGGAAGATGGCTAGAAAGTAATGAATAAATTATTAATTTTAGCTAAAATAAAATTTAGCAACTTTTAAGGGAACGAAGACCGAATGCTGAGGCAGCAATCAAATAAAAGGATAATTTTATTTTTATATACTAATAATATTATTGGGATACTATTTCTAAATATTGAGTTGGTATCTCAAAATAATGAGTTATCTAATTCATGATTGAACGTTTCATAGAGGAGACAAATGTAAACTGTTTGTGACTTTTAACAGAGACTCCAGTTAGCAGTTTGATCAAAGCAACCTGAAAAATTGTGGTCAAAGTAAAAGGAATTATTCCTTTAAAGCTTTTGAACTTGTCTCTTAGGCATGGCCAGCACAGCATGATCCTCGTCCCCATGGACACTCCAGGTGTAAAGCTCATCAGACCGCTCACAGTGTTTGGACAGGATGGTAAGATCGTCTGTCATTACACCTTCATCTGCTGTTGATATTTTCCAGTTTTCCCACAATACTAATTTCCTTTTGCATGCAGACGTGACAAATGAGCTTTCCTGACCAAATGAAACTATTTCCCCTTGTTTCTGTGCTCAGATGCGATCCATGGAGGCCATTTTGAAGTGCACTTTGAAAACGTGCGTGTCCCTGCATCCAACATTATTCTGGGTAAGAGACTGTATTACTGTGTGTTTCCATTTCCATTTATTGCAAATTAGGTCTTCCTAAGAAGCACGCTACACCTATAAAGGCATAAAAATCTGTTATTCCCTATCATTCCCATGAACAATCAAGTTATACTGCTTTAATGTGTAACAGGTTACTGGGCCAAAGATATAATCTTGCTCCTGGGAGGATTCATGTTATCTCTTTTTGTTATGTTACCTGGTTCTATCCCACGGTGTGTTTGTCTCCAGGAGAAGGACGGGGATTTGAAATTGCTCAGGGTCGTCTGGGGCCGGGCAGGCTCCACCACTGTATGAGGGCTGTTGGTCTGGCAGAGTTGGCCCTGGAGCTTCTCTGCCAGCGGGCCGCCACCAGACGCACGTTTGGAAAGAAACTGTATCAACATGTAAGTAAAGCATGCGTTAAGCTC
Organism: Lutjanus erythropterus; assembly: GCF_056507025.1. Classification (NCBI taxonomy): domain Eukaryota; kingdom Metazoa; phylum Chordata; class Actinopteri; order Lutjaniformes; family Lutjanidae; genus Lutjanus; species Lutjanus erythropterus. Next base: position 21,154,018 of record NC_139337.1, on the reverse strand, counting down.
TTTCCCTCTTCCTGGACCATAAGCACACAAAACCCCAGCAAGCATGAACGACCCCTCATGTGCAATGTGACCATCTTTGAGTGCAATAATTAGATTTACTCTTGAGCAGTAATTACATTCATGCACGTGCAATTATTCACCTATTCTAGTGCAAATGACATTGTATTTGTTTGTTTGTTTGACCTTTTTTAATCTAATAAAAACAGAAAAACTAACAAACAAATAGACATGGTGTGGTATTCAGTATAGCATGTGTATTTATAAAGGAGTATCAGTAAGAGTGTATAGTATTCCTTACAGTGAGAATAAAGGCTTTCTGTTTTGTGAGTTTTATATTATTTCAAACTGTTGACACCTAGTGGACAGATTTTTAAACACAGCCTGAGTAAATGTGCTCTCCTCTCTGTGTTATCTGTGCTGTGTGTGTAGGAAGTTGTCGCTCACTGGATTGCAGAGTGTCGTCTGATGATAGAACAGACCCGCCTGCTGACTCTACAGGCTGCTCACACTCTGGACACACTGGGCAGCCGTTCTGCTCGCAAACAGGTACACTGTTGATAAACATAATAACATGACATGTTCCAGTTCTATACTACATATGTACTGTAAACAGTATATTCTTTATACTAACGTTATAGTGTACTGTTTCTGCAGTTAGTGAACAAGAAGTCAGCATACCTTTTTTTTTTTTTTTACCTACACAAAAAAAAATAACTTTCTCACCCTATAAGATTTCCAACAGTGACTTCAGAATGCCACTGCCAATGAAACTTAACAACGAGGCAGTAAAAATATTTTTCCAAAAGTTTAATACTTTATTAAAGCTCCTTTATTTCCTTTGAGCATTGCATCATGGGAGAATAGAGTACATCAACAGCATATTCCAGTTGAGGATTTGTTTTTTATAACTGACTGTTTTGAGCATACTCTTCTTCTGTCACTTTTCTACAGAAGAGTATTCAGGCCAGGTATAAGAGGAAAATGATAGGATGAAGAATTTCTATATTTTCAGTTTAACTTGGAGAATTGGCATAAGAAAAAAAATAATCAGGAGTTTTTGAAATTTTGTGATTTAAGTCAAAAATGCAGAGAATTTGAAACAGCATTTCCATAATTAAAGCCCTAATATGTAACATTACTGCATAAAAATCTCTACAAATACCAGACATGTTATTTTGTTGAGTTTTGTACTTGTTATCCCAAATGTTTCCAACAATATCAAAGCCTAGAGAAACACCTAGTTTATTCAAGGTAACAGCACATTTCCTACTAGCTGCTAGTTTCCTTAACTTCAGGGGAAACATGGAATATGTTGAATAAGGAGTGAAGACGGAAGTCAGGTGAATGTATCTAAGCGTAACATGAATGAAAATGTCATTGTAATTATGATTAATTAAGGAAAGAGCTTTCAATTTGCAACTCTAATCAAACTCCATATTTTGTTTTGAAGTGAGAGACCCCTAGCGGCAGAACTTGCATACTGTGTTTAAGTTGAAATGGTATTTCAGCTTTATTCTCAAATACAAAATAAATTCTTCCTTCTCAAATTTATTTTTTCTAATGCCTGGCAATAATACTGAAAGTTTGACATTATTCTCAAAATGCAAAATTAAAACCTTCCTCCTGTCTTTTTTTCCCCCTTAATGTAGCATCTAATACTCCATTGTGTGTCTACTTTTATTACTTGTGTTTTTCCTAGATTGCTATGATCAAAGTGGCAGCAGCCAGGATGGCCTGTAAGGTGGTGGACTGTGCTATACAGGTACATGGAGGTGCAGGTGTGTCTGGAGACGTCCCACTAGCACAGATGTAAGTTTCCATTTCTTCCCACACAAATGAGAACATGCATCAAATCCATCTCCTTCCTGATGTCAATATTACCACATTCTTCCTCAGGTATTCATATGTGCGGACTTTACGCCTTGCTGATGGGCCAGATGAGGTGCACCTCTCCTCCATCGCTGGTCTAGAACTGAGGGATCAGCTAAAGAAGGCACCGGCCAAACTGTAAAGTAACAGACATCACATGGCCACAGCACCTTCACCAACTCACAATTTGCCTTAAAAAACAAAAACACACAGCTTTTTCAGTTAGCATGAAGATCAATTTTAAACCAGCTTTCTGTGAAATTGTAAATGATTGTAAGTAATTTTGCTACCAAAATACACTAAATGTAAATTTATGACTGATTAGTTGTATATATTTTACTACATCTCACTTAAGTTCCAATAATTCCATTAAATGTTTCTGAATGACCACAGTTTGATTTAAAAATGACACTTGTTTATTAGGAATTCTTTTTAATGTGAACTACAAAAACAGAAAATGACAGCATGAATATGACTATTGTCATCACACTCTGAACAGGTGTGGTCTACCACATGGATGAATTCCATTGGGAGGTGATGGGGAATCAGGACACACAAGCACATTATATTTTTTTGTACAATATAAAACAGCGATGGCCCCATCCATTTGATACACCAGATGGCAACCCATGCAACACCACCCACTCTTCATTGTCTATACATTAACATCAGGGCAGAGATCTTCAGCTGCCAAATCAGTCAGTCAAATCTTTTATACAACACGGCGCAGAAAAGGGGAGGGAGGGGAGGAGAATAGGCTGGTTTGGAGGTTTAAGGAAAAGACGTGTCAGTGTTTGCTCTTCTTTGATTTTTTGTGAGACCGGTGAGGTGACCTTGATTTGGAGCGGGACTTCTTAGTGGATTTCTTGGGTGTCCTGGAGCGCGACCTCCGGGATCGTTTGGGTGTGCGAGGTGAGGGAGATCTGGTGAAACAAATGTAAGATTTCAATTATGTCTAAATGTTCCCACTCTCCTTACCCCACTGTAATTAATACATAAAATGATTCAATGTAAACTAAAAAGGATAGTTTGGGTCATTTGAAGTAAGGTTGTGTGAGGTACTTACTGATAACTACAGTACATGGTGGTCAGTGTCCCCAGTTTGGAGACGCAGAGAAAAGGTGTCTCCATGTATCAGCAAGTTAAATCTAAGACTTTAATACTACCATTTCATTAAATTTAAGACAAATTTTGCATAAAACAACTTCAAACATGAAAATAATTGCGTACTCATCTGAGTAAATACATTGTCTGCTCAAAACTTTAAGTAAAAAAGATGTAAAGAGTAAGTAAGTAAAAAAAAGTTAGGTAGGGAGATGCCATCCAGTTTCATTTAGCCAACAGACAGTCTGCTGTCATAATGAATCTAGTCATCTTCCTGTTGCGGACAGAACTGATGACTGCCCCACTTTTTACAGCTCATCTTTTGCTGATTTGCCAAATATGTGGACAGACATTTTGGGCTTTGAGTCAGATTTAGACCATGTTAACAGCATTCCATAAATAAATGTTTACAATTAAAATGTTTGTTCTAGTACAGAAGACTTTTTAAAGACCTTTTTTAGTTAATGTGAATTTAAGACATTTTAAGTACCCGTGTAGCCACCCTAAGAGAGGAGTACTAGCATGTAAGTCAAGAAATTTACAGATGAAGGCATATGTTCAAAGGTAAAGGGGTGAAAATATTCACAATACAGTGCAAGACTAAGAACTTTTTTTAGGTGCGTATTTTTTTTTTTTTGAGTGGCTAAAACATATTCTCCCCTGTGGATCCTGTCTACAGCAGTATGTTGCTTAGCTACCATGCAACTACTCCTCTCTGCTTCACCAAGCTGGGGGCGTGCTGACAAGCATCTACTGTAGATGGTATACTGACAACCAATACGTAACTCATATGACCCAACTTCAAGTAATCTAAACCATCCTTTTAACCAACCTGCCACTAAAAGACAGCATTAAGAGAAGCACTGAACAGATACTCTTACCTCTTTGAGGACTTTTTGTTGCTGGATCGTGGGGAGTCTTTATGGGAGGAGCGGGAAGATGTGTCTTTAGAGTATGAGCGGTCGGATCGTTCTGATCTCTCTGATCGTTCTGAGCGGGGTGACGACGACCGGCCTCGTCTGCTGCTACTCCGTGTGGGGCTGGGCGAGCCACTGTGACGCCGCTTCCTATCAACCGAAGGGGACAAATATCTGTCAGATAGGAAATTAAACAAACCCCATGTTTTATGCAGCACGCTGAAATACTACACCGTCTACACCTTTACTGATGGATGACCCTGACACGACACTGCAACCTGCCAGCTGGTGATCTCACCTCTCTTTCCTGGTCGGCGTGTCCTCCTTCTCCTTTTCCTTCTTCAAGTCTTTCAACCGTGCCTCAGCTTTTTCCTTCTCTTTCTTTTCCCTCTCTTTTTCACGTTCAAATTTCTCCTTTTCTTTTTCCTACAGTGAAGAAGACAATAAATGACCCCAAGTTTGAATTTCAATTCCTGTATTTGTTAACATCTTCAGTAAAATCTGCAGAGTCCGGCTCTATACCTTTTGTAGTAGTTTGTCCCTGTAGTGCTCCACTTGCTCCTGAATACTCTGCCCAGGCTTTTTGGGCCGTTTCCCAGACTCCAGCTCATCCTGGAACTTCATAACCTTAACCTGAGTGAACAATAAAAGGAAAATTGTCAAAACAATACATGTCATTTGTATATAAAACACCATAAATGATGGTTTGTGTGTGTTCATGATAACTCAATTACCTCTATCTCTCTGAGCTTGGTGCGTTTCTCCTCATTCATTTCAGACAGTTTGGCTTTAATATCCGAGTCATCTCTCATGGGGTTGAAGTAGCTTTGATTATCGTCAGAACGAGGGCTCCTGTCATCATCATCGCTGTCCTCATCATCCCTTCAGAATTGGAAACAGTTATTAAAAAGGTTAAAAGGTGCACCGATGTATTTACAGAACATTACCCTCAAAATATAACAACATAAAACTCACTTTTTTATTTCTTCTGGCTGCTCAAACATCTCCCATTTTGAAGTCGTCACAGCTGAGAAGCAAACAAAAGAAAGCATAACTAAAACTAAGACTGCAACAACAGAACTGGTGACATAAAGATAATATTAGTGTTGGTTATTATTTGGATTTTAATTATTCCAATTCTGAAATGCTATAAATGTCATTTACCACATGTAAATGTTAGCAGTGGAAACACTATTACTACATAACTAACAATGGTGGCTTCTTGAATATTTTGGAGTTTTCTTAGTCTACTTCACTGTGACAATAGAATATTTGATTCCTGTAGAGTAACTGTTACAAGACTCACATAATTTGTGCTGTTCACCTGCCAGTAAAGCAACTTAGCATTGGCTGTGTAGGTTAACTGAGAATAACGCTCGACTCAATAAGACAAATGCATTAGGAGACAGAAGGAGATGCATGCATTCAACTTGCATGTCTATAGGCACAGACAGATAGTCAGGTTGATATATGGCAGGTGTTTGCAGTACATGGTTTAATTTGAAATCACTTCGAGTAAAATTTGTGCAGGAATTGATAAGCAAAACCTAAATTAAAATTTCTCAATTTGCCACTAATTCTCATTTGGAGTTGGTTCTCAATGTCCAAACCCAGACAATTTACATACTGAAAACTTATGAGACTGATGCCACTTAAAGGTCTCACCTTGAGCTTCTAACTCTGACTCGTCCACTGCTTCCCATTTCGAGGGCGCTACCTTAAAAGTTGCCTCCTTGGACTGATCCACTAAAAAAAACAGAAAAATTGCAATAAATTAAGTCACAGTAGAAGAACTGCACACAGCAGAACAGCTGAGATCATCATTAACCAACTAATAAAACCTCCTTTGTTAGAGTCTGCAGCACTCACAAGGTATTCCATCTATGTCTTCTTCCATGGGCTTGATAGGAACCCCATCAAGGTCATCCAGGGGGGCTCCATCAATAGGAGCCCCATCAATGGGCCCTGCATCAATCGGCACCCCGTCCACATCCTCCAGTGGAGTGCCGTCTACATACTCGCCTATTGGAGCCCCATCAATGTCCTCTGCTGGCTCACCCTGAGACAAAGACAGCGCAAAATGAAGTTAAGCTAGGACTTCAGTAACTCATGAGAGCAATGTTACTATAAGAGAGTTTTGAGGATGGTCAAGTTTTGTTACATCATTTACCTCCACAATGAGGGCAGTGGGCTCTTTCTCTGCGGACAGATTTACCAGACCCAGGAAGATGTTCTGTAACTTTATGAGGAACGGGTCTGGATACACTGCCCAGTCCTCCCAGGCCCGGAAACATGACATAACTCGTTGCTGCCACAAATAAGGGCACAAGACAAGGATGGTTTAGTGACACTGTGGGTGACAAACTGATTGTCTAAATTATTCTGAATGTTCGATTTGGACATTTGGTACCTTAAAGTTCTCACTCTGAAGGTGGCCCTGTATCGCTTTGTATGTTGCATTGAGGTCTGAGAAAATCTGGCAGAGCTTTGCCTCAAAACTGTTGAGAAGAGAGCAGAAGTAGTGACTTGGGAATACCCATCTTAAATTGATAGTGCAGTGTAATATAGTACAAGAGAATAAAAACTTACTATTTTCTGTAGTAAGACGCATTGGTTACTTTGGCAGAAGAGTTGTACAGCACGTCAGAAACTAGATATAACCGTGCAATCTAAAAAGCAAAAGAGAAAACATTAATAGATCTTAAAACTTTCTGATAGAATTAGATATTTATGGAAGTTAGTGGTCTTTTCTTAGCAGAGGATCTTGCCTTCTTGGGGAGAGGGGTCTTAAGGATGGAGAGAGACTCTGTGATGCACTCCACAATCTCTTCAGCTGCTTCAGCATGGCTGAGACAAAACAACATGGCCTCTGCTATGTCTCCCCTCCTGGGAGTCAAACCACGCAGCATCTCTTCGAGTTTGTCCCGCTCTCTGCAGAGATGAAGGACATAAATAAATCCATGGAACAGCAGGGCATTTTAACATAGTTGGATGAATCATGAGATGATATCGCTATACAACTGAATCTATGCCAAAGTTCAAGAGGAAAAAGTCTTACTCTTCTTTCAAGCAGCCTTTCTTGCTGCCCTCCTCCTCTTCTTCCTCTTCATCACCATCATCATAAGGACCATGGAGGTATGGATTTAAAGGCGGGGGACGCCACAAAGAGCCATTCTTAAACATTCTAAAATCATCTGTTCGCCATTTGCCTGGTGCTTCACCCTGCGTGAGGAATAATTTACTGTTAACGTCAAATCAAAATCTACTGGACTGTGATCCCAGAACAACAGGCCTCATGCAGGAATGTTTCCTTATTTTTGTCTTAAATTTGGACTTAAACAGAGCTGTATGAGAAGAATTCAAAAATCCTTTTTCAGATTCATGAAACCTTAGCTGACAATTGTTACCACATACATTTTAAGATCATATCACAAATAATTCATGCATGAGGCCCATTGTGTTTCTTCGTGGCCTGGACACTGAAATTCTGTGTTACATTTGTGCTCAAAAGATAGAAATCAAACCTGTAGTATGGAGTAGAGCTTCCACCGGTAGTATACATGTGCTGGGCTCTGGTTCTCAAATAAAAACCTGGAAGAAAAAAAACACAAACATGAGCATATCAGCATACACATAACTTAACAAAAACTACTACTCCTCGGATGATAAAAGGTAATATTTCTGCTATGCAGTTACACTGACCTGTACATGGGATTGTTGATTTCTCTGTTCATGATCATGGCTTCAAACATTGGGCCTTCACGCACCACAAACTCGATCATTCGGTGGATGAGAGAGAGCAAATTCCTACAAGAAAAACACAGTTAAAGCAAACGGATTCAGACTGGCCGGACCCTTGACCACTACAAAAAAAAGGCCTGTCTGGTATTTTAATTTATGCATGGTGATGTCACACTCACAACAGTTGTCCATCAGACATGATGCATGTTTTTCCAGAACACATTATCAGGGAAAACTGCAGCTGTTGCATACAGAAGGCTGTAACTTCATAGTGCATTACCATGGTAACACTTGCTAAAGTGTACCTGGCAGAATATGTATCTTTAACTCAGCAAAAGATACACAATATTATCTATTTATTAATAATGTACTGTTAAGGATGAAATCAGACAGATCTTGAAACACAAACAACTGTAAAGAGTGTCATGGGACCAGGCATAAATTAAATGTAACTGTGACTATGCCTCTGAACATTAATGCATAAATGCTGCCAAAAATCAAAACTTAAAATGACAACTGATGATCTTACAGTAAACAGTTCATATTAATTAAGAAATTTAAAAGACTAACAATTCGGGTAACAGTAGAATTTCTAAAAAATGTGCCATAAATTGTTGCAAGTACAGGCTTTAATTACATTGCACTGCCTGGACCCTTTCTTTGAAATCTTCCTAGATTCAAATTTCAGAAAAGTGAACCTGAAGAACTTGGGGAAAGTAGGAGCGAAGACATTGACAAAGACACTGTATTAACTGAAATGTCTGTCAATACAGTGCCTTTCAATTCCCACTCATCTCTTGATCAATGTGAAGTGAGGAAGAACACCAAAGCAGTATAGGATTGTTGGCCTAAATGAGCTACAACATGTTATCTACTGGTGGTAATGGCTGAATACAGTGCAAATGGGATCACTAAAGTTCTTCTGTGACATTTTTTGGGGAGATACATGGTGCAGGCTGCATACAATTAGCCTAAAGTGTCCAACAAGACAAAGGATGTCTTTCATTTGACAACACAGATCACATTTACTTGTATTGGAGCCGATCGTACCAATGGCGGGGTAAAATTCAGTATACTTTCCCAATCCATCCCATGAGGCTTTTCAGGTCCCTCGCTGCTGCAGACAGTTCAACTTGTGCTGCTCACCAAGGCCAATGTCAAAGGTCATATAGAAACTAATACTGGCAGGTTTAGATTTGTTGGCAGGGGCCAGATTTACTGAGCTCCCGATAACAGAGTGACAGAGGCCAAGGGGGTAGACGGTGTGAGTGAGCAATGTTTAGAGAACAGGATTTCACAGCTACAGAGCTAGAATCAGCAGGCTATATGTGGCAGAGTAAGTAGAAAAACAACACAATTAAATGTTGATGTATGGAGTGGAGCTGTGATGGACTAAAGTCATGGTGTTTGGCTCTAAACAGCACATTAAATAAGCTCTATAATGATGTTTTTGCTACGTATTTAAAGGAAACATGAGTGATGGTGGAGTGTGAAAGAAAGAGCAAAACAAACTCAGTCAGTATTAATCTATCTACTTATATGATGTACAACAGCCTCAACCATTGCTCACCCATACTGACCAGCCCCCTGTAGCATGCAGTGATCAACCGATCAAACTTTTAGCTTCATTATGGGATGTTTTTTTTCTAAGTTTGTACACCAATTTAAAAAAAGAAAAACATGTACCTTTCTGTTGGGATAACCACTTTGACTATGGCTTGCGACAGAGTCTGTATATGAAGTCACATCAGATAATAAACATAGAATGTGAGTATTGTTAAAAGGCAACAGGTGAAAATATATAAAAAATGCATTTAAAAAGTGCAAATAGACAACAACTTTCCTTTACTGCTGTCAGTTTTACTAAAGGCCAAACAGCCCTGAGACTGTATTCATTAACCTCTCTGTAACACTGAGCATTTTCCACAACTTAACATTTCATTATACCCACACAAAACTAGTTAAATTCAGTCAACTAGACAAAAGCTATCACTTACAGAAACTTGGATTAAACCCTGCACTGACTGCTCATCACTAAGGCTAACATCTTACCAGCTGCATTAACAAAACACTGCCATAACCCATGAGAAAATCCTAGGCTGACATGCTGAGTTACCTTCTCAAACTCCTCCTTGTTTTTAGGTGGAGGAAGCAGGGGAGCATTGGGGTTCTTTAGCCTCTCCCGGGGCTGTGCGTTGAAAGGTAGGCCGGAGGGAGGTGGTGGGAGTGTGTGCTCCATCATGGAAGGAGGGATGTAGATGGGGTGGGGTGGAATGGGCACACCTTTGCCCCATCCTAATTTCATCTCAAAGTTCATTATCATCTTTCCTGTAATGTGAGTAAAACAAATACATATTTATAGTAACTGGAAGGAACACAAGTTCATAACTTATTTATCTAACAAAGAAATACAGCTTTAGTTTGTACCATTTAGATTCTTGAGTGCTCGCTCAGCATCCCTCCTGTTCATGAAAGCCACAAAGCCACAGTTCCTCTCCCGAGCCCTCTCCTCGTCTGTCCTTGGCCACATGATCTTCACACTGGCCAGTGGGCCATAGCGGCCAAACTCTTGACACAACATCTCCTCATTCATCTATAAAAGAACAAAAACATTCATTGAGAAAACATGGCAAAATTATTGCTTCTTAAATGGCCATTGGGTAAATACCTGCAGCGCTTAGCCAAATGAAATTAAGGGCCTTAACAGCACATTTCCATTTGGAGTTTATCCTGATAGTAACATGAATCCTGGGTGATCCAATCACAAGCAGAGGACATCAGCAGCATCAAACTCTGAACTCATGAAGTTCTTTTTGCTCTTATGCGATTTTCATGAAAGAAAACCTCCTGAAATATGGGGCAGGAAGCCATATATGATATTACTGGGACATCAATTATTCTAATTTACAAGTCCAGGCACATGCACTTAAATATGCACAAAGGGATCATTTACATAGGATATTTGAAGTTAAGAGCATTTGCTGAAACTGATGTGGCATGTTCATACAAGCCCTTCCTACAACAATAAGTCAAACTTAAGAGATAATAATATGAAAATGTTCTTGCATGAGGTCCATTGTGGTCATTTGTCCCAGCATGCTGGTTACTACTGTAGGGCCACCAGTTAAAACATTTTTTACAAACATGTTTATCTGCATACAGAGCAAAGAAGTGAAGCAGCTAAGATGATTACTTAATTATTCATGCCTTATGGTAAATACTTTACCAAACACAATACATTAAGTTCTTTCTTTACTTGTAAAAACATTTTGTGGCTGTGAAAAGCAGATGAGAGACGCTCCAAGGTATGCTGGGATTTTATAACTAATCTGTGACACACATCTACTTTCTCTGACATTACTGCCTTTCTTCTACACTTGTGATGTGACTTAGAGCTGTCCATTTGTGATCAAATTACCAAGGGACATATTAATACCAGGTGTAAATACCCTATTAGAGTCTGCCAATAGCAGAAATACAGGCTCAAATCAGGTCCTCCTATTTACTTAAGCTGTGTCATCCAGGGCTTTCGTGTCATAAATGTTTGGATTACCTGTGGATTGATGTTTCCGAGATACAAGTTAGTGGTGGATGGGTCTCCAACATCATGGGAACCTGGCGCACAATCGTCCAAAACTGCAGAGACAGAAAAGAGAGAAGAATTTCCTACTGCTGTCTGACAGAACAACATATTTTCTTAGCAAGATGAAGAAAGTCACGGCCACTATATTAAGTCAAAATTACCACTGGACGGACGGTTTCTTCTTGAAGAACCATCCGCTAAAAGAAGCAGAAAAGCAGTATAAATTTTGTTTCAGGGCACAAGTGGACAAAGGGTGTGGGGGGAGTGGAGTAAGGCGTGCAGGACAGGGCCATTTCAGGCCATGTTAGTAGTACATTAGTAGAGCACAGTCATGCATCTTAAAGACACTTACATGAACGTCTTCCGTCCCCACCCGAGAGAGGTTCAAAACGACTAACGCGCCCTTTCATCTTGTGTCTTTCATCCCTTTCCTCCTGTATTCTGCAGGAAACAGAATGCAGTGCAATTAAGCGTTACAAGTTTCATACTTTCAGAACCGCACAATTTCACATCCTAACACCTGGGAGCCACTAGTTTTCACCACCTTAAACAATAAAAGATCTAAGTGTTGAAACTTACTGTTTAAGTTCTTCTTTGAAAAGCTCCAAGTTGCTCTTCTTCTTTTCCTTTTCATTACTTTTCTTCAAAGACTAAAATACAGATATGGAAATATTAGCGGCACAGTAAAAACAAAGTAGCAAGAAAGGCTACTAGTTGACAGCAACAGTACTTACATGTCTTTTGTCTAATGCTAAAAACTGAGGCGGAGTTTCCAATGGCAAGAAGCTTTTTGTTTGGGTCTCAAAACGCGACTTGGGCTTGTATAACTTTCCTCTCTTGTCATCAGCAGCTGCCTCCTCTGAAAAGAGAAAGAATGTGTTTCAACTACAGTGCAATTACATTAGCATTTCACTTTTTCAAGTCATGGGTTTTGTAAGGTTACAGGACATGATTAAAAAAAATCTGATTATTCTGATAGTTACTGTGATTGTGATTTGAGTCACAATTACTAAGAATGACAATATCTGCATCATAATTTCCAATTTCGCTGCAAAGAATGATTAAAATCACGATGATGTGACATTTGTTTTAGTCCGTACCAAAAAAACATGTTGTCCTACGTTGGAGAACAAAATTTGTGTGGCATCTCTGCAGCACTTCATTATAATGCTGTTTTGTTACACAGCTTTTGTGATTTGGATAATGCACCTGGCCATGCTGCAATTACGATAATATTTTGATTAATTGTGCAGTCCTAGCACGTTGTGAACTGTGCTTGTGCCCTTACATGACATTCAATCCATTTGGAAAACACAATGAAAATAAAATAAAAAAATTACCTTTTGTTGCATTTGCAATACCACCACGGACAAAGGCCTTGACTTTGCCGTCTCCTCCTCCTTCAAAAGCAGCAAGAAACTCCTCATAAATCTCTGCTGCCGCTCGCTCATCCTCCTGAACAGGGAAACCAGTGTGAAAGTGAATAAATACATTCATCACAGTACAAAGAACCTTCTTTTCAAGATGTGTACCCAGTTACTACAGATAATATAGACCAGAGGTGTTCAAAATGGGAGGCAGAGTTGCCCAGGGGGATTCAAAACAGTTTTAGGGAAGGGGCTTGGTAAATGGAAATGAAAAAATGTTACATTAGTTGTCAAGAGGAGACATTTTCATAGACCAGCCTAAATGCATGTCATTTGGGTAAAGTGAGAGCTGAGAGATACACTTTTGGAAATTTAACTGTTCTTCCCATTTTCTCAGAGTCAGAAACTAAAAACTGACTTAAGACAGACCTTTTTTTTTGGCATCTAATGAAGAATGGAGTTGTGTTTAACACTCATGTAAGGATCTCTTGGCTCAATTGTTTAGTGTCTATGGGATCAAATAACATAATCACGATCCTGCAGACATCCAGGGCTTGAAAGAAACTAAGCATATTAACTAAGGGGGGTACCTTTTTTCCAATCCTGCAATCCTCCTTCCAATCCTACATGGAAAAAGCCCTAATAGACAACACTCTTACTTACTTTTTTCTTTATTTCATCTTGTTCCTTCTTGCTTAGGGTCCTCTTCGCCACTGCCATTTTTCCAATGCTGAAAGACTTCAGTTTGCTCTCAAGCAGCGCCTGTTGATGTAAACAAAGCACGGGTTGGCTTTCAACAGGTATTTCGGGGTCACGTGATGCAACTCTAAATTTGGGTGCGCAGTCAAGCCATCACAGAGATCACTAACTTGCTGCTCCCGACAGTGTTAATCATCTCTTAGCTGGTTAGTTAAACGCGGCAGTTACTGTAGTATGTTGACAGCCTGCTAAGCGGGGGTTCGTCACCGGAACGTAGCCACACACACCACACTGTAAAGTGTGTTGTGTCCATTCGTAGTTTGCGATCATTAATCCAACCTTTGATGGTCATTCTGTAAATTGTACTTACTGCATATATTATACTTTGCTGCAGCCGGAAACCAGGGAGTTGCTAAAAGTGAGCAAAATTACCCAGAGGCCTAGCAAGCAGGTATTGCTGCAGCGCCACCGACTGAATGCATTAAGCGCCGAATGACTATTGCAGGGAGCGAAGGCTGAGATACTGTTAGGCCCAAGTCGCCAAATCTAAAGCTTACTATTTCTTAATTCAGACATATATCAACTAAACTTTGCTCTAAAGACTAGCTATGTCGGTATCAAATGGTTAGCAGTGCGAACAATATTCCTTTCTGGGTCAACTGCCCTCACTATTCCTGGTTATCGTTAGCTTAGCTTAACTACATTAGCCAGTGTGGCCGGAGTGTTCATGCTAGCTTTAGCGCGTTGATAGTTAGCTAACACCGTTGCGCAGACTCGTAACTCTTTCCTCCCGCAAGCTACAAATATTTAAAAAGTTAAGGCTGTCCAGACATGCTGTTATTTACATAGTGTTCATTACTACAGAAAAGACCTAGCTAATGCAAGAACAAACGGTAAATTCACCTTAGCGCTAGCTTTTTGAGAGCCACCAGGCGTTCGGTCCGCCATCTTTTGTGGAACTAAAATAAAATCGATCGTCGAGTACAAGATAGCGGCAAATGCAGAACTCCAGGAGATACTAGTTAATCACCGAATCAATGATGGCTGAACTTGTTTTCTCCCCTGCCACTCTTTGGTGGCGAGGTAAACATGCAGTTGGAGCAGTGTATGAAAATTGCAGTAATTATGACAGACAAGAAGAAGATATGATTTATGAAAACACCTATTTAACCAGTATTATTATTATTATTATAGCACAGAGGCACACAGACCAAAGGAAAACAGGAGAAGTGAGAGAGGCACCTCTTCAGGCAGCTACCAACAGTGGGGTCCCTCCTCACTGCAGCCTTTATATGAACTTTTATTCATAGTTTAATTTTTTTTTTTTATTCCCCCGAATGAATCACATTTTTGAGGGCTTGAACATATTAAAATATAAATGATCCAATCAGCCCCAAACTTCACATGTTTAGTAAGAGTCATCATCATCTGATTTACTTGAAATTTTCACAGTGTGGTCTACACTTTGTCAGCTTTACTTTTTCATTGTCCTGCTGTGCTCGGGACGTTCGACCAACCCGAAACGTTTTTTATTTGACATCCTAATGCACATATGAACAGCTCACACAAATCCTACTGACTCTACCTTTAATAACTTGCCCGGTTAAATAAAGTCAAAAAGAAATCAAAAAAGAAAGTTCATTCTAGTTTCAAATTTTACTTTAATTTTAACCAACTATAATAACCTCTGTGAAGTGAAAAACAATATATATAATAAAATATGCTGCCACTAAGTGGTTGCTTGTACCATATTTATTTCAGCAGGTGGTGCTCTCGCTCTCATTCTGTCTCTAGAAATACTCAGTCTGTTCTACCTGTGCACATTAAACTGACAACCTGCAGCCTGCGGCGAATTCAAGCTCCTATTAAATGATATTTCAGCTGGTGTAAAATGCATATATATATATGTTGACAGAGACCAGGTGTCCTCCTCTTCCTTCATGCCACATCTGGATACTGCACTGTATAAACCACACTGCAGGCACTGACTTCTTGTGATTTATCAAGTCTCTCTCATATGTAGCCTATGGTCCATATTGACTGGAATGCCAGATCAGTCATGTGTGACTTCTCTGGGTCAAGTTTATTCATGCCACCCCCTTCAAGGTTTTTCAGACCAGGTGCCGTATGAAACTAATGGAGACCTCACACCCTTCCAGCGCGTCTTTAATCGTTTTTTTTTTTTTTTTTCTTGGGGAAAAAGCAGCAGCCTGTGCTCCGTCCCTCCTACCACGCAGAACAAACGCTATATTCATCTGCTCCAGCTTGCAGTTGCAGAAACTCCCCGCAGGAACTCCTGGCTACTTTTTCCCCACCGTTTCAGCAGCTGAACACAATGCCATTCATGCCACGGGGCGAAAACAGGCGAAGCGCCTGCTCCGTTCATCCAACAATGTGGAGAACATGCAGTGTTTTTTGCGCATGGAGTCTACTGTTCCTGACAGAGGTCTGTGCGCAGTCTCAGCGGAGGTACACCTTTATTTACCTTTTTTTCCCTTCAATTAATTTGAAAGCTTTATGAGTGAGCAAGGTGTCATGGATCTAATGTAGCCTATGGAGGAGCAGCCTCAGTGGACTGGAGTTTATTCTGCAGTCTGGGCTGCCTCCAGCTCCACTCAGGACATATGGCGCATTCAATAAAATCTGTGCATAATCAACCGCAGGCTGTTGATAACGTTTAACCGTGTTTATTGTTTTAACACATCATCATTGTTTGATATTTGGGAAATAGAAAACATTCTCTCACGCTCCCTTCAGACCAACATTCACGTGTGGAGGAAACATCACAGGGGAGTCTGGAGTAATCGGGAGTCAGGGCTACCCAGGAGTTTACCCTCCAAACACCAAGTGTGTGTGGAGAATCACAGTGAGTCAAATTGCATTTTCACAACTTCTGCTTTTTCTACCATAGCCTGGAGTAATGATGATGGCACAACTAATGGCTAATTAAAAACACACCAAACAGCTGCTCAATATTAGAGTTATTCACTAACCCTTGTCTTCCTTCTGAAAAACCACAGCCAGCTCCAGGCAGTCTTTGCTGACTAGCTTCTTTACATTACTGTACATTTAAACAGCCAAGATGACAATGATGACAAGATGACAGGAATTTAGTTGAATCAACTTATCTTTTCTCATTTAACTAGCATAAATATACAAGTTTCATTTATTCAAGTTAATTAAACTTATAATTTCAGAATCAGAATATTTCAGAATTTATAAACGTGACTTCTAACTAAAAGGGTTACGTTTCTCATTATCATGTTACAGCCTTAAAAAATTTAAGGTTTTGTATCAAAGTTAGAAATTCAAGTATTGTGACTTTACAATAAGGCTCCCTTTTGCCAGTTATAAATGTTGGCGAGCCATTACCAAGATTGATTAGTAGATCTTGCCAAATAATGAGCCCACTCTGATGTATGACAACTGTGTTATAATCTGTTTATAAATGTTTATTAATAGTTATAAAGTGTTAACAATCTAATTATAAACCATTCTTAAAGCTTTTATAAGGGTAGTCGTATTTTAAAGTGGTACCAACATTGTTTTACTGGAGATCATTGAAGGTACAAGCTAATACCCATGAGAGGTGTGACATTTTATTGCTCTCAGTAATAATAATAATTATGTGTAATTGCCCTTAATTTCCGCCCAGGTCCCTGAGGGAAGGGTGGTGGTGTTGTCATTCCGCTTTATTGACTTGGAGAGCGACAACCTCTGCCGCTATGACTATGTTGATGTTTACAGCGGCCATGTCAATGGGCAGAGACTTGGTCGCTTCTGTGGGACGTTCAAGCCAGGAGCGCTGGTTTCCACGGGCAACAAGATGCTCATGCAGATGGTGTCCGATGCCAACACTGCTGGGAGCGGCTTTCTGGCTGTTTTTTCTGCTGCACACCCACATGAGAGAGGTAGGCAAACTTGTGAAGAAGAAGAATACTTTTGACGTGCTTGAGCTTACTGTTGATGTCCTATACATACAAACATTGCGTAAAATGAAAATAAAACATTATGAATGTCCCAAAAAAGATGGAACAGAGTATATTTACCACTGTAATACATCACATTTTCTTTTATCAAGACTCAGTAAGCGTTTAGGAACTGAGGACACTATTGGTTGAAGTTCTGAAGGTGAAATTCTTTCCCATTCTTGCTTGATATACAACTTCCGTTGCTCAGCAGTGCAAGGTATCTGTTATCATGTTTTGCGCTTCACATTTTCAGTGGGAAACAGGTAGACAGGGAGACTGAAGACAGGCCAGTCTAGTACCTGAACTCTTTAACCACAATGCCGCACTGCTGGAACACGTGCAGAATGTGTCCTTGCATCGTCCTGCTGGAATAAGCAAGGACGTCTGAAAAAGACATCATCTCGATGGCAGCATATGTTGCTTCAAAACCTGTATGTACCTTTAAGCATCAGTGGGGCCTTTACAGATGTAACAGTTACGCATAATGCCATGGGCACCCACTCATTGGTTTGAACATTAAACTTTGTGTCTTTGTACTGTATTTAATTAAATATAGGTCAGAAAGTTTAAGCAGATTATTGCATTCTGTTTTTATTTACGCTTTACTTAACATCTCAACTTTTTTAGAAGTGAGGTTTGTAGGTGCCAATGTTGCGAGGCTAGAAGCTGTGCAGAGAATACCTTGCCACTACCCAACCATGTAATGCAGAGGCATGTGGGACTGGGTTTCAGCCATGACTTCACCCCATAAAGCAATCTGATACTGGCCTGGGACTATGTCTGTTTGGGCTGAGGGTCAGTCTTTAAAAAGCAAATTAACGAGGCTGTTTAACAAAAGTTGCTTCTGTGGGGTCAATGCAGGGTACCACAATGTCCAGACAGTAGAGTTTGGCTTTCGCATAATACTGTGAATCATTTTCAAGACATGCAGACACATAGAAAACAATATAGCAGGTACAGTTTTTCTTCTGCTCAGTGACCTTTGGGAGGTTTCATTTGTCCCAGACAGGGCTATGGGTTTAAGGTTTCCAGCATGCAGACAAAAAGGGAGGAACATCTGAACACTTTTCGCAGTGTGATGTGGAATTTCTCACTGACATTTTTTGGAGCGCTTCTGTAGAAGACACAGGTCAGGAGTAGTTGAAGGAACCTCTTCCTCTCCGCAGGGTAGCACAGTCTCGTCTACTGTTTTAGTGGAATTTTAATGGCTAGTTATCTGTTCCCAAGAAGCTGACAGCTGTAACGGACAATGGCTATTAACTAGCCAGCCTGGCTTTTACACAATGGTTTGGTAACAGACTGTTGCCATACTGTCTCTGAGCGTTGTCAAAACTACACAGCACAACATTTGTTAAGTGTCTATTTTTGTCACTGAATTAAATTATACATCTTCTTTGACATGCTGGAAAGGAAACATCAATCTAAGTGTATGTTACAAAGAAAACACACGCTTGACAGTCTGAACAGCTTGTGTGGTTATCGAACCGATGTTTCTCAGATGCTCGATGGAAGCATGTTGTCTTTTTTTAAACTGTCACTGCACAGGACTAATGAGTGACTTACTTTTTAGGGTGCACGTAATGACAACGGAGGCAATGAGAGCACCTATTACAAGACTTTAATTGCAGGATCATATACTGCCTTTAAAAGAAAGATGAATAAGATCTTTATCATTTCTTTCAAGGAACAGGAATTATATTTTAAAGATTATCCCTGAAGACTTTCCGAGATTAACTTAAATCATTACTCCACAGGGGACCAGTACTGTGGAGGCAGATTGGACAAGCCCTCAGGGACTTTCAAAACACCCAACTGGCCTGAGAAGGACTACCCAGCTGGTGTCACCTGCTCCTGGCATATAGTGGCACCAAAGAACCAGGTCAGAATGCTTGGAAATGAATTAATATGAAATTTTCTACATAACAATGGGGTTTTACATGTAACATTCTTATAGGAAGTGACTGTTATAGGAAACTGAAATTGGCCTTTTAGACAAATAATCTGTACATAGACACGAAAATCATCCATGTGTCCACAGCAAATCATTGATGCTCCATGCTGACACTAAACAGGGCCAAGATTTTATGTTTTGCTGGAGCACATGTCAGTGGATGAATAAATTAGCCACATTGTGAAATAAAGCACAATAACAAATTACTTCAGATTTTTTTTAAGTTGTTTGCATGTCCTTTTAAAGGAGAAGATCACAGTCTCTTTCAGGTCTTGAGGAATACAACTGCACAAGTGGGAAAAAAAAGTTGTAGGAAGTCTTTTCTGGTGCCAGAAGGAGCTGCATGAAGTTTGATAAATTGTCTCAAGTGACCTGAGGTAGCATCAGCTGGCTCTTAAGACTATCAGTCTTGGAACCCATCAGCTGTAGTCCGATGACGATTTAGCCTCTGGGGCAAACAGCCAATGTTTCATGTGACCGGCAGACATCCTGATAATGTATAACGGATATCTGGGCCAAAATGTCTTCCACTGATGGTTTACAGTTCAATTAGCAACTTGACACACAATAATGGAGTTGGTCTTGAGCTAATCTCTATAAACAGATATCTGCATATGAATGATAAACTGATAAAAGCTAACAAAAATATTCTGCACAAAGATTGCATTTTGCCCAATGAGCTCGTTCTCTTTTGCTTTCCACTGTTTACCTGCATGCAAACAAAGCCTGCTCAAACATGATGGATGGATACCTGGATAACTGGAAACCAGAAGGCTCCCGATACCAAAATCTTGTACCTTGCCTACAGATTCTGCATTCATATTGCAGATATCTGTTCATGGACATTATAAGTTCTCCAAACCTCTATTGTCTCTGCTTGTCTTTGCTTGAGGTGTGGGACCACTAATAGCAAATCAGTCTAGAGCTGCATTGTGGGTAATGTAGGAGCCTGATTTTGGCAAAGAAGAATGTGTAAAAAAAAACAACAACTCTGGTTCTATAGTGTTCATTTTGATTCTTCTACTTTTAAAGTTCCCATGAAGTCAAAATCAATCTTTAAGTGTTTTTATCACATATGTTTTGTGCTATATTTTACATATACATCAACAATGACAAAAAAGTTATTTTTTTCAGCCTCCGGGACAGTCAGGGAAGAGTCAGTACTGAGGTAGTCTGCAGAGTCTAAGTGCTATTAGCTGCTCTAAATGCCAATCAATATTCCTGACAAGTCATAGGCAATAAGCACTTGGGTAGCTGTTTCATGGGAACTTTAAAGTGTCCATCCTAAGTCCAGAACTATATACTTATACTTAAAGGAGTACAATGCTAAAGCAGTGGACTGTTCTTTTAAGGCCCAATGTGTAATGGGTGTGGAACAAGATTACATCATCCCACAAATGATAGGGTACCCTTTAATCAAATGACCAAACCTGATAGCCCGATTACAAGCTTCTGCTTTCTTTGCGGTTTGTCTCTTGCTGCAGATTATTGAAGTCAAGTTCGAGAAGTTTGATGTGGAAAGAGACAACTACTGCCGCTACGACCATGTCTCCATTTTCAACGGGGCTGAAATCAATGACGCCAAGAGGATTGGCAAATACTGTGGAGACAGCCCCCCAGCGTAGGTGATTCTGTCATGAAGACTTTATTTTCACTACAACATCCATCCCAAGAGTTCCTCTCGGCTTACACTCTCATCTGGGTTTCTTTGCAGGCCAGTGTTCTCAGAGGGGAACCAGCTCCTAATCCAGTTCCTGTCAGATCTCAGTCTGACCGCAGACGGTTTCATTGGACACTACAAGTTCAGACCAAAGAAATTCCCTACCACCACGATACCACCCACCACTACCACACAGCCAGTCACCACCAGGCCCATACGTAGGTAGCAACTTTTATCCATTAAAAACCTCTGAAAGGCTTCTAACATCTGTATTTGTTGATGTAGCTATGAGACATACTGTGCTGGCTTTGAGCTACTGGATTTTCTTGCTAACATGTGGGGTTTATCTTTCACTTTAAACACAAGTGGAGGGACATCTGGAATCTGCTTCTGATCAGATCTGGGAAAGAAGAGAACTAAGTGAAGTGTACTGCTGAAAGTCCAACCCCACTCAAAAACATGTTTTTCATCTTGCCTCTATAGTTGAATGTTTAGGCTTCACAGTATAGCATGATGCATGTACAGTTTGAAACGAGAAGGCTGCTTTCATATTCATCTGCTTAGACAAAAGTTTCTCTGTTCTCATTGAAAATCTGAGGGCGGGCCTACGAGTTTGACTTGCGACCTCACAGCTAGTTTGGAAGTCAGTCCCGGTCCAATTTACAAATTATACAAGTGTAATGTAGAAACTTGAAGGCATCAGAGAACGGACTTAACAGTGAAATAGGAGACATCTTGTGTTCAGAAGGAAATTTTTTTAGTACCTCAGTCAACTTTCTCCTTTTCTGTTTCCTGTACTTAGATATGCTAGACTTGTTTCTGTTGAAATGAAAACCAAATTTTGAAGATGGTTAAAAGATGTTGCTGGGGGGACCTGCAAAAGTGACACATCTTAAGATAGGGAATTTTAGCAAAGTGCTAACTAACTCACTAACTAATCTATATCAATCATTAGCTAGATATTTAGCTTGCATTTTGCTTACATTAGCTAGCTAATCACCTAGTATTTTGCTAACATTAGCTAAGTTAAGATGTGACTATATGCCTCTTTTAGAAAATGAGAAAGTTGGCTGAGGGACCAAGTTTGCACAACTGTTATTGAAGCGCAGAGCAAAAAAGACGGGGCTTAGGAAGGGTAAATTAAGGCTACCTTAACAGAGGGATGACTACGCAGCTAACAACAAGCTCACAACTTGCAAGACGATAAAAGCACAACACTCGCCAACAACACTCAGTATTCTGCTCCCAGACAGAACAAGATTCTCCTCCATTTTCTTAGTTACAAGGGTGGTGATGACGCCAGCACCTTTCTGAAAAGTTCAGAGATTTTCAACACAACAAACGCAGACCACTATGAAAAAAGATGCTGCAGTGCAGCAGCTTTTCTCTAGGCAGCCACTTGCTGCCACAGATACTCTCCTCATTGAGAACAACTGAAAAAAGATGCTGGCACCAAGGAAAAGTGTTGACACAAGCCCTTACAGATTTTAATGTGGAAATTATACTTGTTTGAAAAATCATATCCTTCTGTCTGTGGGCTTTAGAAATATTTAATATTCTATATTAATTTAATATTAAAAACAGCTACTAACTTTGACTTAGCAGCATTCAATTAGTTAAAAACATTTTTTTTATTTCCTAAAAAGTGACATGCAAGGCTTTTGCCTGGCAGCGCCAATATCAGACACACATTATTGCTCCAAGCAGACTATTTGTATATATGTCATAATACAGCTCTGGAGGGGATCTTTAAGTAAGAGTTAACTCCTTTCAAGAGTTATATTTACACTACTAATGGTTGGACTCTGTTGACATAAAATGTGCAAAAGTGGTCCCTTAAATGAAAAACGGCCAAACTAAAGAGTGGATCTTCACAATCTGACATGCAGTTATGATGCGTCCTTCTCCTCTGTACAAAGAGTGAATAGAACATACAGCACTGGAGACTGAGGGTCCTATTAAAGCTGCGGCCAACAGCAGCACATGTCCAAACACAACATATGCTAATATCATGTCTTATGCTCACAGCTCTCTTGTGTACATAACACAAGTTCATATACAGTGTGGGCATGTGTCTGTACCCGCAATCATAGCTCATTTTCATACTCAAACTCACATGCCCACACACTTGTTGTTTTTTCCCTCAGTCAGACCAGGTTATTTTGGCACCTCCCCGCCATGATGTCATACTGTCACAACGCTTTCTGGTTGGCTTATCTTTCCTGACTTTTCCCTCTCCAGGAAGAATAATATTTAGACAAGACACCTTGTGTTTTCTTGGTTCTTTCCTTCATGGACTCTTTACTATCTCTAACTCTAAAAACAGATGTTCACTTGTCACATTATGTTCTTATTTTACACACTCTGTCTCACATTGTTCCAAGGCTATTCATTTGACGAGACTCTTGTGTTACTGAGAATATTCTGTAAATAAACCGCAGTAGGAACAGATGCTACCATAATTTACATGCTTGCATCACTGGTAGGCACAATTACAGAGATTGAATTTTCTTGTGTGTGTGTCTCTGCAGCTCTGAAGTACTCTGTAGCCCTGTGCCAGCAGAAATGTAAAAGACGAGGAACACTTGAGAGCAATTACTGCTCCAGCAATTTCGGTAAGAACATCATTGCAATTTATTTAAACCACATAAACTCCAGTCACAGAAATGTTCCAGCTTTGCGCATGTTATTATTGGACTTACCTATTCTTATATACATACTAATCCCCAAAAAGTCCAAACCTACACAGTCCAGATTCTTCCAAGATTTTAGGTCAGCACAACCCACATTGCCATTACCATCAGCTGCCAAAGCTCTTCAAAGAAGCAGTTTACAGGCCCATAAACTCTTCTTTATTTCACTCACAGTTGAAAATTTGTCTGTCAAGTTTTTCTCTCAAAGGAAGAGAAATTAGCAACAACATAACATTTTGTTAACAGAACAGCTGAAAGTAAAGATTGTGAAAGACTGTGCCAATCCCCCATCTTTTTACTTCCATAATATTATTACAATCTTAGTCAGTACTCCTCTGGCAGCAGCACAGCATCTCTCCATTGCACCTCAAATCATGTGCCTCAAGCAGAAAACTTCTGACTTTGCTGATGCTATTATTGGACTTACTTACTGTTACATACTGATCCTAAAAAGTCCAAACCTCCACAGTACAGATTCTTTTATGTCAGATCAGCCCACATTAGCTTCAGCAGCCAAATGTTTCTTAACAGGCCGTTTACAGTCCTGATCGTGTCACTATCTTCGCTCCTCTTATTTCTCACTGTGCATCTCAAAGACTTCCTTGATAGCCTGTCAGGAAGTGAATGAGTGCATACAGTAGGACACAGTTACCTCCAGTGTAAACCCAGCCCCTGACTGTGTGTAAACTGTTGATAAATGAACGTGTTGATTCAGGCTCGCCCTCCGTTTGCCTCTCTCCTGCTGCTGTGATGTTTTCCTCGCGGAGATGTTTACCACATGTGTTAGATTGGCATTTCAAAGAGTTCACTGGGATTTGCACCAGGAAGTGAGGAAAGTCAAGCGATGTGGTGGTGCATGTGGAAAAAGTCGACCGTGTGATGTGGCGGCGGAGTTAGCACACAATATGCAGCGTAACAATTTAATGAACTGGTGAGACAGACTGAAAATAGTTTGTCTAATCAACACTTAAAGTCTTAACCTTTGGTTTTGTTTGGTCTAATGGTGTGATACATGCACTTTGAGTTGTCAAAAGTAGTTCACTGGTTTATGCATCAGATTCAGTAACATTACTGAAGCAGGCTGTCCTCTGACTGCTCTCATCTCTGTCAGGAAATTAAACAGGCAGTATGTGAAGTCCAGACATATTGGTACCATCAGTGTAAAGAATCCTGTTCAGGCTGAATGAGACGTGATTCCCTCTCCTCTCACTCCGTTGGCTCCACAGTCACTCAGCTGTCACTGCTAAATGTCAGGTCTCTCTTCCGTGTTGAGGGAGTCCAAACAACAAAACTGTATTTTTTGTGCTTTTGAAGACTAAACAGGAAATGACTGAAACTTCACCCTGCACACTTGTCACATTTTTAGCATAACCAGACAGAAAAAAGTAGCGGGAGGTACAATACATAGTAATTGAACCTTCCTAAATCCCGCACCTTTTTGCTCTGTGCTTCAATAGCAGTTGAGCAAGCTTAGTACCCAAGGGAACTTTGGTCAACTTTCTCCTTTCCTGTTTCCTGCACCAACATATGCTATGTGCTAGTCAAAAAAACGTTTTGGTAGGACCACTTCCTGGAGTCAAATTGAGTTTGGAACAATGGTACAAAAGGCCCTTTTATAGTGGTGTTTCACCAATATGGATCTTTCTCTTGCACATGGAGTTGAGGCCTACAGATGAGAACACTCCAGCATGATATATGCTGGGCTCCTCTGTGCTGAAATGAAAACCAAATTTTTCAGATGGCTAAAACAAGACCTGGTGCCTTCAAATGGCGTCATGGTTACCGTGTTCACAAACAAGCAGCATCCTTCAACCATCTTCAAAATCATTTTTTCTTTTCAGCATAGACAAGCCTAACACAAAGCATGTCTAAGTACAGGAAACAGGAGAGGAGAAAGGTGACAGAGGGTCGACTTAAAAAGGTTGGGACTTAAAAAGGGTCAATTCTGTATTCTGGTAAATTAACCTGTGAGCTGATTTCTTATGGAGTTTCTAACATTACCTTTTTTTAAATAGAGTTTTATTCTCCTGTTTTACTTGATTACATGAAATCGAAATTGGAGTCCCTATCTCTTTTCTCTCTATATTTGCTTGTACATAATATTGAGTGACCTCTGCTCCACTGGCTCACATCAAAAGCATTTTAGCTGTCTGCTGGACCATTATGATATCACACATTTAACTTGACCTCGTCACAGTCAGGGCCACATCCATTGCTTTGAAAGTCTTAAAATTACAGTAAATGATATGCTTGATGTGTTTTTCTGAGTTTTTGAGAGGGAGCTATTAGCTCGGGGATGGATGAGAGGAACCGTAAAAAGGTCAAAGGGGGAGCGTTGAAAGCCTGAAATGAAATGTTGATGCTGTTAATTCACCATGACATCTTTACAGGCAGGCTGCACTTCACAGACTGGAACTGAAAAGTAGTAGGCACACATGGGTCACAGTTCCTGTAGATTATTGATGATGACAATAAAAAGCAGATTCCTTTCATGTTAAATTCCCCACTGTACGTTCCAGGCTCTCTTTTCTCCGCTATTGAAACATTTGCTGTAAATACTTAACATTACACATATTAGGCTTAATTTCTAAATTCTATCTAGATAGCAAACCTAGACCAGTGCTATATTTAAAGGCAGAATCATTAGGATTTGTCTGAGCTGTTTGGAAGCACACCAGAAACAAAGGTGAGTCTCATTACCAGGACGTCAAATAGTGATGTTTTAGGTTGGTACAGTGAGCTCAGCAATAATGAGAAAATAAGAAAATACAGCTAGAGGGTAGGGTGTCTGAAAATACAGACACCAGCACACACTAGTGAATCATAAGTGATGATTCAGAGGGATTATATCTTGAGCTAGTGTTTGGTTTTCCCGCCTCTGTGGAAAAGGACCCACTCCCTCTGCAGATATAAATGGCTCATTCTAAGGTAACGAAAAAACAGCAGCTCTTATTTTCAGAGGATTACACACTAATGAAAACATACTTATAAATGTTATATTCCATTACTGCAATATTCTGCCAGTAAATCCCTGTAAGTCTTAAACACTGTCCTTTAAGTGAATAACTGCCATTTTGTTTGTTGTTTTTATGTGGTCATAGTGTGTATGAGTGTGTATGATTGTATGTGTGGTGGAACTAAGAAGAATAGTCAATGCTTATGCTGGTACTAATGGTGATCCTAATAATGTAACAGTTAAGTAAGTTCCCAGAGTCTATCTAGTGGCATCATCAGGTTAAAAATCTAAATTTGTCCAATTCTTTGACTAAGTCTTATGACTTAATACTTGCAGAAGTGCAGTCAATCTGACAACCACCAGCCTTAGTCCCAATTAGAAAATGTTAGCATGCTAAGAAGCTAAACTATGATAGTGAGCATGGTAATCATTAGAGGCAGGTTCAGCATGTTAATGAGTATGTTAACATGCTGATGTTAGCGTTTAGCTCAAACTACTGCTGTGCCTAAGTACAGCCTTGCAGAGTCCTTAGCATGACTGCAGTCTCTTTAAATTTCTGTCTGAAGTGAGTCAGTGACATCTTCTTTCTTACACTCCGCTGGTTTTCCAAAGTCTCATTATGCTGCTGCTGTCACTCTGCTCAACACTTTGGCTTTTGTTCTAACCACAACCCAGACACAGCCAAGGCCAAAGTAAAGATGATCCTGTTTGTAGAAATTTAAACTGACATCTACATCCCTTTTGTAGGTTTTTATCTTTGTTTATGAATTGTTAACTTTGAATTCCAGGGGCATAATATTCTCTTTACGTCATATAATATTTTAGGTGATGTTGGATTTAATACTTGATGACGTGTGTATATGTGTGTGTTGCATGACAGTGATAACCGGGACTGTCATTACTGCGGTGATGAAAGGAGGAAGTATGTACGCCACTGTCTCCATCATCAACGTGTACAAGGAAGGCAGTCTGGCCATCCAGCAGGCAGGAAAGACCATGAGCACCAAGATCATTATCCTGTGCAAGAAGTGCCCATTTATCAGAAGAGGTGAGTTAACTGGGGAAATTAAATTGGCTTCTTTGATGTATGAAATCACTCTAACAAATGATCATGATCTAAATGATGTTAATCAATATACAGTTCATGGTTGACTGTTTTCAATAACCAATGGCTCTGAGTTTGCCTCCTTTGCTGTGCTGTCGCGCTCAGTTGACAGAGCTCGCCCCAGAGTGTGAGGTGAGCGGCAGAACTCACTGTCCAAACAGTCAATGAAGCATTAAATATGTTTATATGTGTGCATATAAACATATGGTATACAGACCTGCCGCGTGGAGATTCTGATGCTCGGCCTCCCTGAATGTCTCTGCCGTTCCGCCACTGCATTCAGGTTTTTTTTGTGTGACCTCACCAGGCTTGAACTACATCTTCATGGGCCAGGTGGACGAGGACGGCCGGGGGAAAATCGCCCCTCACCACTTTGTCATGGCATTTAAGACAAAGAACCAGAAAGGACTCAACGTGCTGAAAAACAAGCGGTGCTGAGTTCCAGTAGCTCTGAGGAGGATCTCCACTGGACAGGTGTGCCCGAGGCTCAGCTGTGGATGGAAAAAATTAAAGGGATAATTTGGATTATTTGAACTGGGGTTGTATGGGGTCCTTATAGATAGTGTATTACCGACAGCAGATGGTGATCAACAGGCCCCAGGTTGAAAAAGCAGCATACTGTTGTACTGCTGTGGACAGGGTGAGCAGCAAAACGCATTTTAGCTACCTAAAACAAAGGTCCACCTGAAAAAAAGCAATGTCAGTTTAAGTGTATGCTATATTCTGAATATTTTCAGCGCTTTGCCTTGCAGTCAGGCAGCCTGATGGGACGCCGCCATTATATAAAACAGATATCTCTCTCCAAACCTGGGGGAAAGTTACTCATTTCACCAGTGAAGCTTGGTTAGGTGACACAGCGCTGGATTTGATTTATTACAGCGGTTTCCTGTTGGAAAAAGTCATCTGATGACAAGATAAAGTGGTGAAAATATTCTAAATATAGCATGCACTTAAACAGATTTTTTTTAAGACGGGCCTTTTTTAAGTGGGTTAAATACATTTTGCCGCTGACCCTGTCCACAGCAGTACATTGCTTAGTTTCCATGCTGGTACTCCTCTCTGCTACTCTAAACTAGGGGTGTGCCTACCCACATCTACTGTACTTATCAATCTTACTCACTGTACTATTAATAAGTACCTCATACAACCCTACTTCAGATAATCTGAACTATCTCTTTAAGCAAAGAAAGAAAAAAAAACTCCAAAGATCTCCATCTCAACAACACAAACAGGACATGAAAACAAAGCTGAATCTAGATGCAGCACAAAACAAAAACAAATCTACATGATTCATCCAATTCAATTCAAATCACACTCAGACGTTTGTATTTATTCATTTTGCTGCAGATCTCATGTTTTTGGAATAAACAAGAAGACACTAAGTACTTCCACTCTGTCTTCTATTAAAAGTCCAGTCGCTTAGTCTGTTTGGCAAACTCAGATTAATCAGCGACAAAATGAGTTGAAATTTCCATCCCTAACTCTCAGCCAATTCTCGCTCTGCAGAGTCACATTCCTGTCATGCCCCAAGCAGAGAATTTAACTGTAGCCAGAAACAGGAGGCCAGAATAGGCAGAATAGCAATTCACAGAGAAATGTTTCATAAGACATATTCCTATTTTCACTCGTTTCTCTTGGAGGCTGTGGAGCACAACGTGAATAAACAGTGGGATTTATTATTTAGTATGCATTAGACTGGCAGAATAGCCTTACATTTCACAAGTCTGGTTAATATCCATAGGGGATTTGTCACAGCTGATTGTTGTAGTTTTTAATTATGGTCATAACAACCTTGAGTTAATTTTCTGTGTTCCGTTTCAATGGGCAGGATTAGGAAGCTTTTAAGTGGTGATAAAAAAAAGTGCAATATTTAATATATACATAATTCTTTTTTTTTTTTTTAGATTTTTATGCTGGATTTATGTAAAACAAACAAAGATCTTCATAGCTAAAGCTGTTTTCCTGAGTTTGTTTACAGATGCAAAGCACCACCGACAGCACACATCATTTACCTGCGTTGTTTTAAAAGGCAGAGGTACGAAATGAGAAATATTTTCATATGAAAAAGTCTGTGAATATTATTTATATTTTATTGTTTTCATCTGCCCAAATAAAACTCCTTTAACATTTTCTTTATGTTTTGTCTGTTGTTGTACAAGAGCATTCAGTCGGAAACCAAAAATGCCAAATAATATTTGGTCTGTTGAGAGCGAGTCAAAGCAATTATGCTCTACTAAGCACAAGAGGATGGATCAGGTGTGTGTAATGTGACTCTCACGTGGACTGTACCGCTGGGCAGTTGGCTGAACAGCTGACAGTTTTCTGGCGTTCGTACCTGAGTGGCCAAAGAGTCAACAAGTAACTTCAAATCTTCAAAAAGCAGAATTTCTAGTCATTATCAGCTTTAATACCATAAAAGCCCCAAAAGGGTCAAATTTTTCCATAAATCTTTACTCGTCTTTCTGTTGAAAACAATGGCTTTCTTTATTTACAAAAAAGGTAGAGTAGCTGAATAATACATAGGGGGCCTGAGTCTGGAGGCTTTGGTGGAGAATATATATGTTTCTAGTTAAGTTCCAGGTTTAAAATTTGTCTCTGTGACTCAGAGGAGCAGAGTTTATCACATGCTCGGGTCACATGGCATCCCAGATAAACGAGAAGCAGAGGTTTTATCAAAGAGGAGAGTGGAAAGGGGAAGCGATATCTAGTCTTTTTGTTTAGCTCCTTGGGTAGAACATGGCATATTTGGAGGTCCGGAAGCCGAGCAGGTCCCTCATCTCATTGCGAAACTTGGAGAGGTCTTGGCGCAGGTCGTTCAGATTTTCCACCGTGGCCTGGTCTGTGCTCTGCATCTTCTGCCGCGTGGAGGTCAAGTAGCGGTGAACGAGACAACACATGATCTTCTGGTAGTTCTCATCACGCTTCTGCTTCAGGTTCTTCCACTCCTGGATGGAAAAGACAGTGAAGGAATTCAAATCAATGACAAGATGCTGCAGAAAGCACAGATCGCCTTCCAGAAAATAATCAAAATCAAATCACATGCACTGGCAGCCATCTTCCTACTAATATTTAAGGTTCTTGCCTCATGCAAGAAGCCATTTACAATCACATTTTCTCTTATTTTTGTTTGTTTCCATGATTTGTCCTCATTTTGCTATTTTTGGAGAATTTTCCTCCAAGAGGCCCAATTTTTCTTACCTTGAGGCTGTTCTGTCTCTTCACTTTGCCCTTCGAAGTGTGCGAACAGATCCACTTCCCCATGCTGGTCACCAGGTAGCAGACGGTCTTTGGAGAGGGGAGGATATTGAGCGGCGGTGGCAGGGTGCACTTGTCATCAAAGTAGCTCAGCCACAGTTTAGCCCGAGCAAACTTCCACTCCTTATCCTCGTGATTCTACAGAAGCCCAAAAGCCAACAAGAACGTTGAGAACGCAGGAATGCGAGAATGAACTTTGACACACTGTTCTCCATTTAGTGAGGAATCTGTGATATTTCTGTGGAAATCCTGGAGGGTACAGATTTTTCTGGACCTTGAACTGTTTTACTAAGCATAATCAAAATCACACGGTTGTTCAAAGGAAGGAGACAATCTGTGTCAGGGTTCCAAAGTAAAAAATAATTCAACATCTGTGTAGCATTTCAGGGTGAATTAGAGAAATCTAACAAATCTAATCTTAACAGTAAATGAAAACAGTTGCAACTTTTGGTTCCAGGGTGAACTCAAATGACCCCTAACAGTGCTGAGAAACAAAGTCATTCTGCGTTAAAGGTTGTTTATACTTACAGCAATTTGTCTGAAGCTTTTATGGAGCATGGCCACCAGCAGCTTGGTCAGCACGATAACCACCACAATGTTGTAGGTGCCAATGATCATGGCGCCCACAAAAGAGCGCAGCTCCTCTGTGTAGCTGATGCGGGTCACAAAAAGTGCAACGTGTGCCAGGGAGAAGATGTACCAGAATAGGGCGTAGCACGTTCCCATAAATCTGTGAAGCAGAGGAAGCTGGTATATGTCAGTGAGCATTTAGGCAAAATGTCTGTCAGATGCATTTCAAAATTTAAAGGACCAGTGTGTAAGATTTAATGGCTTCTAGCCGTTAGCTTGCAGTTTGGAAACACTTACTGTGCAATATCCATGCTACTATACTATTTAGTATGCCAGTAAAGACATTTATTTAGTAAAGTTTTTTTTTTAGTGATCGTGGGACGTTACAGATGGCTGCTCTCATCCTTCAGCAAGAAGGTCAAAGTTCAAGGTGCCACGTTATGAGGAAGTAGTATGTCCCAATTCTGTGCATACTACATGCAACGGTACGTTCTTTGTAAGGGCAACTGTTGTACATAGTAAAAGTAAAAAGAAAAAGCCTGTGATTTGAAATGCAGGACTCATCTCACACAAAAACATTACAGTCTGTATCAAGAGCCAGTGCTGGTTTGTCTATTCTGGGCTACTGTAAACACATGGGAGAGGTTAGCCTTCAAATCTTTCTGCCAGAAAGTCATATTAAACCAAACCATGATCTATTCAAAACTTAACTGAGTAGTTATGCTGCCTAAACCTAATCAAGTATTTTTGGTGCCTAAACCTAACCAAGCTGTGAAAGAAAATAAAAAAAACTGAACGGAATTAGTCAACTAAATCAAAAAATAAGTCAACAATAGGCTTCGCAGAGGAGTCAAATCCCAGTGTCCTGGGTAGAAGTCCTATGCTCAACCCATTCATCCACCACAGCCTGCTCCTGATGTGGACTTCTTAAACCCTTTCTGCAAGAAAGGCTGTATTAGCAGACAGCTTTCTTGGCTTTCTGACAGAGAGATTTCTACCAGAAAGGGCTTTCTGGTAGAACAGTTTTTAAGAAAGGCCTAATTTCTTCCATGTGCAAGGTAAGGAAAAAAACATTCTTATTTTATCTTATTATAAACTTAAAAAATATCCTTATAAATATTATATTCCATTTCTGTCATATTCTGCCAACAAGTCCTTGTAAATCTCACACACTAGACCTTTAACCCCAAAATCTATATTGAAATGAAACATCTCTGACTATATCAGCTGTATTTATACAGCCCTTTATAATCTCTGACGTCTCTCGACAAGCATTCTGAACATTCATCACGGTCGTCATCGCTCTCCTAAATGATAGATTGAGGTCGGCCCATACGTGTGGAATGCGTCATTGCTCTGTTGCTGGCAGAATATGCCCTCGCAGTCCTTGGGTGGGTTCTTGTCCGTGTCTTTCCGGTCCTTTCCATAAAGCTGGGTGAGTCCAATGGTGAAGGAGAATAACACCAGCAGGAACAGGCCCAAAAATTTGCCAAACTCCTGCAGCATCTGACCCATGGAGATCTGAGGGGAAAATTAATATCTGTTAATCCTGTGCCACATGATCTGATCTAATCAAGCAGACATGAGTCACATTTTTTCCTATTGTTTCAGCTTTCTGCCAATAATCCTCATTAACCATGAGGCAGGCGAGCTGGAGTCAGATCTGACACCAAACAGAAAGTCTGCCTGATACTTAAATCTGTTTGATTTGTTTTTTTTTACTAATTGAGAAGTTAATGTGGTAAAAGTAGAACATTACTGTTGCCTAGATATTTTTGGGATACAAATCAAATTCACCTGTGAGTCATGCATCTGGATGTTTCAGTGGTGTGGTTTGCAGGGTTGACGTAACTCGATTTGATGAACTAGGTTATCCTTTTTACTTTTATTCAGTAGCTTTTATGCACTTGCACAGTTTTGAAAATTACCATTAGCATTACTCTGGAACTAAACTAATAGACCATTTCCCGGTAGACATTTTAACTAATAGCAGGAAGCACAGTTAAATGTAATTTCTTTAATGAAATATTCCATTCAAGCATCCCAATGATCTTACAACAGTAAAACATTATCAATGTTATTTGTTACACCTGTGTTTTTCCTGTTGTGAAAAAGGTCTGTTAATATTTTCATAACTACATTAACCTAAAACTTGGAACAATACCAAAGAAATAAAGAAACATTTCATTACAGGATGTTTTTTTTTTTTATTTCAGTTGTTTATAATGCGTATTACTTAATTATTTCCTATAATACCAACTTACATAACAGCAGTAAAGACTTATTGGAACAGTGTTGTTAGTTCCTGTAATCGTAGTGGTTGCCATCTAGTTTAGCAGCCTTTTAGATAGCTAATAGCAAGGAAATGTGGCCTTGCAGTGATTGAATTACATCTTATCTCTTGTGCATTTATTTTGTAAGAATTATTACATTTAAAGTTTCATTTCTAGACCTTTACACCATTATTTATTTCTTAATCTTTACAACTTTCGCATGGTAGACATATTTCTCCTTGAGTATGATGTTTTTGGTACTCTTTCAACACTTAAACCATCTAAGCAGACTTTCCACCACTTGTAGCTTCTTTTTTTCCTCATGTTCTTGTTTAGCAGTCCCCTGAGAAAGTGGAAAAAGCAACATATTCTGGCAGCTGTAGCGCTCTCACCCTACCTGAGGGAAGACAGGCAAACACGGAAGAAGCCAAAAAGAGGGTCCGAAGACAGAGAAAGTCTTCTCAGACCATTGGAAACCAACTATTTATAGGCCTGAGTGGCCTATCTGTTTACTAGGACCTAAAGATGCTCAAACAAGGTCAGAACACACTCGCCTTTGCAAAACACAAACACACACACAGTGACCAGTGTGAAGGATGACCACTCTCCCCACACCTCAAGGTGAATGGCGACTGCGGGTGTTTGCAGTGAAACCCAGACAGCTTGTTTGTGGTGAAGGGTGAGTCTGTTAGGTTGATTCATTCTCTTGTCATGTTTAAATCCCCCGGTGTATTCCTCCGCCACTTTGTACACGTCTGATTTAGGAGCTGAGGGTGTTCCCTGCTTGCCCAGCCTGACAGGTAGCCTAACTTAGTTACTGTACAAATAGTGCAGGAATGCAGCAGGTCAGGAGCTCTTAACCTTGACTGGAGCGGGGGGTCTAATGCATTTAAAGAACCTCAACTACATCTACGTACACGAAAGCACATAAAGCATATACTACATATTAATTTACCAGTATACTATACAGCAGTTCCCAAACATTCCCATGCCAAGGCCCCTGAATAGCACTGATTATGACTTGGACCCACTTTTGCGAGATGTTTTTAAAAACCCAAAGTCGAGCATTTTTTTAGTTAAGACGTTTTAAACACTTATTTGAAATCATCTTGAGGCAGAGAACGCAGTTGGGCCCGTTGTTACATGTGGTGGTAAATCAAAATGTTGCTTCATCACACTTGTGAGTTTTACTTGGCCAAAAGTACTTTGGATATTTTGTAGCTGAGTTTTTGTCAGTTGGCCTGTTGGACTGTTCGTTGGTATTTTCCTCTTCAAAGCCCAATCAAAGCGAGACAGCTAGTTAGTTAAATTTTGAGACCAGAGCAGCTACGTGGCAGGCGCAAACTGGTCCAGGTCAACAGCTTATGATGTAACAAATGATGTTTTGATTGGCAAGCAATTAGACAGATGAACATGGAAAATTACTTGCATAATAATAATAAAGTAAGTGGTAATTTTACTTTTTTGTTTAAGCTTTTTGGTGAAGCACCCCTGATGGGCTCTACTTCACTAGTATACAGTACCGTTTTTGGCTGTTCATATATAAGAAATTTAGCACTTTAGCATTTTATTCTAACAAGATATGATATAAAGTCTGCACCAATGGATGTCATGGATGTCAAGAAACACTTTTTATATTATAAACACATTTGTTGCTCTATAATTGTTTTATTCTATAAATAAAATGACTTGTCAACGAAATTTAGCTGAGAGCAAAATGTTTTGTTTACCAAGATGTTCCTGGAGCTGTCACAACACTGTTTCCAATTAGTTTGTAAATGTTTTCCAGCTGTGAGTCTCTTTTTGTGCAATGCATCGTGGGACAATAGTACCAACCAACATCGCATTTAGAAATCAAGAAAAGTCAGCATGCATATTGATGCATTTATTTTTATTTTTCAATTATTTTTTTTTATAGCTTACAGTGTGACTGTACTACAGTAAACACTCAGAATCTGGTTAGGGTTTGTGTTTAGTCTGGGCTTAGGGCACACCTAATGTCTTTTTCCTCTCAGACACACTCATACATGCCTCCTGGTGTGCCATCATCAGTTGTGCGGGAGATCAACAGTGTTAGTGAGGTGAAGTCTGGGCCATGAGTGAGCTCACTGTACACACAACTGGTGATAGTAGATGCCCACGGACACACACTCACACTTTCAGTCACTCTTTCCAACCTCTGCAGGGGGGCACTACCCGGCAGACATGTGAGCTGGCCTTCTCAGGAAGGACGGGATCAAAGAAACTTGCTTTCCCACAGCCCACAGATTACTGCCTCACTGTGTGTGTGTGTGTGTGTGTGCGTGTGTGTGAGCAGGAGTATGAGTCTGAGTGCAGCACGTTCACATATCACAAGAGTGTGGAAATGTGTGGGCGCGTGTGCATTAGTAGGGAGGTGTGTCTGCCATGTGAGTGCGAGTGCGGCCATGAGCACACAGCCACATCTATTTCCAAGGCTAATAATTTTTCCATCCTGCCAAGCCAGACAGTGATGTCACAGAGTGGATGAGTGAGTGAAAAGAAGAAGAGAGAGAGGAAAGAAGAGAGAAAAAAGTCCAAAAGATGGGAGAGATTATAGCTGAAAAGCTCACAGTAACCACCTACAGGGCACCCTCAGTTTTTTATAAGTCAACCGCTAACAGCACCTCGCCTTAATGACAGGAAGGCATCCCTGCAAATAGACTGACCTCACTGCATACCTTTATGTAATAAACACACACGGGGGAAAAGTGAAATTCCGCTAGCACAAAGTCAGACGCTGGCTGGCTTCACAGACTCTCTCTCTCTCTCTCTCTGCCAGCTGGCCGAACGCTACACAATAACATGATGCGATAAAAAAGGGACACCTATGGCACTGAGACTGTTGAAGAGCCTGAGCAGAAAATATGCAAACCAGATTTTTGGCTTGTCCAGGAAGATGGAAAACCAGTGACATAATAGCATATTTGTTCCAAGTTGTAAAATAAGTTTGGCCAAGTTTTTGACTGTCCACCTGAAACTGACTAGCATGAAGAGATTAAATCAATAAATGCAATAGTTTTGCAAATCTCGCAAATCTACAGTTCCCTTCAAGGCACAACTGGTTTTCAATGGCCCTTTCATAATCATATAGCCTTATTGGCAACAAAAATTTAGTTCAAATGCAGTTTAATTCTAATCTGACAAGCAGTTTAGTAGATTACTAATGCATACTTCAGTAAGAGGAAAATTAGATTTGAAAAAATACTCAAAAAAGTTCAAGTGCCCAAAAGATGACTCAGTTACAATAACTTAAATAGTTGTAATTCATTACTTCTATATCACCCTTCATTGCAAAACTAGAACAAACAAAATCTCCATGAATTGGTAACAGCCATGCTTAAGTAATGGCACAAAGAATGTGTTCTTATTATGTATTAAAGTGTTAAACAATCCGTCAACAGTTAAATGTTGGGTTACAAATGAGAAAGGGATGGACTAAGACATTTATTTTCTATTGTAATTGTGTACCACAGAAATGCCTTTTCTTTTCTACAAAGGTTATTTATTTTGTGTGGTGTAAGAGGCACAAAGCAGATCAGACGACTGTATTGCTAAACGTTTCCAGAGCCTTTTGAGAAAAACAAGGGAAGAGATTCTGAAAATACATCATGTCTTCTAATTCTGAGTGACACTGCCAGCTAAGACTGGGGGTTAATCAAGCTGATCCAATGCAGCTTTTCCAGGATTTAGAAAATCAGGCGGATGCCCATGCAATTTTCAAAATGAATCCATTTAGCATTGAAAATATTTTAAAAGCTGTTTTTTCAGCCTACCAAGCACCTCGAAATATGTGTGTTAACATAAATTCAAAAAGTTTTCAAAATGCCACTTACTGTGAAGTATGTAATGACTATACTTTTCTCTTTTCATTACTTAATTCCTATGCAGCCAAGATTTGTCTTAAGATGGCAGTGGATCAGACTTGCAGTGCGTGCCAGATTGTGATAAAATTCAGTGTAGAATCCAATGAAAATGTGTTGTGGGCGTACGGACTCGACTCCTCCAGCTTTAAACATGCAGCCTAAACTGAAGTTAGCTTTAGAAATCAATTTTGTGTAAACTGAAGGGCTCTCATTCATGCAGATGATGGAAAAGATGATAGCGGCACAGTGATGCATACGGCAACTAAACCGCAAAAGCTTTATGATGTTGTGTTTGGTTTATTATGAGCCTATTATCACAGCAGAACACATTCATCTGGCGCCTCAGTACACCGTGCTTATACTTAATGCTCATGATGATGGTTATGATACTGCTGAGCACAGCTGGTGTGATGTTTGGTGTAGGCTCGTCCTTGAGTGTTCACACTTCACTGAGAGAGGAAGAGAGTGGGTGGTGCATGTGTGTGTTGAGGGGTTAGAGAGAATGATAGAAAGGGAGGCAGTTTTATAATCATTACATAAGCATTTCGGTCATTCTTGTTCTCATCCAAAGTGTTTTACAAAGCCATGGCTGGATACATGACCTCAAACTTCCACAGGGATCGCCCTAAAATCTTGTCTCGCTCCACTAGGAATCAAACTTCTAACTCTAGGCAGTTTTTCCTTGCCACTATAAATGCTTGGTCATGGTGGGTCTCTCTTGGTTAGGTCTATCTTAAGTTGAGATAGAAAGTGTCTTAAGACAGGATTTCTTCACTATTTGGTATTGTAGAAGCAAATCCTAACTAATTTTGGGAATCCTATCTTTAATTACCCCATCCTGTCTTATTACAGGTTAGAAATCCTAAATAGCCTACGAAATCTCTGTCACCCAGCAACTGGCACTACTTTTCAACTTTGTAAACAACTTTTTTTTTTACACTGGAGAACTCCAAAGATTTCTGGGGATATTACAACATTGCTGACTCTCAATATAAAATAAAGAGAGTGGAGTAAGACTGCAGACACAGCACGTCCACCATATACAGCATCCATTGTGTAAAAGCAATAAAAGAGCAGCCACACAGATTACACAAGCTGACTAACACTACTGTTAGTTACTGTTAGAGAACACTACCAATAGCCAGTGAAAATTAGGATGGCTTAACATTTATCCTAAAGTTAGATGAGTTTAAGATTTTAGGAAGTTGGGATGTTTTTTAATACACATTTCTTATCTTAAATGAATCCAGGAACACTGACTTAAGAATTGTTCATCTGTACTGGCTTTCGATAACAACTGAAGAGAAATCTAAAGATGTTCTTCTTGAGAAATTTACAACAATGCTAATAAAAAGACGGGAGATAAAAGAAAGAAAGTGGGCTAAGATAGCAGACACCGTATCTGGTATACATTGTGTAAAAGCAATAAAAGAAAAGCAAAATGGGAAAATCTCTTGTGTTATACACATTTTCTAACTTAAGTTAGGATGACAACATTGACTTAGGAACTGAATCAGTAATTTTTTTTTTTTTCTAAATCAGTTCCTAACCCTAATTAACATGGTTACCAAACAATTAAGATCTGTATGTCAAGGAAACTAAACTTTTTTTTAGTTCCTTCTGCTGCAGCTTAGGAAGTTTCTGTAATGTGACCTCAGCTCTGCAAGAAAAGTGTCCTGAGATAACTTCTGTTATGATTTGGCGCTATATAGCCTAAATATAATTGACCTGGCTCTAGAATTTACTGAGCTCATAACTACTCGTGTGTGTGTAACACCACTTTTCCTACCTGTAGTGGCCCCAGTATGGAGCTGGTGGTGTACATGAAGAAGAGACGCAGGTAGCTTAAAACATTGGCAAAGGCAAACAGGCCCTCAGCCACCAAGGTAGGATGGAAAGCGTCCCAGTTCTTCCTCTCTGTGTCCGCCACATTCTTGAACTGAAGAACAAGCAAACACATTCAGAAACACACACACAGACACAACTTACTGCTATTAAAAGATAAATTCACTGTGTTTAAATCACAAACGATGGTTTGTGGTTTCTTTTTCAGTAGAGCTAGAGCTAGAGAAATAGTTTGACATTCTGGGAAATATACACTTTTTTTTTCTTTTCCACAGATATCTTGGGCTTTCGGATAACTTCCTAAAAGCTTTGGTGATATTAACTAAGGAATGACATAAGACTGTCTTCCTGCCATGACGATACATGTTTGTGTATGACGTGAGACATACTGTACAAAACTGGGTCAGTGTAATGTCACTTTAAACATCTAACCATTTAACTCCAGGTGAGAATGTCAGCTACACCTTTAACCATGATATACCACAAAATTGATCAAATAATCTATGAAATGTCTGGTTCTTTTTAATGATATTAGACAACTAAAGTTTTTTAGCAGAGTTACTGCTGCTTCTTCTGCATATTCAACAGACCTACTTATTCATGGTCCACCCACACTTTAATGAGCTCACTTATTTTGCCTGGTTAGACCTCTTTCACAAGACTGTGTGGGTGAGCACAGACTGTGCCTGATTGGCATCGCTCTCAATATCTTTTAGTACCTGTTAAGGTGGGAAAAATTACACCTTGAGCTGAACTTAGAACACCTGTGTGGGTGTGCTGAACTGGTTATATCCTGACAGATATTA
Source organism: Lutjanus erythropterus (assembly GCF_056507025.1). Taxonomy (NCBI): domain Eukaryota; kingdom Metazoa; phylum Chordata; class Actinopteri; order Lutjaniformes; family Lutjanidae; genus Lutjanus; species Lutjanus erythropterus. Next base: position 21,113,769 of record NC_139337.1, on the reverse strand, counting down.
GAACTACTAATGTTTTTACCAGAAAATGGATATGTAGTGAAATTAATTAACCTTCTGAAGCAATCTTTCAACCATTGAAGTCAACAGAACCAAAGAATAATATGCAGCAGTGTATCCTTTAAATCTAAAGAGTGTGTGTAACGTGTGTGTACCTTGCTATGAGCAACGATCTTGAGGGCAAAGGTGGCAAGGTAAAGGGAGTTCATCACGAAGCTCAGCTGGTTCCTAGACTCCTCCAGAAAGTCTTCCAGCCCCTCGTACCACAGACGCTTCACATCCGACCACACCATCCCTACAGGAGAGCAGGAATTCACCATCACCACACACACTTATACACACATCAGTGGGAAAAAAAAGAGGCATTTTTCTGTCATCCCCAACATTTAAAAAATCGCTTCCAGATTCAGCCGTAAGACATCTGTCAGAGGCAGCCCAGGGGAAACAGGAATTTACGAGACAGAAATCAGAGATTAATGTGTTGAAAATGTGTCATCTGTGGGATTTAGTGAGGTGTGCGGAGTTCAATAAAGACGGGTGTCTGTGTTGTTTTCCAACTGGAATGTCATCAATTCTAAATGCACAATAGCGATAATTAAATCAAGACTGAAAAGCTTAAATCCAGCTGCAAGGCAAAGTGACACAACCTGTATGCCTTGATTCAGAAATTATTTAGTTATGCTGAACCCAGTTGATCTGTTAATGGTTTCCATGGTTTCAACAGAGAGTCAACAGAAATCACAGAAATGTTTCACACATTATTTTTTAGTCTCTGATAAATTCCAGACCTTCTTTTATGTTTTGTTTGCTGTTTGAATACCAACAGTGATTTTAATGCTGATTTCTGGTTAAATGTGGTTACAGCATCAATGTGTTACAATATACAAATTTGTTTAATTTGTGTATTGTAAAAGGCGTAGTACAAAGAGCGACACGGAGAAATGAAGACACGGTGGATGTAGTTTCTTAGTAGTGAGGGTCCAAAATGATGATAGATTATCATTGGAATATTGTAGAGGATGAAAAACATCCCAGTGCAATATGGTTAAAATGTGAACGTTCATTTAATTCAAATAGTTTGTGAAAAAACGTTCACTTTTGAACCAATTCTGAGCATCTTTTCACTGGAATCACCAAAATCAAGTGCACACACTTGGTGACACAATGGTCAACCTTGAGACCTCAAAAGTAGAAAGGATTTCGAAAACCAATGCGGGAGTTCTGGGGCTCCTCCCCCTCAAAAATGTGAGCTTCATAGACTTTGTTTCCTGCATTCTGGTGAATTATAAGTAACATACACATTTTTTTTGCAAACAGATGCCTGCCAGACTTATAATTCACAATTACTACCTGGAAGACACAATGGTATTTAGCCTTACCTAGTGGTCCAATTTCAAATTTGATTACAATAATATGGAAAATTAATATTGTATAAAGGTAAAGTGCCTACAAAAAAATGTGCCCTTTTCCTTTAAAACTTTCCATATGAAAAAAAAAAGATGTGAAAATTTGTTATAATCAGTTCACCAGTTTCCCAGCAATATATTAAGTAAAAGTCTGGAAATGAGACTCAACAATCAACTATCTTGCTGACCTGTGATTGGCCCCCGTCTGTTGGCTAGAAAATTCTTAAAACAGAGCCAAGAGGAGTGCAGAAGTTTGGAAGGTTTCTCGCAGACCACTTTAATCGCATTATGCCGAAAGGTTGTTACAGAACTTTTGCCAATGACGCCAAAAATACACTGCCTACCCCAGATTTAAGTAAGAGATCTGAGTACTTCTTCCACTACTGGAGAGATGCATTGAGATGCACAGTGATGCACACGCACGCATGCATGTAACCCGGCATACAGACACACACTCGCAGTCTCAGCATCTGATTTCCCCATTAATGCGAGGCATCTGGCTCTGGGGAATAGCAGGATGCAGAGAGCAGGAGAAAGATGAGAGGAGGAGGGGGTAGCGTGGGAGAAAGAGAGAACAATGGAGACCAAAAGGACTGAAAAGCTGCTGCTTGGTTCGTGAGTGCTGTCTGGAGACATGCAGCACATGCAGCAACCCTAATAGCTCACAAAACCCTACCCTTGTTATAATAACTAGTCTTGCAGAGACACTGGAATGTGAAATCTGCAGCACTGCATCACATCTTGCAGTGAAGCCGTTCTGCAACGAGGAAGCCATGAAGAACAAAACTGCCGAAGTTATTAAAATTGATCTTTGATGTTGCTCTTTTGCAGTACTTAAGGAATCTTTCCCCCTCTAGTGGGCTATCTGGGACCATGGAAAAACACATTATACTTCTGTCTAATGACTCAACTACTGATCTCACTCCTGCAATATATCGAATAAATTGCAAATTATACCGCAACCACCTTCATAACATTGAATAATAGAAGTCAATTGCTTTTACATCCTTTTATAACCTGTCAGGTGCAGTTATATGGATGATTTATCAAGCCAGCGATGAAACTCAGACCAGTGAGCTGTGGTTATGATGCTTTGTGTCTACTGGAGATGGGTAGGACACTGCAACTATGAGACAAATGCTGCTGAGAAGGCAGGGCCATTAAAGCGATTGAATGATCATGCTAATGGTTTCTTGGCAGGAGAGGAAGGTAGAGAGGCCCCATCTCCCCAGAGAGACAGGGTCAATTTCAAACTGTCACTATCCTGCCTCATTTGAAGCAATACGGCTGGTGCACATGTGTTTGTCCTCGTGCAGATATATGTTCGCATGTATGTGGGCTGAGTGCAGCGATAGCAGGACTCAGATGGGCCACGGGGGAGAGAGAAGAAGCTGCGGCTCCTTCCTATAGAGCTCAATTAGAAGCAGTGCTGACAGATTTAATCCAGTCAAGCCGGGCTTTCTGTCATTTAGCATAGAAACAGCTGTTTGTCATGCAACGCCTGATAGGATTAAGGATACAGGATACTGGACTTTTGCCAGACCTTAACAGGAATCTCTCATTTTCACTCCACTATGCAATATTTTTCTATTAAATTTTGCTTTGTATGATTGAATTCTTACTCTGTTTTTACTTCGATTTTACCAATTAGGAGATGATTATTGAATTTCTGAAATCAACCCTCTAAGCTCTGTAATGTATATTATGATTGCAACGTACATGATACCCCTCTACACACATCATACAAACATTTAGTGGGCCATTTTACAGAATTTATAAAAAGTCAGTGTGGTAAACATCTAAAAATACATAATATATTACACAGGGTTATACTGAAGATGACTGAGATATTAAGATAAAGACTAAGAATATTTGCATCTACACTGATAAATGTAAATATATTTTAGAATAAAAAAAAATACAGGTTATTTAATAAAAATTACATTTGTGACATTTTTTAAGTATATTTTTATAGTTTCATTCAATTTTGAATACAATTTTTGTGTGTAAAGGGCATAACATTGATCATATGGATTTAAAAGTTAAGGATTCTTTGTGAAATCCTTCATTCTGATTGTTCAATTACAGCTTTCTGAGGTCTGTTTTCTCTCTATAGCAGCTTGCTGCTATGTATAACAGACCGTTGCTATGAAGAACAGATCGTTGCTATGGACACAGTCTGGATCATAGACTCTGGTGGAGTAAAAATATCATTTTTAAATCAAAAAAATCACAATAATTAATATTATGGGCCAAATTATTGATATTTTTGGTAAGTAACCATATAATAAGTGGGATAATATACAGTGAGCAGATCATTATTGCAACATAAACCCTTTCAAGAACCCTCCGCTTTGTGTCAGGGTCCTACATCACCCTGTCTGGGTTTTCTTTCCCACAATAATGACCTGGGTACTGTACACTATCCCTTACATATTATCTCTATTTTCTATATTTCCTCTTGCTCATACTAATCCTATTTTTTTTAGATTTTTAAGGTAAGAGGTAAGAGGATCTTACTAAACATCTACAATTTGCAGGCTTGAATTCTTTTTAAATTTGTTTTACGGTTGTAAGACTGCAGTTTATGCACTTATTTGGTAGACTGGGCCTGGAATTTTATTAACGCATGAAAGCTGAGTTGAGGTGGGATTAAAAGGCTGACCTATGATCCAGAGGATGAGCAGATAGTCTATCATCTCCAGCGCAGGGCCCATGGTGTTTTTCTTGCCCTCGTTGTAGACCAGAGAGTACAGGTTGAGCAACAGCAGGAAGGTGAAGGAGGACGCGCTGTGGATGATGAACTTGACGAAGGGCGTGTGGATGATCTGGCCCACACGGGAGCGCGGCACCAGAAGGTAGCAGACAGAAAGCAGCGGCCAGAGCATCGCCACGCTCAGCACGGTGGCTATCTTTAGACAGGTGTGTTTACGCCGGTAGCTGGCCGTCTCTCCAAACCAGACAGTGTTGAGGAACTGTTGACAGTTGGACTGAGCCACAAACTGTAAGGGGGACATTCAGAGAGAATGATGTGAGGACATGAAACTGATTCAGTGGAAACTTATGTTCATTTTCAAGTTGAAACTAATTAGCTTAAATATGCACAATATCGCAATGCCACTTGGGGTCTCCCTCGTTTTAAAGCAATAACAAAAGACGTAGTTTGATGACATTGTGAAGTAGCATGGGATCATGGGAGTTTTTTTCTTCACTGTTAAACAACCACCATATCTGATGAAAATCTGACATGACATGTTCATAGATAAGGTAATATTAAAGGTTTACTTATGTTACGTTTAATCACATTTGCAGACTTTGTTCCTCTCTCTCTGACATATTCCATGTTTTTCTGGAAGGTACAGTAATTAGCAAATAGCTAGCAATGGCTAGCAGGACTTACACCACTACTTTGAATAAATTATACATTTTTCTGCATTTTAACATTGTTGGAAACATTCGGGATAATGTAAGTATTATATATATATATTATATGTTTAAGTGAATGGTGTAATATTTAGGAAAATATTAGAGCTGCAATTATATATATGTCCTTATTTTCTATTTATGTTCTATTTATCTGCTGCTTTAACTTGCAGTACTTGCCTTAATCTTTATTTGTATTTTGTATTTTTAGTACTTTGTTCTACGCACCAGTATATCAAAGCAAAGTCATTGTTTGTGGCAATAAAATTGATTCTGAAATCTTCCAAACAGCTTGTTGGTAGGTAGATTTTTTTAACTGAGTCATCTATAAACTTATAGATGTTTTCTCTGCTACAAAAGTCCAACCACAAATCCTAAATAAGAAGGAATAACTGAGCATTTCTGTGATGTGCAGCCTGTAGAGGAACCTGATAAATGTTATTTCTCTGCAGGAAACAGCAGTATGCCACTAGCTGCACTGTGATATATGAGTCAAACGTTTCACACTGAACCATCCCAGCTGTAAACTGCCCCACAGCTTCAAACTTCCAGCTTTGGTTTGTCTGTGACTGCCGTTGCCTGGAGGAAGTACTTTACGCTGCCAAACTCATATTTCACAAAGACAAGCACATGGTGTGCTGGAGCACATGAGTCCTGCATATAGTACAGTAAATAAGAGGTCATTAATAACAGAAAATATTATTATTATCCCTCCTCTAGTCTATGGAATTGATTGGATTAAATGATCAAGTAATACATCAAAGAATTTCCTCAGTATCGCAGATCAGTTTGCTATCAACACTGCCAAAAGTTGCAGACTCTGCCCATCTGACCTCTTTTTGGTTGTATTTGATGGCGAGCTTAAGTCGACTGAGATTCATGCGCTCCTCCAGTAAGCCTCTCTTGTCAACATGATCCTCGCTGGATGTGTGGTTGAGAATCACTTCGAGCTCTCGAGAGTTTCGAGCCTGAGCCAGCAGGTCCTTGGCAAACATCTTGCACTGCTTCGCCAGCTCCTCATAGTCATTCCTGGAGTAAGGAAATTAGATACAATCAGGCCACATGAAAGATTATGATTCTTATCTGCTCCACGCTGTAAAGGAAAGGGCTTTACAGTATCACTGTGTGCATGTACGTACATATGTTTGTGTGTGTGTGGCATGTTCCTCTGATGCTCGGCTCCCTTCATGTGCAAAGAAATTCAATAATCGTGCCCTGACATGATGGATAGATGTACAGCAGCTGACCTTGCTAATCCTGTGATTGGGTAGTTTTTGTTGCCTCAACAAAATGTCCTTGTGATTGCCTTTCTGATGGGGTTGGGCGATATCTTAAAATTTTCCAATCGGCCATCGTCAGCCCATCAACCGGCACGTGGCAATACATTTGTCCCCGCCTCCCACCTCGTCCTGTCCTCTCGAGAGTCAGCTAGGAGATGTGCGCTAGGACTAAAACCATCTTTGTTAGTCTGCCCGTTCTTCCAACAAACATCAACTCTGGTTTGGATGAATTAAATCATTAAATCATCAAGTACAAAGAGTGTCTGGCTACACAGCCTGTTTACCCATCACTCTTCACTCAGCTCAGTGCACTCATGTTGCCGGTGAGGGGGTATGTACTGCTGATTGATCAGCCCATCGTCAATAGGCAATATATTCATCCAATCGCCCAACCATACCTTCTAATGTTGTGAAAGGATCAATTTAAACCACAAATCAAGATCTTTTCCTAAACCTACTCAAGAAGTTTTTTGTGTCTAAACCTACCCAAGTTTGTCTGCCTTTAAGTAGTTTTTGTTCTTAAACCTACCCAGATAGTGTTCAATTAGTCAGGTTGTTATGTAGCATTTTGCTAACATCTGCTAACTTAGAAAGATGTGACTGTATGTTGCTTTTAATTCGGGACTGTCCTGAATGTTTCAGGACGTCTGTTCACCCTACTTAGTCAGTCAGTTGATAACAATCGCACCTGAACTCCACCTCAACCAGGCTGAGCTCCTTGAGGTCTGTGCTCAGCTCAAAGGCCCTGAGTATTGGATCTTCCTCTGTCAGCATGATCAGAGAGGGGCTGGCCAGGCAGCGATAGATGTCCAGGCGGAACCTGATCCAGAAAGAACAAGGTGGATGAGGAGGTGAAAATGTGTGGGAAGAAACAGGACGAAAAAGAGCTGCGCAGATGGGAAAAAAAAACATGAACCAAACATTCAGCCTTCCACTGTAGCTGTTCCATTTGTACCTGAGCTGACCTCTTATGTTGTTTGCCAGCCAAACTGCAGACTGATTCATTTAGCTCACTGTGTGGGAAGCTACAGTGCCCTGCAGAGAGGATAAAAATGCCCAGCAGCCGAGGAGATCAGCAAAATCTCATCTGCAAGTCTAAGATGGTATCAGAAACCAAGAATCACCACTTCCCAGAGGGAGATGTTAATTTTTGCAGCTTATATCAGAATGTATATGAAAAAAATAATATATATACCAATACTGACAAACCAAATTCTGTCTCTCTATATAGAGAAAAGTAGAGCTTGGAAATAACTGAGCGCATTAGAAGTCCTCTGTGAGACTAAGAGAATAAGTAGTCATGGTTCTGTCAAAAGTGCATATGATACTAAATCATTTCCTCCAGATTCTTTAGATGACATTTTCAAAGCTGATTCTATCATCAAAACAAGGTGCCGCCATGTTTCACCTTTCCTGAACACTTCACTTGACAGACCACCTGATTCATTGAGCTGTTTATTAGTTCCTACATACCAGAGCAAGACAAAAACAACAGGCATCACCTGGAAGACAAAAGTGATGCTGAATGCTCCACTGCAACACTAGTGCTCTGGTTCAGATCAATTGGCGCTTAATGCAGCCACCTGGGGAAATCCAGCGGTGTTTATACTATTGCATTTTCTGTGTTCTACATCACTGAGGTGGCCTGCGTTGTACCTGGAGTGTCGTAAGCTGTCCTTCTTGTTTTTGGCATTGCAGAGCGTGCACTCGCAGCCTACGGCATGGGGCCGGGGAAGCGAGATGTCCTGTTTCAGCAGCATAGTCAGGATCTCGTAGTTGTTCCTGTGAGCTGCCAGGATGACTGGAGCCACATCCATGGTGGTGGAATACTCTGGGTTCTGAATCCTCTGCATCAATTTCTAGAAAGTAAATAGAATTATATGGATAAAAATCTAAAATACTGTGCAGAAATGATAAGAAAAGATCAAATATAATGAAGATAAGGAGCCTTTTAACCCTAGGAAGACACTAAAAAACTCAGTGGTTTTTATTTCCAGCTGGACTGCTGTAACATGTTGTTTGCAGGAATATCCAACAAGCATCTCAACAACTGCGCCTACTGCAGAGAGCAGACGCTAGAGTTTTACTCTGGCTTTCAGTAAATTTTAGAATTGATTTTAAAATTTTAATGCTTGTTTTTAAGGCTTATGCTTTTATTGTCCTTATTTTGAGAGTGCTGTAAAATCCTGACTGTAATGACCACTAAACATAAATTCTGTGCAGCTAAAAAGTACATAAGCAGAGTTTTACTGCAACATTGCAGTGCTGTTAAGCCTCCCTATTAAATTATATTAAAACATCTTATCTAACTAATGTCCCACAGATATTGCAAGTGATAAACAACAACAGTCTGTAATATGGGGGCATTTTGTGATTAAATGTTGTTCATGTAAACTTCCACAAATGGCCATTCTTGATTACAAAGGTGGACAATAAAGCTGTTCAACTTAAATTAAAGCACCTTGAGTTGCACACACTTTCTGTCAGAAAGGTGTCTTTTCTTTTACATTTGTGCTCCTGAAACAAAGCATATGGATGTTTTTTTTTTTTAAATTAATCTCGCAAAAGAATAACATTGCTGTTAAGCAGATTAAAAAGAAGTGTTTTATTTTGAAATTACTATATTTTGGTTTTAGAATGTAAATTTGTTTCTATAATAAAAATAAAATATAATAAATTTCATCCATCCACCCATCTTCAACCGCTTATCCAAAATCGGGTCACAGGGGTAAATTCCAATTTAGTGTAATGTTACATAATATCAATATTTATTTTTGGCCTGCAGCTCTCTATGCAGATTAATTTTTGGCCCTTAATTGGAAAGGATTTGCCCACCTCAGCACTACATGGTCTGGCACCCCAATATCTCGCCAACACGCTTGTGAAGCACGCTATGAACCAGCTGGAGCCCTCAGTTCACCTGGAACTGGCCAGCTGGTTATTTCCCAGGTCTCCACAAAAAATGGTGAATCTGCCTTTAGTTTTTATGCTTCAGGCTGCTGGATCCTCCTACTCAGTGTTAGATAGGTCTTTTTAATGGTTTTAATTCACATCTTTACTGGTCGGTTGCTGGTCTTACAGGGAAAATTCAGCATGTGGCTGTCCAGACAGTGTTTACTGTAAATGTAGTCAACTGAAGCAATAAGTCCCACAGGACAATATTGACCAAGAAAACAGAGGTCGCCTGCTGAAAAACGTGTCGTTCTTACTTTCATGTAGTGCCATGGATGTAAGGAAGGCTGTTTCAGATTGGATTCCTAGTCTCCACCTCTGAGTAGCCAGGGGGGAAGCGCTAAATAAGTATTTTTCTCGCCTAAATGCTATGTTTTGAACAACAAAGTCATAGCTATAGGGTGGTGATAACACAACAACATGAGCGTGGGAGTCACAAATAAACTGGCAATGCATTCTGGTAAATGCAGGCACTGCTGCGCTGCTCCATGAGCACAAAAACTCAGTCTTCTTGGTTAATATAGCGGTGCTGAGGAATTTATTGTTTCAATGACTACATTTATCATCACCACTAACTGAACATCCACATGAAAAGGGCTGATTTTTTCCTTTAATTATTTTCCCTTTATATTCCTACTTATGTTTTTTTTTATTGTGTTTACTTACGTCTAATATTTAATTCTTACACTGCCTGTCTTTGTAGCTGCTGATGCTCTGTGCAGCACATTGTGTTTCAACCTGGAATGAAATGTGATATATAAATAAAGTTTTGCTTGCTTGGTTGCAATTATATGAGCCCGCTCTCCGCATCATCTGTTTTTCCTGTAGAATGATGTAATGAGAGGGGACTTACAGCAATGGAGGGCTTGGAAGATCGCCTCGGCCTGTGGTTGAGGAGGATGTCCACAGCTCCCACCACCTCAGAGTCTATGGCCACCAGCAAGGCGTCTGTCGCCTACACAGAAACAACATTTCTGAAGCCAAAACAAAACACACACCAACACCAAACTCACATCTGGTGCATTCATTGTTTGGTACAGAGTGTGTGTGTGTGTGTTTTCTACCTGGCAGCCATGTTCCAGAAGGAGCTGCAGGATGTCTAGATTCTCGTTCTCGATGGTGATGGTGACGGCATCTCGGCCCAGCACGTCCACGCAGTTGATGTTGAGCTCGCCGTGTCGGTTCTCCTCCAGCAGCTTTTTCACCATGTAGTAGTCGCCTGAGAGCAAGACAAAACGGTGTCCACTTTAGGACATCATTGCACAGTCGGATCTATAAACGCAGTGAAGTATTGTCTGTGGATGGCGCCAAACAGACACACATGAGGCAAACAGTCCTACAGGGCCGGCTCAGCTCCAGCACTCCTCTTAACCTCAGTCATGTATAACAATAACATCTCCCTCAAAGGACAACTTCTGTTGCCGGGCCATGTTTAGAGAGGCTTTATATGGTCACAGCTGCTGGCCTGTACACCTAAAACAACCTCAGCCTGTACAATGTTCTCAACTTATCAATGAAATATTCTCCTCCCATTTGCTATTTTACTCTTGCATCGTCTGCATCTTGCGCAGCGCCTCTTCAAGTTTGTTTGGATTAACTTTCCTTGTTAGGACCTACGAAAAGTCAGCAGACGAGGGAGAGAAACTTTGAGAGGAGGAAGAAGAAGCAGACGTTCGACTAAATATATCTTCACCCCTGTGGGCAAACATGTAGGCAGCTGTGAGAGGTATTCACTGGAAAAAATGTGGTATGACTGTACAGCTTTCTTGCTGCAATGATGACCCTGCTGGAAATCTATCAAGCTGTTAGTCATGGTGTATTTTACCTCCAGTGCATGTCAGCCAGGCATAATGCTTCAGTGATATCTTGATTTCAGCATTAACATGCGCTTATCTATCCTTTTAAACACACATTGAGTTTAAAAACACTGAATATGAGCTTGAAGAGACAGATAACAACAGACCTTTCTCGCATGCCAGCAGGAAGAGCTTCTCGTCCAGCGTTGTTTCCTCTTTCACCTCTCTCACGTCTTTCAAGGCCAGAAATTTATCCGGAGAGGAGGCGTCCGTGCCCTGGTACAGAGCTGCCATTACGACGGAGAGCGAGTACGGCCAAACACTGATGTGCATCCCACTAGAAACCGGCTACCATTACACAAGAAAGCCCGTCGTAAGAGGTGACATTGGAGGAAACCTTTTCTGTCTGTTATTGTTGTTGTGTGTCGCAGCAGCGCAGCAGAGGCTTAAAGCGTCGTCATGAAACAATTTCATCAAGTGTTGTCACTGCCGTCGCATCCCTGCCGCGTCCATTTGGCTATCAACACGACCTCCTTCTCGTCTTTTTTTTGCGCTAAATGTCTTCAAACCAAGGGTACATACGTGCAGGTGGTGACAGCAGTCCGGTAAAGCGACGCGGTTTTCTCCCTCGGCGTGTTTACACGCACCATCTTCTCGCATCGCCAGGCTCCTGGGGATCTTTCTGGTCCTGATGCTGCTGACGAGGCGCCCACTGCGCATGTCTCCTCCTCCACCTGCTCGCTCATTTCGCAGGCGCAGAGCCGCTCTGATGATTACGTAACAGGGCAAATGAGTGCAGCTTTGTTCACTGTTGTTTGTATATATGCAGAAATAGATACTGTGTCTGGATTCCTCACACCGCAAAAATACATTTCACAGATACTTGAAAGTAAAAGAGAATTTCATGCAAATTAGATTTATTAGAGATGTGTCTGGCTACCCCTGATAACACCTACTGTCATTCTGTGTATATTTTACAGCATAATCTGTTAAGTATTAGTTATGTAAAATACGTACATATATTTTAGCAGTATGGCTCAAGATGATAAGACAAGACAATAAAATCAGAATAAGATTAATCCCACAAAGTGGAAATGGGGAAATGGGATATAATAATTACAGAAGCATCAATCAAAACATTTAGTTAACAGTGAACAATAAATAAGTGAAAGGTAGGATATACACAATAGAGAATAAAACAATAAAGACAATACAACCAAGAAAAAGACTCAGCAGTTGAGTTAAAACTAACACACTAAAAAGTAATTTGGGGAAACTATTGCCACCACTTAATTAAATGTAAAGCTGCAAGATAAAAAAAATTAATTGATTGATTTGGATAAACCTTTAAAGTTGTGACTCATTACTTTAATGTGTTGACATAAATTAAATTGGCTTGATTGTTTAATTTTTCTCTGACTTAAATATCTTTTAATGTGAAACTATTGGAACAACTTAATTTAAAAACTTGTGTTTATGATAGAAATTATTAAGTGGTAATTAGAAAATTACCTTTCATTGTAGAGGATAAACTAATTCCGAGAACTCAGTGTAGTTATGTTGTTGAATTTAATTTAATGATGCAAAATATTGCATGTTGTTGTTTTGTTTTTCATTGAGCCAAAACACAGTTTGTAATGAATTGATATTGCACCAGAGTGAAATATTGTATGTAGTATGGTGCACAGACTCATACAAAAATAATCCCTCTCAGTCTTTACCCACAACCAACCAGAAGTGTGTGGCAGCACGTGCATCTGCAGAGACCCCACCCTCTGACTGTACTGTCTTATTTTGTCAATATCTTGTTGTGCTCGAGACGCTTAACCAAATTAAAACGCTGGTGTTTGACCTCCTGGGAATGAGACTCAATCAACCATCTTTCTAGTGCTTTTACAAACGGCAACTGATAAATCTGTTTTGTTTTGTGAAAAAGAAATCCTGCCTAAGGTCTGTGCAGGATTGTGTGTGTGCCTCTGTTTAGTGGACGCACTACCTCCTGCATTAACGTGAGCATGTCTGTGTAATTGATGCATTTGGACATGCATGGGTGAAATTTTACTGCATACAGATAATGGAGAGAGTGGCAGAGAGATATATCTGGGTCTGTATATAGTCAGTGGCAGACTGTGAGGGAACACATATGGGAGATAGACACAGCTGTCCCGGTGGCTCTGACAGTCATACCCACGCAAATCACAGAGCAGCAAACACCTATGCAAATAATAAAAGAAATGGAGAAACTGATATTAGAGAAAGCAAAGAAACTGTACAGTTTGCAATATTTTACATTTGAGTACATTGCCTCCCAGTAAAGATGGTTGAAATTGTGAATAAATAATGTGAATAAAATGGTTTAATGTGAAGTAAAATTAGTCTTTAATACAACACAGTGACTTAGACTGTGCCTTACACACTGGGAGGCAATGGAGCAATATAATCAAAATTCAAAAGGAAAATTGAATGAAATCAGCTGAGTGTAATAGGCCTTTTTCACTGCAGACATTTTGACTTGTCATAATAAAAGCACAGATGCTACTAATGACATTATCAATGGCTCTGTTCTATTCAAGCATCCCAGTAAGCATGACAGAGTGATAGCAGACGGGCCAGTATGCACAATAACAGGACCCTGAAACGGATCAATAATTTCATTATTAACACCTGTGCTTTTCTTGCTGTTGACATGTCGAAATGTTTTTCTGTGGAAAAGTCATTTGAATGAAACAGCAGCTCAGAAAATCAGCAGTTCAGAATAGGAATAGGAATCCAAATTTCCCTAGAAATGTCTTAAAACAACAAGTAATGTGAAGTTAGAATTATTTTACAGGCTGTTGCCAAATCCTACATACAGGCTACTATACTGTGAGATTGCATGCATGTACATAAGACAGACATAGACTCTTTAGGTGAACACTAAAATTTTGTTTGGTAACTCTCAGAGAGCAGTGGTGATTGTAAGCAAGATAAAGGATAAAAACACATATAACAGGATAAAAGCAGAAATGAGAGGATAAAAAACAAGAACAAGTGGGTAAAAACAAAAATAAAAGGATAAAACAAGAAAAATAATACATATAATACAACACATAACAAATAAAGCCACTTGGATGAGGCACTGAAAGGAAGAAATAACTTTGCAATGCAATAAAAACAATACTTAGCAATATTCTGTTCTATTTTTTTAAATTAATTGCTCACTCTGTTGCTCTCTAGGGCAATGCAGTGTCTCATCCACCTGATAAAGCACACACATAATATTATAAACCCAGGGGGGAAAAAAAGCCCAAAATAGTGCATGGAGTCAAACTTGGACCCTCATAATTAACATTCATAGAGGAGCTGTTAAATTTTATGAGGATTTTAAAATACGCGTCTCCCCATCCACTCCATTTCTGAGCAATTATACTTAGGAGTGGAGAAAAGGGCCCAGTAGCTGCACTTTATTATCCATCAATACAGCATCCCAGAACAGCCCTTAGTTAATCAACTGAACTAAATTAGAAAGGAAAAAAAACATAGCACACAATGCAGGTGGGAGACTGTTATTTGGTGCTAGATACAGGAATAACACTGTGTCACACTATTAGATTTTCAGTAAGCAATCCCAAACAGAAGAAGACAAGGAAAAGAAGATGCTTAAATTACATTTATGACTAATTTTAGGTGCCTAGGTCTTTTATTCTGCCCAGTTAACAGTTTTATCACTTGTTCAATGAGCTTAAATGATGACAAAATAGATCATTTATATATATGACCAATAAATTATTCAGTGATATAAAGCAAATCTATTGTTATGTCAATATTTTTTTTAGGACAAAAGAGAGAAAAGTCTGTTTCTTTGTCTGGAGTGGGGACATCACGCTCCAGCAGGGGGCAGTCTGCACAAAGGTTTTGTGCCGTAAACAGCCGCATTGGATGAGGGCTATAAAATGAGTGGAATAGAAATTCAGCGGCACACACTTTACAGTGCATGAAGAGTAATAATTCACTGTATAGTCTGATAATCCAGCCCATATTTAAGCTTAATCAAAAGCACTTACAGTACACACAGCTTTACTTGATCCATGTAGACGTCTTCTTAGGAAAAAAAACACGGCTTTACTCTTGTATTTTTATGCTGGTTAGGACCATATGCAAACAGAACTATTACAGCTAAATAGTAAAAGAAGGTTTTTGGTGATACAAGATATATAAAATAAGTACAATAAGGTCACCATACAATCACCAGTCATGACCATAAAATCACAGAATCTCAATGTGGACATTACATTGCAGAGAGATTTCTCATCAGAGGTCACAGAGGTCCCACGACCCCTTTCACTCAATCTTTTGTGCCGTTCAGTTGTGCAGGGCTATAATCCCAAACTGGCAAGCCTCTTAGGAAAGATGATTTTCAATCTGCAGAGCATGTGGTTTCCTCTGTTCGAACACATGGCCTTACAGCTTCCCAGGACTTGTCAGTTCCTGGGGAACAGCTGTCAGATGTCACAATTCAGCTGATTCCACATGAGAGGTCTGTCAGTCACTGTTGCTGACTGGTTCCAATACAGTCAATAGAAAAAAAAAATACACAGCAATGATCTATTAGACTACAGCTGCACAATTAATCGAAATATTATGGAAATCTCAATATGGTTAAGTGCAATATTCACATATGAAATGACACTAATCATGAATCATGTGGCAATCACAATATATGTCAAATTAATTGTAGTATGATTTTTCACTGTATCATGCAACATTAATTTTGACCTATTGTTATACTTTATTTCCCAGTGGTTCTCAAACAGGGACAGATTTTGCTTCAATCATTGTATAGGGTTATAGTTTTAATTAATAATAGGATTTTTCCTTTAGGGCATGAGGAGCTGTGTTTTTATAATAGATCTGGGCTACCCTCTTGAGGTTTTAGCGGGAAAAACAAATACATTTAATTTGAAATATTGATTCCTCTTTGTAGCCATGCACTACGCAGAGACATATACAATAGCGATGTAAAGACAGGACGCTTAATACGATGACTCTTACAAAAAGTGTACATTATTTTTTAGTTAATTCAATAATAAGCATCAACTAACATCTAATTAACAGTTAAGTAATGAGTCTAATAATCATTTACAAAATGGTGCTCATGTTCAACTAAGGCATTCATTTAGATTATTTGTTTGTACAAATGCTATTAACATTAGTTAATAAAATAATAATCATAGCTGTTAACAAACACGTTTTCAATTTTACAGTAAGAATCACAAAGAGAATTAATTAATGGTCACCTATGGTTCAGTAATAGTTATATAACAGACACAATATTTTATAGGTTAGGCTATAAGTTAATGAATGTCTGCATGAAGATAAAGGAACAAGCAGCCATGGAGTGTGTCCACTGAATTATTCCGCCTTTACCAAAGATAAGTCATGTTAGTTTGACAATCATTGGCCTTGAATAAACACTGATTAAAAAAAGACAAAAAAAACAAAACTGTTTTCTCTGAACTTAACAACATACATGCTAAAACATGAATCTACTGTTCTTTATCAACCATATACTATTATATTATTATATTTTAATTAGTACCTTAGCTACATAAACCACATTAGAAGACACATTAGTCAACAGTAAATGAATGCTTATTATTAACTGTTAGTTGATGCTTATTACTGTATTAACTAATATTACTTGATATACCTTTACTGTAAAGTAGTACCCTAACATATAAACCCTTAATAAATGTCTACACGTTAATTAACAGTAAATTAATGCTTATTATCATATTAATTAACTGTTAGTTAATTCTTATCACTATATTAACCAATGTTGCCTTATATACCCTTGTTGTAAAGTTACCACTATTAATAAGTAACTGAACTAGCATATAAACCCCTGATAAATGTTAGTAAACAGTAAATTACCTTATTATTGTATTACCTAATATTACGTAATATACCCTTATTGTAAATGTTACCATAATATATAAAACCTTAATAAATGTTATTATTGTATCAACTAACATTACTTAATATACTCTTACTGAAAGTGCTACCCTTGTTAAAAAGTTAAAACCAGATGAATTTGAACAAAAGACAGTGTTAAAAGACAATGGGGGGGGGGGGGGGGTGGATGAGATGTGGCGTTTATAAAGAGAACCGTCACACTCCTGTTCAACACACGCACCTTTTACAGTGTGCAGCTGTGTGTGTTGAAAAAGCAGGGTGGAGCGTGGTAACAGGGATGCAGATAGTGAGGTAGACTTCTCTGAAACATAACAACAGCATCATTTCTCACAGTCAGTCTACCATTGCTGCTGCTGCGATCTGTGGGAGCCAGAATCGAGCCTGCACGGAGACAGACGCGCGGCTCGTCCAATGGCGCAGCTCGGTGACGCACGACGCCACGGCGCGGGCCAATGCGGTCCCCGTGTGGGCGGGTCTTTCCCCCCTTGTATTCTGATTGAATCCGTCCAGTTTGTATTAGTTGGACGAGCAGGGGAGCAGGAAGAACCGGGGAAAATCTTCCACCAAACGGCTCTGACTGTGGATACTGTGCGTTCGCCGCTGCGTTATTATGGCAGATGCGGATTGATACGAGCTGCAGCGGCGGGTTTATTGTGTGCGGTGCATGAATCTCGCCAGGATGCATGAGATGATAACTGCGCAAGGATGCCTCCGCTGCTGAACATGGACAAACAGGGCGTCTGTTACAATGATGAAGGCTCCTTCTTCCTTTTTGTTTTGAACACGGGCCACCCACAGAATCACTGCAGCAACTTAAACGTTCCTCTCATCCGTCGCTCCTATGAAGAACATTGCGCAGTGCAGTGAAAACGGGCTTTCGTGTTGTGGATGTCGAATTGCTGGTGACTATATTACCTAATAAGCTGATATCAACTGGGTATCAGTTCCCAGTATAGGCTGCATACATTCTCCAGTGCGTGTTGGGGCACAGTCAATGTAAGGAGCTTTGTCAAGTGGTGAGAGCCACTCTCCAAAGGGTACAGATGAGAGGCAAACAATATCATCAACCACTGAAGTTGACAGCGCCTTGGGAGAAGGATGCTGGCTTTGGGAGGAAGCTTAAAACCTACAGGAATCATACCAAGATAATAGCACAGCCTGGAATCGTGATGAAAGTCCTCCGCAGGAAGAGGATTGTCTTATTTATGGCCTATTTCTTGCTGCTGGTGCTCACTATGCTTAACTTGGCTAATTATAAATGGACTAAAGAGCCCCAGCAGTGCAACCACCAGATGAGGAGCACCACTTATCAGAGCAGGTCTGACATTCGCTTCCTGTACAGGCCCTCTCTGGCCAAAAAGAGACAGCTCATCTACGTCCTGACAACCTGGAGGTCAGGCTCGTCCTTTTTCGGGGAGCTTTTTAACCAAAATCCTGAAGTGTTCTTCTTGTACGAGCCAATGTGGCACATCTGGCAGAAACTGTACCCAGGTGATGCGGTGTCTTTACAAGGAGCAGCCAGGGACATGCTTAGCTCCTTGTACCGCTGTGATCTGTCTGTTTTCCAACTTTACAACAGCCCTGGGGGTAAGAACTTTACGTCCCTGGGACTATTTGGGGCCACCCTCAATAAAGTGGTGTGTTCCTATCCTCTCTGCTCAGCCTACAGGAAGGAGGTGGTGGGGATGGTGGATGATAAGGTGTGTAAAAAATGTCCCCCTCAGAGCCTTAGACTGTTGGAGGAGGAGTGCCTCAAATATAACACCATAGTCATTAAAGGGGTGCGCATTTTGGACGTTAACGTGTTGGCCCCGCTCATGGAGGATCCATCGTTGGATTTGAAGGTGATACACCTGGTCCGAGACCCACGTGCGGTGGCCAACTCCAGGATCAAATCCAGACACGGTCTGATCAGGGAGAATTTACAGGTGGTCCGCAGCAGGGACCCTAAACTTCGCCGGATACCTTTCGTGGATCCCGGTCACAAAGCCAACAAGAAGGACGGCTCAGACTACCACTCCATCGGAGCCATGGAGGTGATCTGTGACCGCACCTCCAGGACTATAAGGACCGCCTTAAACCCACCCAGCTGGCTGAAGGGGAAGTACATGGCCGTGCGGTATGAGGACCTGGTGGAAAACCCGGTCAAGACCTTGCGGAACATCTACCGCTTCGCCAACCTCACCACCAACCACGACATCGAGTCATTCGCACTGAACATGACCAGTGGCTCCAGCTCCTCCTCCAAGCCATTCATAGTGTCGTCTAGGAACGCCACACAAGCTGCTAGTGCATGGAGAACAGTGCTCAGCATCCAACAGATCAAACAAGTGGAGGACTACTGCCACCACGCCATGTCCGTTCTAGGGTACGAAAGGGTCAGAACGGCAGGGGAGGCCAAGGACCTGAGCAAATCACTACTGACACACTCCAAACTGTGAAAACTCACCACCAAAGACCTTTTAATTTAATGTTCATTCTGCATCGAGTGCCGTTTCCTCTTCTTGTGGAATTAAAGCTTTACTTTAAATCAGTGTTCGAGGAGCTCCACTGGCCACATTTGGAATGTATCATGTTTCCCTCAGTTGAATTGCAGTGGTATTTGAAGGGACCACTCCTTTTATACTGGAATATTGGATGTGTTTGACGATGCAAAGGCCTACGAACAGTGACTTAATTAGTGAAGCTGCAACAATGAGAAGAAAAAAAAAGAACAACAACCACTGTATAATTCATGTATCTTGTTATGATGACACTTCAAAGTGGATGTTTTGGGGTTATTTTTGAATGTTCAAAACCTTACAAGAAATCTGTTTTTTCAGTCTCCATACTGTCTGTAAAAGTGAAAATAGTGGATGAAAGAAAAACAAAAAAATAACAAAGAACATCTGGTTTAAAAAAAATCTCATTGCTAATGTTTATTTGTCAGATCTGGTTGAAGTCAGAGACAATCAATAAATTGGTTTGTTGACGTGCCATAGGTAGAGGTGTGATGAGTAGGCTACATCAGAAGTAGCAGTAGTGCTATTTCTCGATTGAAAACAAAAGGATGTTTTGATTTTTGTCACCAAATCCTCGTAGGATGATGATGATATAATGCACTGTGTGGACAATGTCATGGCTCTGGAGCTGGAAAGTGTCTCTCAGTGTCGGTGTAAGCAGTCTGTTCTACCATTTCAAATGTTTACAATTGCTTGCTCTTATAAAAACACATGATCTGGGAATATTGCATTGAGTAAAGTTCACAGTTAACAAGAAAAAGTTGATGCATCTGTGTTGCTGTACATGCAGAAATCATGATCAAAAACATGAGCACTAGAACAGTGGTTCTCAAAGTCTGGTGCATGAAGCAAAGTTCCCTTAAAAATGTGAATAAAATAAAATCCAATACAGTGAGCCACTGGATTTAATCAATATTGTAATAACAAAAACTATACTATTAAAGTTTCAGTGTGTATGATTGTCAGAATACGTCAGAAATGCAATCGTCACTTTGTTTTCATTAGTGTATAATCACCTGAAAACAACAGTTGTTGTGTTTTTGTTATCTTTAAATGAGCTGTAATATGTACACAGGGTGTGGGTTCTCTTCCACAGTCTGCCATGTTGCACCACTGTGTTTGTACTAAAGCTGCACAGTTAATCAGAATATTGAAATTGCAATATAGCCGAGGGCAATATCCAAATTTTCAGCGACAATGAAACTTGTTATGCAAAGTATCATTCACACTAATCCTATTGCAATTGCAATATCTGTCAAAATAATTGCATATGTTTTTTTCACCATCTCGTGCAGCCCTAGTTTTTACTGTAGGCCAGGATGGACAAAGCACACACTGGCTTTAGACATGGCCTTTTGCTTTTTGTGCAAATATCGTGGCCACAATAGGTTCTCCTACATGACTGGATAGTTAGAGTGTGATGACGTGTTCGCACTCTGTACCGTGCCACTAAATTCTACACACTGATCCTTTAATATGTATTTCATATCTGGGTTTTGTAATGGTTTTGACCTTTATATGTATGAGATGTTTCAAGACATACCTTAGTTCAGTGCATAATGCACCCCTGTGCCTTCCCTCACCATTTGAGAACCATTGTGCTGGAGTAACGCCCCTCATTTCTTGCTATTGCTACACAACTTAAAGTTCCCCCGTGGAGTTTTTGCACAGGTGTTTCACGCCAAAACACATCTGTATCTTTGAGGTCTAGCGAACATGTTGAATGACGTCCCCTCCTCATGAAGTTGCAAAGGAAACCTATATTGTGTACTTCCTGTCAGTTTGCGTCCTTCCTGCCTGTGATGGTGCATTGATGTGTATTTTGGTGCTTTACAGCTACCTGCAGATCATGGATGAACAATTAATCAAAATTTTTTAAGTATGGCCTTGTGCAAGGAGGTGCAATATTTATTAAAGATAAAATGTGTGTCAAGTTACCATTTTAAATCAAATATTGTCGAGGTGCAGAGATGTCCTGGCTTGCAGACTCAAGAAAACATCTTTGATACAGAAATTACTACTTAATCATTTTAATATGTTTGCAATATTGCAATGAAAATTTGAATAATGATGTAAACTTGTAATTTCCTCTCATACTGCAAATCATATCGCAATTACAGTGTCAGTCACAGTAATCACAAATAGATTTTTTTAATTATTCAGCTCTACTGTAGATCAGTGGAACAGAAATGTTCATCTCATCATTTGCACACATTTGCATGCTAAAAACATCGCTCGGTAAGTCGTGGTCAGAAACTCCACAGGGTACTTTTAAGTTTGTGTCATAATAATGTTATTCATAATAATTGGGAATTTTGTCTTTATTAGTTGGAGGAAGTAGTACAGTCACTTGAGAACAACCTCAGAGAAAAGGCTCAAAAAGGGAGATACACTAATATTAAACTGCTTGAATACAAAGATAAAGGGACACCACATGAAAACTAAAACAAAACTGATTTTCTTCTAACTCAATCCAGACTTTGATGTGATGTGATGTGATGTGATGTGAAGGTTCACTGCTGTAAAACAGCTCACTTAGATTTGGTTTTGTGATGCTCAAAGTGCCAAAAAATTACACTTGAAAAGCTCAACAGGGAGCGTTTTTTTTACCCTCTCTCCTCACCAAGGCTACACAAAAAAAGTTGTAAGACCTTGTCGTGAGCAGTTTGTTCTTCCTGTACAGAGTTAGATGCTGTAGCTGGTGGGCGTACGGCAGCGAGTAGATTACAGTGATTGAAAAAAAAGGTTTGTGGTTCATTGGAAGGAACTGTCACATGTGGAGTTGCCTTTGAGTTTTCAAATGTCAAGGTCTCATCTTTTGATACTTTGAGCATCACAAATGCATTAGAGTGCCATGTGTTTGGGGGACTTATTATGCAGGTAATAGCTCCAAATCTCAGCAATTCACACCAAAAATAGTAACAGGGTTTTCACAAGGGCCACAATGATTATGTTCCTTATCGAGTAAACTGTCAGTCAATTAATCAGTTAGTTGTTTGGTCTATAAAATGTCAGAAAATGGTTTCCCAGGATCCAAGATGATCCCCTCAAATGTTTTGTTTTGCCCACAACACAAAGATAATCAGTTTATTGTCATAAATGAGTAAAGAAACCAGAAAATATTCCAATTTAAGAGGCTGAAATCAGATATTTTTTTTCTGAAAAATTACCCAAATTGATGATCGATATAGCTGGCAATTAAGTTAATACTTTGTTAATTGTTGCAGCTCTAGTTTTTACAGAGTCTTGAAAGTTTGGAAAATGCTTAATTTTTAAAAGTTAGTGTTTCATGGTTAGTAGAATTTGAATACAGTCATTGAAAAGTGCTTTTTAACATAAGTTTATGTTCCAAAACCAGAAGTAATTTAAAAGTGGAAATGTTCCCTGGTGTTGAAATTAGCAAGCAAGACTCCAGTTTAACATAAACAGCTGGTAAGAAAAAAAAAAAACAATTAAAGTTACAATATACATTGATTTCTGTGCCTACAAAGGAATTCTGTAAATTTTATTTTTCACAGTTGCATTTACAGTAACAATTTAGATGTGGTGATAAAGGCTTTCACAGTCTGGAGATATTTGATTCAGGTACAAAGGTTCGAAGTGCTTTTCCTCTTAATAAGCAGTACGAGTTTTGTAAGATTGTGCTGTTAAGTCTCTTTTGCTGAGAACAAAACTCATTTCGAACATCAGCGCCAGCAAAGCAGAATATATTGTATTGTATATGCAGCAATTGAAACCAGAAACAGAGGAGCATTCCATAGATGCAGCCATGCATTCACAGCGTAAAAACAGGCCTAACTTCAAGGACAATGGCTTTATTAATATGAGAGAAACAGTCTGCATGTTCACAAAGCCTGACCTTCACACACTGGATTTGTGCAAGTACACAACACCTAGTGCTTCTCACACAGGGAGAAGGGGCCCTGAGATTTATAATGATGCACTCGGAAAAGTGCAATCTATAAAGAAGTCTCACTTGCTGATCGTCTCTTTTTCCAAACGCTGTTAATGTACTTAAGCATTCGGAGGTATTTGAGCTCGCCGCTGCAGAATGATAAGTGAGACGTGGAGGGAGATGAGGGGGGCATTAAATTTAGCTGGGATACATTTTGAATGAGTTAAAAGGATTGCAGACGAAAACAGTGCAATAAAAGTTTAATACGGATTTGGGGAAGAGCAAAGCAAAGTTGGCACAAAAATACCAACTCAGCTGATTAACGGAAATACCGTAGATTTCAATCACGGCGGATACTTGTGAGCATGTGAAACAAAGGCATGATGTAAACAAGAAGCTCCACTCTCAGAAATAAAAAGTGCTAATGAGAAGCATAAAGGGTTCTTTGGATTGTCCCCATAGGAGGACCCTTTTTGGTTTTTGTTTCTACTTGGAACCCTTTAAGAGAGTTCTACCTAGAACTCGACATTAGGGGGTTATAACCGGAATGATCTGTGCAAGGTTTCAGCCAGAGACCCCTCCTATGGTGTAATGGTTCCACTCAGAACCTACCCATGGTTCTTTCCACAATCCTACCCTACCAAGAACCTTTTTATATTCCAGTGGTTTTATCTAGAACACACTCAGGATGTTCTATTGATAAAACCTGAGTGTGTTCTAGATAAACCCCCTCTTTTTTTTTTTTTATCTCAAACACACTCAGGGGGTACCACTGAGAACATTTCTATATTCCAAGGGGGTTGTATGGAGAACCTTTATAAATTCTGGTGGTTTTATCTAGAACATATTCAGGGGGTTATACTGGGAACCTTTTTATATCTCAGGGGTTTTTTATCTAGAACACACCCAGGGGGTCCTACCGAGATTTATATTATGGTACAATACAAAAAACCCTTGACAAACCCGCTCTTCAAAAAAGTGTAGTAAGAACCTCAGTCCTTCAGGAAGAACCCTTTTGGAGATTTTATTTCTTAGAGTGTAGAAGTTAACATGTGACTTAAGATGTTGCATTTTAACCAGAACTGTCATATTTTAATATTTCTTGCTGTGTGAAAAGCACACAGTGCACACAAAGGTCAACCTCGGCTTCCTGTTGGTTGAGGATTAATCGCTCATTTCAGCTGTTAAATTACTTGAAACTGGGGCAAAACAAGCCAAGAAAATCATCAGCAGAGTAACAGAGAGAGCACTTGCCTTTGTAATTGTTTTTTTCTCCCTCTGCGAGTGTGTGTTTGCATGCATTTCAGCGCGAGGGGGGTGCATGACCTTTCCAGGGCTATTGTGACTCTGACTCCCGGTCGGCTCCTCTCAGATGCCCTGGCCAGTGACCTCGTTCACTGTGGGAGGTGGGGCCCTTAGCCTCGGGGCAGCGCAGGCTGATAAACTGGGGTTAGAAGTGACTCCAGGAGCTTCAGGCCTGTCTGGTGCTGCAGAGGCCCAAGTCTTCTTCCAGCAGGTCGGATCCAGACTGGCCTCCTACTGATATAAGATTATTCTCCGTTTTCTCTAAATCCAACATGGAGTCATCTAGTTTAGTCTCAAACAGCTGCTCTTCATCCTGAATAGCAAGTGGAAAATTTGATTGATAGCTTTAATTTATTTCTGTTCTCTGAAGATATGAAGCAACACAGGGGAAGTCTTACCTCCTGGACTAGGTGGCACTCAGAGAGTCTGGTAAAGACGCCACGCCGCTGTGGCAGTGAGTCAGTCGGTGGAGGGCCGCAGTGTGTCGGCAGAGGCTTTGGATCTGTGAACTTGTTAAGGCATGCTTGCTCTAGCTTTGGAATCTGCAGAGAACAGACCCAGAAAAGACAGCTTCGGACATTCTCGTAGTTTATCTGAAACTATATGCTGTTACATAAGTATACATGACTTGTACAGCAAGAATCTAAATCTGGTGTTAATGGTGTGAACCTGGGAATGGTTTGTCTTTAGTCTTTTCCTAATCTGGCCTCAGGCCACCAAGTTATGACTGTAATAATTGTAGCAGAACCACTAGGGAACATTTTGAGATTATGTGTGAAAATAAGTAATTGCAGTGCTGTACTGGCATATTGTAGAGGGTTCATAAAGGTTCAGAACATCAATGTGTAACATCTTACAATAGCTAGGCTGGTGAGTCATGGGTGGGGCTGAAGGGTTCTGAGGGAATGTTTAGTGTTGTAATCACAGATGTGGGAGGACAAATCAGAGGTCAGTGACAATGTTAGAAAGAATTGGCTGAGTCATTCTGTTCTGGAGAAAAGCATATCACACAAACATCCATAAAGGAACAATATTTAAAGCTGCCAATGGTGATTCTGGAGAAGGAGAGTCGCTTGTTGAGTCTCATTCCCATGTCGTCAAATTCCAAGGCTGTGGGTAGATCTGGGAATGACTAAACAAGCAACTGTCTTTCTCCAGAATCACTTGTAGCAGCTTGAAGCAAGTAATATATTAGAATTGGGAAGTACAACCATATACCATAGAGCAGGGGTTTGAGGCTACCAACCACGGGACATTTTCTTGTCGCCTCAAGGCTCAAAAATGCCTTGGGGGAATTTCAGATTTGGTACAAACATCTACTTGGACCCAAAGACAAAGTGTTGAGATTTTTGCAGTCAAAGGTCAAGGTTACTGTGACCTCATGCCCGTCCCATTCTCGTGAACCTGACAGCTCAGCAACGGCTTGTGGGAACTTCTACAAAGTAAGCACAAATGTCACTGTGACCTCACAAAGTACTTTTAACTTACTTTCATTTATTTTCTGCCATAACTCAAGAATTCATGAGCTAATTATGGCAAAAATACAAATATCTAATTGGATAAAACACAGTCTCTATGTGAAGACAGCGTGATTCTCACTGGAAATTATTCACTGGAATCATACATGCATAGTGATAACTTTCATTTGGTCAAAATTAATTAATACCTTTTATTAAATTCCTATAAGTCTGGACATACATGGATGAAAACAGCAACTGGACTGTTTGGCACAGGCATAGATCCACAAAATGGCAATTCCAGTTTTTTGGTAACACAGTAAAGATGTCAGAGCTTGTTCTCTGCTGAAAAATCCCAGTCATTGTCGCACTGCATAATACACATCAGTCAACATGTCACTCAAGTTTTCAACAAGATTCCCTGTTCTTTTCTTTCTTTTCACTTTTTTTTTTTTTTTACAAGCAAAAAATAAAAATATAAAATAAAACAAAGACTGCCTCACTTCCCCCAGGCACAGTGCAGTGAGAGACTGAACAATGACACAGCCATTTTCGGATCGCACTGACATCACTGCACTGCATCCACACAATATAGTGCTGAAATGATACACGTCTATGCAGTTATATTAAGGATACTATTCCTCCTATAAGCCCACTTTCAGTTTTCCGCCATTAAGTGCCTGTGGCTTTATCAACACAACATCCAGCAGAGAGCTGGATTATTAGTCATTCCAGCTTTAGGTGCTTGCGCTATTTTTGTTCCTGTTTGCTAAGTTGTTATCATATTTAATATACACGCGCCAGCTCTTGTCTGCTGCTGTCTTAAGTAATAAAAGCCCACAATAAAATATGCAACAAAGAAAGGCTTTCCAGGAGGGTGCGCTCTACAAAAGCAGAACTGCAGACGGCTTGATAGAGATAAAAAATAATTTTACTCACAGAAAACAGGGGGCGTTATCTTGTTTCAGGCAAGATGGGTCAGTATTGCACTTGATTAAAACCAGAGGCAAGGTCAGAGCTGGTTTATAAATGTGTTTAAGTGTTGATAAAAGGCAGTACAGGCAGGCATATTTCTAATTAGTGTTGAGAGCAGGAGTAGAAAGTGCTGTTTTTGGATGCCAGATGTTAGGTAATAGTCCTCTGGAGGTGTTGTCAGCTCAAATCAAGAAAGACCTGTGATGATAAGTATTCAGTTGATAATTACAATGAGGTATTTAAGCACCTTCTAATGCAGGATCCCCACATGTTTTCTCTTCTCTTGCAGGGCCAAAGCTGAAACTTGATGGAGGGCCAGGGGCCAGACACAAACATCTATTGTATTATATCAGTTGTTTCAGATGCTACATCGACCCTTCCTATTTCCTGCCCCCTTTGGGACCTTAGTCAACTTTATGCCTCCCTGTTTCCTGTAATTAGCTTTGCCATGTTCTGGGCTGGTCTATGTTGAAAAGAAAACCACATTTTGAGGTTAAAAGATTTTTTTCTGGGTCTCATAAAAGCAACATATTCTGTATATAGTCACATCTTAAATTAGCTAATATAAAAAAAAAAACTTACAAAAAAAGCTTACATTTTGTTAACATCATCTATCAGATTAAAAATAAATAGTCATACCGTCACTTAGCTAAAGTTACTAAAAAGACAGAAGCTACTTAGTTTGCTAATCTAGATCAATCGCTAATCTACATTAGCTAGCTAGCTAGATGCATTTGATAGCTATTGTTAGCATAATGCCACCTAACTAGCTAGCTGACAATAATAAGCAATGACAAGTCTTCCACTGCAAATTTATCAGCTGTTTATAACTGTCAGTTGTCTGTCAAAATGCAATGTTGCACTTGTCTTGCACTCCTGCAGTGTTCCTGCAGCGTGCCTTAGCTTCTCTGCATCTGGAGAGGAGGAGGCAAGAGGAAATAACTCACTTCGACCATAGATTGTGTCTTAAATAGTTATTCAATGTATTTAATATACAACCTATGGATCCAACTCGCTATTTGGACTGCAGTACTCGTCTCTGGATGTGCAATTGCTACATATTGCCCTGTTAATTAAATTTTTTTTAGCAATTAACACAAAATCGAAACTCATGGCAGGCCAACTTTGGCCCGCGGCCCCACTTTGGGCAGCCCTGCTCCAACATTTCTTCTCAAGCCAGATTTCTGCACACAGAGGCTTGGTGACAACCGATCTTGTAATACACTTGATTCTGTATCCTCTCTCCACTACAGATTCAGAGAAATGACAGAACACTTGCTAGCTCTCAGCTGTAAACAATAGTTTTGATTAATAATTGCCCTTCTGCAGTAAGGTGTTCATACTTTGCTCTCCTTGTGCCTTGAAAAAGACAAAACAATACTTCAACAATCCTGTAATTTCTGGACGAAAGCAACCTTTGTACCTCAGAGCCTATAATGAATACTGTGGGATTCAGACGTGGCACACAAGTACACAATCCCCTGGCATGAGCACAAAAAACAAAGAGAAGAGGAAACTGATCTGTTATTGGGTGCCAATTCTTACATTCTGCTGCCGTTATCAGCAGTATGCAAGAGGTGGGAATTATGGGCAGCATTCTGCCAGCTAACAGGATTTATTTATAAATGTCTCAAATGAGGGAGGGAGAGGGGGAGAGAAAAGAGGGCGGGGGATGAAGAGGTAGAAAAGGAGGGGAATAATGACTTCCTTGGGACCTGAAGGAGTGAGTTGTCTTCTTGTCGGCATGGTGTCCTCCCGTTCCACGCTGGCATAATACTAGACAGCAATGGTAATTATAACTGCAAGACCTGCTTTCTGCTCCACCACGGTGTCAGGTGTGTCAGTGTGTGTGTGTGTGTGTGTGTGTGTGTGTGTGTGTGTAGGGAAAAAGGTGCTGAGTAGAGTAGCTGTGTGTGGGGGGGTAGAAGCCCAAATGCTGCTTCAGCCGTCCTCGCAGCTAGCTCAATCCCGTCCTACAAGTCTCACATGTCACCTTTTCCTGACCTCTAATCAATAGAGTAACTGAGTACATATACTCAACCACTGAAGTATTTCTACTTTACTTGAGTACATTCATTTCATGCTAGTATATATATATATAGAGAGAGAGAGGAAATAAAGTAAAATCAAGAAACAAAACACATACACATTTAAAAGATAAAGAAGATGGACCATCCTCTTATAAAAAGAATTTAATTAAATTTGTGAAAGATAAATAGAGACTGTTATTTCAAAATAGGTTGAGGTTTTCATCAGATAGTCATGGAAAGGCCTTCTTTCTCTGCTTCAGAGTTAAACAGGCGTAGGTGTTTCATTTTAGGATAAAAAGCATCTTGTTAAACCATTTTTAACACTTGGAGAATCTGATTATTTCTAGTCTAAGAACATAAATTTTTTTTTGGCTGTGACCATTTCTCCACATTAAACAAACAGTTTGACATTTTAGGAAACACATTTATTCCCTCTCTTGGAGAGAATTAGATTGGAAGATCAATACTACTCTCTTATCCGTGTGTGAAATATGAAGCTACAGCTGGCAGCCGGTTAGATTAGCTTCAGAAACAGCTAACCTGGCTCTGTGCAAAGGTTTGCCTCTCATTCTTAGCTGTGCGTAGTGACTCCCTGAAGTGTTGTTGTCACCGTGAGGTCGCCCGGGGACCAACGCTGACTCAGCACATGGGAGAAGTTAACCTTCTACCAGACTTGAGGGGGCAGGTTCGAAGGTCTGTACCCAGGCAATAAACAAGTAGTTTTGGTGCCTAGAACAAATCAGAAAATAATGACAAAAACAAACAAACAAACAAACAAACCTGAGGATAATAAATCAACTGAGTTTAAAAAGTGCTCCACCTAGTCTCCTGGATGAAAGTCCTGTGCTCACTGTTGCCAGATTTAATGACTTTTCAGACTCTCCTAGCGACATTATTTCCAAAAAGTGACTAGCGACAAATTTAGCAACTTATTCTGCAAACAATAAACATGGAAATATAGTTATTTTAATCTAGTAAATATCTAAATAGTTTGTATTATCTTCTGCCTCCCTTAATAGATTAAAAAGAAAAACCTTTCACTTCAAATACACGATGTCCCTGTAGTGAGTTTGTGTTTACTTTTTTTAATCTACCATTTATAAACCTTGAGGTGATCTCTATTTTGTTTGCTGCAATCAACACAACCTTTACATGAATGTGCAAATGAGGGTATGAATTTAAGAGACTTCACCCCGCACCCAGCCAAGAAATAGCCTGTCACATAACCTTGAAAAACCACAAATGAACATTTATCTATTTATGCTACTTTATTCTACACTTCTACTATACTTCAGAGGGAAATATACTTTTTATCTGATTGTTTATCTGATAGCTGCAGACAACTCATATCATCATCATCTGATCAATATAATGCATTGTTATAGATTTAACTACCATCCAGTAAATTAGCTTCACTCTCAGCAGCTGCAACAATAAAACGCTGCTTGTAGGTTAATGCACCAGTTATAAATATCTCAGTGATGCATATACAACACTCTGAGAGGGGCCATTTGCTATAATGACTACTTCTACATGTCTCTCACACACAATACAAACTGTCAGCAGCACATATTTACAATTGGTGCCACCTCCCTCTAACTGTTACTGTTCTGTTTATGCCTCGCTAATGTGACACGTTATATATTACCATAAATAGGTAACACGGAGAGATCTACCTCCCAAGTCAAGCCTCAGACTCACCCAGAGACCAAGCCAAATGTATAATACAGCCACCCCATGGCTCTTTAACATGGGTGGCCTCTGGGATGCCAGAGTCAAAACAAAAACATCGGTTTCCAGCCCTTAAACCGCCCGCTGCAAACCAGTGCGGCAGGAAAGATCAGACAGGCTTTGATGTCTGTCAAAATCAGTACTTAAGGGTAAAACGTTTCTCCTAATGAGCCCTAAAGCCAGGCTGACAGGGAAACAGCTACAGCAGCAGCGGTACAATATTCCTGCAGGATGAGACGCCGGCGAGCCGAGCTGAAGCTCAATTACCAGGCAGCAGGACCCAGGCAGAGGCTCCTCTCACCTGGTCCACATCAAAGCATCTCCATAATACATTTTTTTTTCTATCAACAGGAAACACTGGCCAGGACTGCACCTTTCATCCTGCTCACGGCTTCTCTCATCCCCTCGCGCACTTCTCTCTCTCTCTCTCTCTCTCTCTCTCTCTCGCTTTCTCACATTTACATGCAGACACATACATTCTGTCAAATGTGCAAATTAACCCACTATGTAGACTTTTAACCACAGCCAAAGGGTATGGTTACACTGTAGTTACTATGGTTACACAGATTGCAATGTTGTGTTGCAATGAAAGCAAGAGTCATAAATCAAACATTTTCATTGTGTCATACTATTTGTGTGTGTTTGGCTGGATTGATACGCCTACAGAACCAGCCTGGCTCTGTCTGTGAACGTTAAAAAATTAGGCTGGTAGTTTATATACTTTGCTTTTTGTGAGGATTTAACAAAGATAAAATCAGCCTTTACTGAATCCCAGAGGGGAAATTCGGTTGCAGGATAGGGACAGAAATGAGTGCTGATAAATACGGAAAGTAAAAGGAAGAAAAAAGACAAAAAAGTTTGGATGCTGTGCAACATGTAAATAAAAACAGAATGTGATGATTTTCAAATTCTTTTCAACCTATACTCAGTAAAATAAGTACAAATATACAAATATTTAATTTTCAAACTGATAAACTTTGTTGCTTTTTTGTAAATATACACTCATTCTGAATTTGATGCCTGCAACATGTTCCAAAAGTGTTGAAACAGGGGCATGTTTACCACTGTGTTACATCACCTTTTCTGTTAACAACACAAAGTAAGGGTTCAGGAACTGAAGACACTGATTGCTGAAGTTTTGGAAGTGAAATTCTTTCCCCTTCTTGCTTTATATACAACTTCAGCTGCTCCACAGTTCAGGTCTCTGTTGTTATATTTTGTGCTTTATTTCACAAATTTTCAATGAGAGACAAGTCTAGACTCCTGGCAGGCCAGTTGAAACACAGACAGACGTGTTTTGGCATTGCCTTGCTGAAATATGCAAAATGAGTGTATATTTATAATAAACAATAAAGTTAGATATCTTGTTTTTGTACAGTCTTAAACTGACTATAAGTAAAAAAAAAAAGATTTGAAAGTCACTACATTCTGTTTGTATTTACATTTTACTACGTGTCCTAACTTTTTTGGAATCAGTTGTAGGTATATAAGATGAATAGAAAAATTAAATCATAAAAAAATACAACAGTCCAACAATCAATGGCCATGTGTGTGCCCAACAATTTGGAAACTGTGTATGTGTGTTGTGAAGCGGTCCGTTTTGCACCTAGGTGGGATGATCAGGTGGCTGAATGAGCCCATCTGCCACATGGAGAGGGTGAGACAGGGTTCTCCAGGATGGTTACGATTGTCATCCTGCTCTGTGCCACTGACTCCAGGCTGTTTGTTTCCAGCAGAGCTGGCCTTCCTTGCCAGCTCGTTCAGTTTGCCAGAACTACCCAGTCCTGATATCACCATCCCAGCACAGAACAGCAAAGAACCGGCTGCTTCAGACAGGTAGATCTACACACTACATACACAGATCTATATGTTTCCTCAGGAAGAACTGTACGCCCTGTCCCTTATTGAAGAGGGCATCTGTTGTAAGACCAGATCAGTTGTTTGTTTAATTGGACCCCATGGTACTTGCGACTCCCTCGTCTTCACTTTCTCCACCCGGATGATAATCAGGCCTCCTCTTCCTCTGACAGTCCACCACCAGCTCTCTCATCTTGCTGATACTGAGCTTTGGGTTTCTGTTGTTGCACCACGTTACAAAGTTCTCCATCAGTCCTCTGTCCTCCAACAATGGAGGATTTGTTCGAAAACTTTTGAAGGTTGAGGGAACTGAGGAAGTCTGAATGTGAAGAGCCTCAAACTCTAACTCTTAGTAAATGAGCATTATTTTCCCCATGTCAAAGATTTGCTTCTCACATGGCTATCTACACTGGAGTTATCTTACAAAGTATACTTATTAAGCTTTTTTTCAGTTCTGTCTAGACTGTTATTCAACAGGTATTGTCAGAAAATGTCTCATCACCGTCTGCTGCTCACTGGATTCCAATCTTTTTCAAATTCCATCATTGATCAGCTGAAAAATACCTTCACCAGTTCATCAGTCTGTTTATGCACAGACTATGAGTTTCATTATTTCTTCAGGCCACTTCTTGTGGCAACAAGCTGAGAAAAGTAGTGTTTGAATCAATGTTCTCAGATGCTTTGAGGTTGACAGGGATTTCACAAGAACCCCCAAAGCATCCACCTTTTCTGCACTTTGTGGTTTAACAGCCTCAACTAAAAGAGGGAAGGATTAGAAAGCAAATATTAACCCCTCTGCAATGATTTTCTAAGACAAACTCATTCAGAAGCACAATGTTTGATGGAAACTTGGCAGAATTTATTACTCATCAACACCATCCTGTGAAAAATGGTGGCGGCAGCAGTGCCATGTTGTGAGGAGGCTTTTCAGCAGCAGGGACATGGAGACTTGTGAGGACACAACTGAACAATGAAGAGCCATTTCTCCAGGAGTATTTCAGCAGCGGTACATGAAAATATCCTATTGAATATATTAAGAATTATTTGCTCATGGATGTTCCCTAGTCAGTTTGATTAAGTTTGAGATGAAGGAACAATGTGGAAAAAAAAAATCTAAATCTAGTGGGGCTCTACAGACATAACCAGAAAATCTCAAGGCTGTAATCGCTGCCAAAGTTGTCTCAAGAAACTAATTACTTGGATTGAAAATTGAGGTTTATTTTTTTCTGTTCTTAATATATTCGTTAAAGGTTTTGACAGTCTTTTTTTTATTGTATTATGTGTTCGCTATATTCATCTTGCAACGCCACAAACATGCAAAAACATTGCTAAATTGTTTCTAAAGACACTGTAAACACAGATGCCATTACCTCATACTGTTTCCTAACTCGAGTGTCATACTGTTGTCAGAGAAAACTGACAGCCCTGACATGATTCAACAAGCCAGAGCATGATGCACGTTCTTCATCTGACGGTCCAACAAACCGGCTGACTTAAGCCTGTCTTGTTTTCAATAAACAGAGCTCAATTTTACAATGATAAACCTGCTATTTTGGAGCTTTTCTAATCCACGGTGAGTGGTTAATGGTCAATCATATACTTACCCTAACTGTTATTCACTTTAAATGCGCTTCTGTCTCTAAAAATATCTAATATTAATCTAATACAAACATTAACACACTCATGCATTAAATGAATACTGTAAATGCACAAGCCGCCCTGCATCTCATTGTTTTGCAGCGGAGATCGAGTCCATAAAGTAAAATGATGTGCTCCTTATTGAGCACCGGGCCAGGTCATGGGGCCATTAAGTGGTAAAATTAGATTAGCTTAAACTGAATGCGGTCCTCATGAAATTCCACCGCAGAGGACAGAATAGTTGTCTTACTGCCAAATGATTTAACTACATCCTCTGCTTACGGGAATCCACTTCATCCTCCAGTCAACAACAAATGTATCAAAGAAATAAAGTGACGTTTTGGGAAATTCACTTTCCTGCTGAGTTAGATGAAAAGGTCAATACTACTATTATGTTTGCATCGCAAGGCTACAACTACCATCTTGTTAGCTTAGCTTAGCATGGAGACTGTTGTGGTTACCCCCCTGTATGACCATGACTTCTTGTTTATGCACTTTTATTTGGTGTGGATTAAACGGAATATAATGTGTCACTTAGCGGTAAAGACAAGTGATATATTCAGATATATTATATTGTAATTTCTCTTCTTGCCTTGTCAGGTGTGGTGTGTGGGTCAGGTAGGTTTGAGCTTCTCTTCTTTAAACTCTCTTTCCATTTCTCTGGATTATGAAGTTCCTACAGATAAATATGTAAATAATTTGTTTGATCTTCTCCCTCTCCTTGTGGATTTTTTACTTGAAATACGATGTCCCTCTTGTGAGTTTGTGATCATTTTGCTAAAGATTTCTACATTACAGTCTCTCTCTGTGTTTTAATCTGTCAGAATGATGGACAGCCTTTAGGCTTTTCAGTCACTGTAATGAAAATATTCGGTTAGCACAACCTCTGCTTCAAACATAGCCAGGCAAGCTGCTCTTCTAGAAACAACTGTTTTCAAAACATCAAAAATATTCCCTATAGCAGCCGCAAAAACAATCAAAAGGAAACATGGTGGTGCAGCACGGCGGACTCAATGAAAGCAGACACATGCCCTAATGAAAACGGACTCATGAATACTAAGTTCCATTTTTACCATATTTTGACAATAAATCCCCATAAATCTTTCACACTGGACGCTTGCATACACAGATGCATTCTGATGTGCACTGCATGTTATGAAAACTGTCATACGTACATGTATTCAGGTTTCAGTGCATGCATTCAGTATTATACAGACTGTGTATCCTCCTAAAGAAGTTCATGAACAACCTGTTTGTTCTGCCATCACAGTACATATGGGTCTTTCTTCACATTCCCTGAAATGAGCCACTCTGCTACCCTTGTACTCAGTGTATAACACTGCTACACACACCAGTGCATTAAGCATTGTGAGTGCCAGCAGATGTGAGAGTGCTTTGGAGAAGAAAGCAGTGAAAGGATACTTGTAGTCCAGATGGTGCCACAGGCCCTGTGTTGTGTCTGGCCTCCCTGCAGCAACCTGTAGGCCATGAGAGAACCACTGTTAGTCATTGACACACAAAGACCCTCTGGGGTGGCTATATATGCTGCCTGATGGAAATGTTGGAAACCTGCACCCCTGGATGGTCAGCAGGGCCATATCCAATGACCTCCACTTTTACCAGTGGGACCCCAGGCCCTGTGCTTATGTAGGAAAATCCTGTTCTCAAAATCTCCCTCGAGAAACCTTCCCGCTCCAGTAAGAACACGCCCCCAGCAGTCCCTGTGCGGACTCTCACCCTGGGCAAGGTTACGTTTATCCATTTCCATGAGAAAGAGCCCTGGAGCTTGGCCTTTCCTCTCCGCCGGGATCCTCCCCCAGCCTTACCTGCCTGCCACGCTGCCGCCTATTCTGTCTGCCCTTCTGGCCTCATAATGCCAGGGAGCTGCCCAGACCATGTCCCATTCACAGCGTGCAGATAAGAGTCAGGTCAAATAAGAAGATGAAAGAGAGGGGATGGAGCGCTGCTGGGAAGCAGTGATGGTAGGGTAGGAGGGGAATGTGTGGGCGGACGTGCCTGTGCAACAAAAAAGGCACACTGAGAAGACCTGTGTGCCAGCAAGGATCTGCTCCAGACTGTCATTTAGCAGATAGCAAAAGTGCATTTCCTACTCTTGAACCTCGTCTTCACTTTGATGCAATGCAGCGTTAAAATAAGCAGCAGAGCCAGGATTAAAGGGTAGAAGCATATAACGTGTCAGTGGGAGAGGATGGCAGGATATACTGCGAATCCTTGCTCTGTACATAAATGTGCTACATATTATTAAATCCCTGTAAAATACAAAACTCTACCCTGTACCAGTAGTCAAACACGTACAGACTCAGAATGTGACGCAGTACAGCCCCGCAGCACTTCTGTGGTGATTAAAAATAGCTCTTAAGCAAATGAAGTTTCATTGTCTTTGAATGCGATCGCTGCTCTCCCACTTTGTTCGGCTCCCTCCAGTGCAGAGAGCTGCAACTAAGCAGAAAACACAGCTCACAGTGCAATCTACTGTATACATGGGTCTGGCTCAAGCATAAAAAATAAATGTTAATTCCATCTAAATGTCTCGTTTATGAAATAGGCTAAAATGTTGTATATTGTTTTACAAATTAGAGAAAATAAAAACAATGAGTTGGCCCGTTATCTCAGGCCTATGGCGACTTGGGTTGCAGTGGTTTGTCATTTTAAAAAACGTGGAGAGACACTGTTCTAGAGGTCCTTGAAAAGGTTCCAGGGGTCATATGTAAAATTCTAGAGTTCCTTTACTAGATTTTAGGGGTCATTTAGTAGGTTCTAGTGGTCATTAAGGAGGTTATGTTATACTTTCTGAGTGTTGATGGCCACTGAGAAAGTTCTAGAGGTCTTTGAGGAGGCTGTCGGGGTCATTAAGGAGTTTCTAGAAGTTGTTTAGTAGGTTTTAGTGGTTACTGATGAGGTTCTAGGGTTCTCTAGGAGTCTTGATGGATGGATTCCTTTTAATTAATTTGTCATCCATCTGTATGTAGACTTCCTTTGTATACAATAGCGCAACTTCTTTCAAGTACTGTGAATAACTGAACAAAAGAAGCTGTTGTCCTTCCACCAAATAAAGTCTTGTGGAAAGTAAATTAAGCTCAGAGATTCTATTTAATTATAATTCTTTGATCGTCTCTAAAGATTTAGAACGCATCATTTTAAGCCTCGTGAGCTGTTTCTTACTGGCATCTGTTGTTCTTCTCTCCATATTTTGCAAATTAGCTACTCATTTTTAAAGTTTTATGCATACTGGCGGGAAATTTTCATGAAAAATTCATCCCCTGAATATCTAAACTGAATCATATAAAACTCTAGGTAGATCATTAGGACTACTGTTTGCGACGATGTTAATAGTTTAAGTGTTTTAGAGTGCGCAAAAACAAATACAGACTGTCTGTAATACATCAATATAGAGTAGCACTAATGCTAAATGGGATTGATGAGAAATACCTGCATGAGAGCTATGAAGTACAACTAAATGGAGGCAGCAAAGTACAATGATAGTAAGCAATGCCCTCCTGGGTATTATGGCAAGACAAATTGATTCCTGCCTGCCTGGTATGCAAAAAAAAATAATGTTTTATACCCTACTTTACATTGCAGAGTATCCGATATATGAGGCAATTCCACTTATTTACACTTGCAACAGGTAGTTTTATGAATACCTTTGAGGAGAGATTTACTGGACACCATATTTTGTATGCAATCCTGCAGACGGAAGCTTGTGAAGCATGAAACTGACACTATTTCAAAGGGACACTTGCAGCAAAAATGGCACTGCAGTTTAGATTAAAATGCCAGAGAGGACAAAGACTGCAGCAATAAACAGGGAGGATAAAATATGGATTACTGAATAGCGACATTAAGGTGAATTTACCTCAAAAGAAAGGTCCTTGGGATTTTCACGTGAATCCACCCCCACTCTATAGAGAATGAAAGAAGCACAGTCAAACCCAGACTCAACACAACAGAGGCAAATCTCAAGGGTTTGATTCTCCACTACATGTGAAGGTATACCTGTTCAAACGCTCAGTCTAGCACTGCATGTGACTTTGCGATGAAAGTCAGCATGGAACTCGGCTCAGTTTGAACATGACCTTTCAAACGGTTTCATCAAAATCAGCCTCGTCTTCCGCATCACACCAAGAAAATGTCAGCCGGGTAAACCTTTGATAAACGACAAAACAGCGTCACAATTAAGCCTGATATTCTGCGCGGCTGCGATTATTACCCTGCCGAGGCGTGGACCCCGCTTTGTTGCAGGCGTGCTCGAGCAGCGGGGCTGAGAGGAGAGGCCGACTGGCTGCTTGCTTGCTCTGAATTGAAATAAAGTGACTCAGCACCGGCCAGTGACAGCCTAGTGAGCCGCTTCATCGCAGAAACAAGGGCGTTATCTCAGCGTGTGCATGCGTTTCCCTCAATCAACACACATGCTGAACCCCCACAGTGCAGCACCGCTTTTAATGTTGAACCTGACGCCGAAAGGTGATGATAACTTTGAAGCATCTTCTGAGGTCATGTGATGATAATTTCTGAAATCATTTACAGTTGCACAGTAGCCAAAATACCTCCATTCAGTACGCCATGGGTGTAAAATTTCTCACTGAGAGCTCAGAGGGATGCTGAGCGCGAGATGGCTGTCGATGCTGCTTCCTACAGGTCAGCAGTTAACTCTAATAGCCTAGCATTACTGCTGCAAGGCTCAGGACATTTTGAGATACCACTATCACTGTGTGTGTCTGTGTGTGAGCGTGGCTCAGTGTGAATCTTGAATGTGCTGATGCCAAAACCTTCACGTAGAGACCTGTGCAATAACACAACACAGAGATGGCTCTCATCAGAGCATTAGAGTGCTGTGGTTGTGTAAATTTTTTGTCTTGGCTGCCATGACCCATCTCCAGTATTTGTCCTTTAAGGGATATTTTGGATTATTGTATTCAGTGTGGAGAAGCAGAGAGGACTACCAATGAAGGAAGCTAATCAATGTTGCTGCTGTGGACAGGGTCAGCATCGAAATGTATTTTTGGCACCTACAAAAAGGTCCCCCTAATAGAAAAATCAATATCATTCTAATTGTATGCTATAATTTGGGTGAATTTTAAGATGATTATTTCCTGCAAATGTTGCATTTTCCTGACATTTTAGGGACTTTTTATAAAACTCTCTGTCTGTATTATGTTTTTTTTTCTTTACTTGAAACAGTCATGCATATTTTAGACAAATCCATTGCTGCATCTCTCACACTTGGCCATCGTTATTAGCTCTTTGGTTGTTATAACTGTGTACTTCTCTATTGAAGGATGAGGCTGGATAGCAGACAGAATGCTATGTGAATGCAGCTCGTGTTTACTTCTTCACCATGCCCTTTTCGGAAAAGGTTTACATATTAAATATTAATCTAAACTTGAGAAATAATTTTCTTTTC
The DNA here is from genome assembly GCF_056507025.1 of Lutjanus erythropterus. Lineage (NCBI taxonomy): Eukaryota > Metazoa > Chordata > Actinopteri > Lutjaniformes > Lutjanidae > Lutjanus > Lutjanus erythropterus. The sequence continues at coordinate 21,074,146 of NC_139337.1, read as the reverse complement.
CTCACAGACATGAATGTTATTTAAATTTCAAACACAGCTTATATAATGGTAGTTTCCCATCGGAACAGGCTGTCTGTTAAGCATACACTTAAACTGAAATTGGTTTGTTTATATGGGCTTTTTTTTCAGGTGGCTAAAATGTGTTTTGCTTCTGATCCTGTCCACAGCAGTTCATTGCTTAGCTTCCATGCTGGTACTCCTCTCTGCCTCTCCACACTGAATGCGTGTGACAGCAGGTAATAAACTCAGTATCGATAACTACCTCATACAACCCTACGTCAAATAACCAAAACTATCCCTTTAATTTCTCCCTCTCTGATCATGACTCCTTTTCTCACATGCAGCATGGCTGTTCGTCTGACATCCTGAACATTATTGTGCTTAGTAATTAATCTGAATTTGATCCTGGCTGTGCTCCATCCCAACAAACCATCCATCACTGAGCCATTTTTCTTACTTTGTTTTCGTTTCTCGCTATCTGTCCTTGCCTCTTCCTCTATTTTATACGTGGTTTTCTTCCTCTCCGCACCCATCTTTATCTTAACCACATCCATCTCTGTCTCTTCTCTCTGTTACCTAATATTTTTTGCTGGTTCTGTTTTCTTTCTCTTCCACTTTCATCCAACTCTCCCTGTTTATTTTCATTTTCACTTTTTTCATCATCTTTATTGCTCCTCCTGTCTTTATCACCTCCTACCTCCTCTTAATTCTGTTTATTTGTCTCTTCCTACCACCATCTCCCTGCTTCTTTATTTTCTGCCCACCACATATATCTGTTCTTGATAAGAGAAACTGAAGTTGAAACTGTGCTGAAAGTGCAGATGAGTGTTAAGAAGGTGTTATTACGCATGGTCTTTCTGGCCCTACGCTGGAGCAAGTTGTTTTGAGGTGGTGCAAAGTGTTGCGGCCGTGACGCATCGCCTTCAGCTGGCAGGATGCATGTCATGGTGACAGGCTCTGTCAGTGAGCTAAGCTGAAAGAAAGGGCAGATAGGGTATGAAATGAAAAAAGCACGAAAAGGAGCACATGCTTGGGGTAGGGCAGAAAGAATAGGGGAGAGGAGAGCAAAAATAAAGAGAGCGAGTTCCAGTTTCTCGAGCGTGATGGTGAGTGAGATAGTCTGAGGTGACATGAGAATGACAGAATGAGTTGGTGTTGCTGGTGGTGAATGTGAGAGGGAGAGATACTGTAGTGAGTCTGGTGAGTGAAAGATTGACTAGGAGAGAGGACAAGACATAAAAGAGAATAGAGGAGAGTGGCAGTCTCTCAATAGAGATGCAAGAGGAACAAAGATAACAGGGCAGGGTTTGTGAGTGTGGTATGCTTTGTGTCTTTGGGAAAATATTGTGCTGTCAGCCGGCCTGCTCTCGTTTTCTGAATTGATGTGACCCCTGTGCCCTGTTACCCTTAGCTTCAACACACTGACATTCAATACAGACAAGTCAAGTCCAAACTAATCTAACAATGCTGTGGCCGCGAGTTCACAGAAGTAAATCTGAAAATGAGTCAAAGTGGACAGCCAGAGGCACGCACTGGGAAAGGAAAGGGAAGAGGAGGGAAGTCTGTAAACTTTGCATAAATTTATATCCACTGCAGGAAATGTGGTTGCAGACAACAGCTGAGTCACAGATACTTTTGTAATGAGTCTACACAGGAATACGTGAACCTCCCTTGGCCTAGTTACCTTCCCAAATGAGGTGGAGCTCTCTCCATTCTGCAGGGAAATCACACCCCTGCAATAAAACCCGGTCAAAAAAGAAATACACAATGGAGTAACTCAATCTTCCGTTATCTGCAGAGATTGTAAGATTGGGTTGTGGTTGCTAACCTACCAGTTATCTGCAAAACCAAAGTCTATGTTTCCTTCACTGTTAGTGGGCTCTAAGACTGGGTGACACCAATAAAGAACCATTTAATGTAAGATTAGTTCAGATTTTAGCAAGACTAGGCTTAAAATTAGTGAAGCAAGATTCAAAATTAAGCAGAGCTCTGTTGCATAATTAAAGAAACAACGTTTATTGAGTTTAGAATATATAGTTTAATCAGTATTACCCACATTGTTTTTATATATTTTAACCACAGCTTTTAATTGCTAAAATTAAAAAATAAATTCTCCTGCTATTACAGTCTAGCCAGTATAACAGAGGGTGAAACGGTGAACTTTTTGCTGCTCTGTATTTTTTTTAAAAATATGCATTGTTTGCTAGATAGCTAAAAAAGTTAGCTAGCCTACTTAGCCTGGTCATTACAGCTCAGTAGAGAAGATCCTCCAATGAGAAAAAACTTGTTGGTCATATTAATGGAGCAATATGACCAAATAACAGAAGATTAAAAAGAACAACAGCAAAGTGAATTAAAAGAAAGAAGAAACAAATTCATAAAACTCAGTTGGGTTGAGTCTGTCCCTCAACTTTCTTTAAGAAACTTGATCATTTCTCACAATCCATTTCAAAGTTTAAGCTCTTCAAGTGTAAGCTTAAAGTTAAAACTCGACCAGTTTACAGTTTTGGTTTTTACAGTTTTGGTGCAACATAAATAAATGTAATCTTGATTTAGAATAAAATCTAAATTTAGGCTTAAGGGGAGGTTTAAATTGAATCTTTCTGAGTTTTAACCGAGTTTAAAAGACTGGTGCAACAACATAATTTAAAGTTGAACTGTGATTTAACTGGATTAAAAAAAAATTAGCCTCGCTGGTGCAACCTCGCCTTAATGTGCTGATATGATCTCGACTGTCTTGTACTGAGCTCCACTGTGGCTACAATACCTCTGGACACATTCCAGGATGACATGGCGCTCTGCACCGGGCCTTCAGGGCCGACTCATCCCAGGCTTTTGGGGAAAGTTGCTTTTAATATGAGCATGTTTTCAGGTTTTTGTGTTTGGGCTTTTTTTAAAAACTGGAAGAGAAAGTAGTGGATTTTTTTTTACTGCACATTTAAGCACAAAAAAGCTAGAAACTACACACCTAGATTGATGCAGAAAGCACCCACGCACATCCATAAACACCTCCTAACAGACTAGTATTTCTACAATACCTCATAGAGAAGAAGAGGTACAAAGTAACTCGGCCTTGAGCAACGTTTCAGTATGTGTGTGCACATGTATGTGTGTCTGTGTCTCTGTTGTTATGAGGCTGGCTGACAGTAGTGGGCTGATAAAGCTGTGCTGCAGGGACGCAGTACATGAAGCCTCAAGAGAAGACGCTGCAACATCACAGAAAACGTCAGCGACTTTGCACGTACGTCTCATTTATAATACATGCTGTTACAGCAGAGGCAGTCTACAGGTAGAAGTTTATCGTGTTTACATGTATGCAAAACATTTTCTTCACTAGTATTTCCTCAGGAGGAAAGAATTTCCAATGGATGCGATTAACAGGAGTGGTTTATAAACATTTGAGTTTCTTCTCGAGTTCAAGTACTCAAGCACACACTCAACAGGCAGGGTAAATTAAGTTACAACACTCCTCCCCTCTGCTGTGCTATTTCCTCTGCTCACTGCTCTGACAGGGAGAGGGAGAGGACGAGAGTGGAAGAGACGGGGGAGCACAGAGAGATAGAGACGGGAGACAAAGGGAGTCGGAGTCTCGCAGGGACTGTGTTTGCTCTATGCTGTGAGTTTGGACAAGAGGAAAGCTGTAAGTCATCCTTCCAGTTTCCTGTTTGCAAATCCCATTTGGTTGTTCTTCTCACCAGGGGGTCACACGGATCCCACGTTCGACAGCGTTCACCCCTCGCAACAGATATCTGAATTTGGAACCAGCACTGATATAAAAAACATGCACAACATACACACAGTGGTAGAAAGACACTAAGTACATTTACTCAAAAAATTCTTTTTACTTCACTTGAGTATTTCCATTTTGTGCAACTTTGTTCTTATGCTCTATTACAATATAAATACAATATTTGATCAACTCTGGTTGTTTCTAAACTTACTATATCAATAAACTTGATTAGATTTTCTTTGTAGATTCAGATCATTTATAGAAAATATGAGAAACAAATAAATGAACATGTATTATCATGGATAAAGATATTGTAGATATTGTAAAAAAAATAATAAGCCCCACCTTTACCAGCTGAAATATTAACATAATGTACATTTTAGTTCTGCATAATGAGTGGTGTTGCTTTAAAGAACCAGTGTAAAAAATTTAGTAGCATCTCAGTGGGCTTGTAGGCTCCAAACACCTCACCTCACCCTCCCCTTTCAAGCATGTAGAAAGCATGTGAAACTACCGCGGCCATCAAACTTGCACAAAATGCCAAAGGCTGTACCTGGAGCTGGTGTTTGGTTCGTCTATTCTGGGCTACTACAGAAACCTGGCAGTGCAACACGGTGGACTCATTCTAAAGTAAGATTATTATACAGTAATGAAAATACACTAATGAATATTATATTGCACTTCTGCAATATTCTGCCTAATAAATCCCTGTAAATCTTGCACATTGGAGATTTAAGTATACTTTTACTAGTAGTAATTTGCTCCGATTTCTGCACTGTGGCATTGTTGCTTTAACTTCAGTAAAAGATTACGTAAGAGGAGGTACAGACAGACCAGAAATATGATATGAATTTGCTTAAATAATGTTTCATGTTGCGGATTTCAGTTGTCACGTAACATAAAGCACACTGCAACCTCCAGCTAACCTCACCAGTGAGTGTACAGCAGCACACTAAAAACAAGCGCACCTTTGCATATCAAGGAAGCTACAGCCACAGAGGCAAGACCAAATGATAAAAAAACGTTGAAATAAAGCATGGCTCATTCATGATTTGGTTTTTCAAAAAGTACACAAATACAAAGACATGCATCTGTAGATTATGCACAGGCAGCAATACAAGCAGCATCTTATATTAACTCAGCGAGTATAAAGAATGCCCTCTGGCAAAATTAGCTCGAGCAGTCTTGTAAAAAAAAAAGCACACACACAAAAACTATACAGACATCAGTGAATCACACACTGACTGTAAGATGTCATCAGTGTATTGGCTGAATGACTGCAGTGATAAGAAAAAACAGCGATGGAAAAGAGCTGCGCATTAAAGTTAAGACAAATCCCTCATCTAAACTGCTGAGATAGATGCTTTAAAGGAGCATTCTGTAACACTATATTTGAAATGGTGCACGTATAACACTGTCATAACCATTATTACTGTTGGCATTAAGTGTCATTCGGGGCTTTGTTTACAAACACTACTGATTTAACAAACCTTCGCCTGCATCAGAAAACATTTATAACTGTTCTCCAGAGTTAGGTTTTGCATTAAAGGAGCCGTCACTCAAACTGGGAGTCACTGCAGGCTCCAGTCTTAAAATAACACTGAAATTTTGTGTCATCTAATAACAAACCACAGCGATTTAATCCAAAACAAAATCTTGATGTGGGACTGCAGATGTTGTGGGAAAATGGAGCAAATGTGACTCATACGCGCACACACCCAGTGTCAGCTGTGCAGTGTGATAACCGCCCTCATGAACACTGCCTGGAGTTTTAATAGTTAACTGATAGTCCCTGAATCTTGTACTGCATTCGAAACACATTCTCTTCAGATTCTATAAAAGGAAAATGATGCATTGTCTTATATGTTGCTACCATCCTGTATTTATTCCAGATATAAATTTTAGGTCATAATTCCAGGCTTTATAGGAGACATAATGGCATATGAGTTGTCATGCATGAGGTGTGCCGAGCCCTGCATCTCTCAGTGTTATGACTCCACAGTGGATGAGGAGATAAAACAAAGAACAATACAACATAAGCTTCCACTCCTATTACTGCAGTGTTACAAAAGAACAATCCATATATGGCAAAGTCTCTGAATGCAGTATTTAGGTCAATTCTACTGAAACCTAGAGTGAGAATCCCACTCACTCTGCAGCTTTAACCTAAATTTCACATCACTTGAGCCGGGGTAAAAATAAAGTTGGCACAGTAAGTGTGTGTGTGCATGTGTGTGTGTGTGTAGAGGAGTGTGTTATCACATGCATGTGCATCAGTGATATTAGTCAAGCGTTCATCTGTGGTGTGCCTGTTGCAGTGGGCTGTGTGAACACATTTACATAACAGCACGGTTCATTGTCATAGAAATAATATCCTTTGGTCCCTATCTCATTTAACCAGGCAAACTTTAAAAATGCTCTGCCATATTGCACACTGATGAATGATCTCCCACTCAACAGATGCCCAAATATCACGTTGTCAGTTCTGTTGTTTAATCTGAGCCACAGGATAATAATGGCCAGAAATAATTCTGTATACTCCGTGATGCCAACTTGGAAATTGCTGCTAGTCATGACTTGAGGCCAACTACTCGCAAACTCAGTAACAGCCATCACACTGGCGTTTTCACAATGTCGAAATGCGCTTGTGCGTTAATACAGTCTGTAATTTAAATGCATTCAATTCTTTCAGTGGGATAAAGGTCATAATATGGTGGCGTCTAAGCACTTAAGTAAAAGCTCTGAATTCCACACTTAACCTGAAGAGGTTAAAGGAAATGTTTAGTTAAGCAATGTATTTTTAATGACCAATTCTACAGAAAGGCTGTAAATAAACCAGAGGGAGCCAATAAAGATAGCCCACATTTTTCCCTTTCAGTTAACACGTGTTAAATTATTTATGTAGTAATGTGAGCACAATATCTTACAGAAAAAAAACAGACATTTTGGGATACATGCTTTTTGCTGAGAGTTAGAGAGCATTGATGCCACTCTCTGTCTCAACTCTAAATATAAAGATGTAACCAGCAGCTAGCTCAGTTTAGCATAAAGAGTGAGCAGTCTATCCAGAGGAAAAAAAAAACATCTGTCTACCAGCACCTGTGAAGCAGATTTAACACGTCATATTTTGTAGGTTTAAATTAAGTGTCTTCAGCAGGGGGTCCAAGACCCCAAGAGTTACTGCAGGAGGTCTTCAAAATACTTTTTCCCCCAAAAAAATTAAAGGAGCAATTTGTAGCAACTGTGCAACTAAAATGAGTCTGGCCCATAGACGGGGATATTATTTAGGTTGACATCCTATTTACTATGCAAAATATTGTTGAAGCAAGTTGTTTCCCCCCGTCCCTTCCTCTCCAGATCCGGGGGAGAAGCTCAGGCAGGCTGCAGAAGCACTGCAGAAGAACAAGACATGCAAGACAACATTATGAACTGACGATAACAAGCAACAGTGAACCCTACACTCTTAAGTTGATCGATGTAAAAGTAAGCCCGTCATCCTGAAAACAAAAGCCCACTGCTCTAAAAATACACACTCTGGACTCTGAGTTAAGTGGCTGCCTGTCTCACTTCCCGCTAGACTCCATTAACATATTGCTCAATTTAACTGTTATAATCATCTACGCTGTCTACAGGTTTATTGATGATTTCTTTCTCAACTCATAAACAGACACTAACTCGTGTGGCAAATATCCTGAAAAGCGATTCATAAAAACAGAAGCGTAAAAATATCCAGGCCCCTGTTTCTGGTCATTGCGCAAAGCTATGCTAACTAGCTGCTTGCGGTGACCTGAGACTTAACGACCAGATATGAGAATAGTATCAATCTATCCAGTTGAATAAGCACACTTCAAAATGACAAGAGTACAACATTTCTCATGGCAATGTAGCAAGCAAGAATAAAAAGGCAACAAAAGGCAGTGAGTTTTTTCAGCAATGTGCCTCTTCTCTGCTTCAGTGTCGTAGGCTGTACTAAGTATACTTCCACTGATTTGTTTTTTCCTGTGTAAGGATCCTACTGTGCTACATAAATAATAAAATAAAAGGTGAAAAACAACAAGGAAAAAAAAACTGCAATAACACTATCATATCTCTGTCTCTCCCACGTTTTCTCACTGTGTCAACTGCTGGAGAGAAAGACACCCCTTCACCGTGGAAGCTGACAAGCATCAATGTTTCAAACAGTGTCAGTTTAGCAGGAGGGGTTTTAGCATTTCAGCCAGATGGATCCCCGTGGATAGCCAAGGACAGTTGGGAGCAGAGGAGGCTGTGGGAGCCAAAGATATTATTATCACACAGAATTCATTTCCCTTCACACGACGTTCACCTGGATGTCTCTGCATGACACAGGGAAACGGCCTAAATTTAGTCTAGTGGAGTTAGCAGGATACAGAGCAAGGCAAGATAACAGTCGCTGCCTACGAGGAGGAGATTTAACACCCAGATAACACTTCAAACTAGCACTAAATTCAAAACCTTGTTAAAAAACAACTAATTTTTCTGTTTAGAGCATTTCCAAAGACTGTGTAGGCATGAGAGATCACATTTTGATTGATATCTCCCTCAGGAGTCCCACACAGAAGCCAAGCAATGTCCTGCTGTGAACAGCTGCAGACACGGGCAGCAGCAAAACTTATCTTAGCCACCTACACAAAGGACCAAAATATATATACATATATATATTTAGAACTTTTTTGCTGCTCCTCTTTGCTGTTAGACTTTTCAACGGGGAACTGAAGCTACAAACTTTGCCACCAGACTCCACTGAGAAAAACAGTAATTTTTATTTTGTCAGATGAGTCTGGAGTGATATAACAGCTTCAGTTCCCCGTTGTTGAGTTGGTTCAGGCTCAAAGAGGCAGATTAAGCGAGAACAGACAAGTTTTGTTGCATCTGTTAAAGAGCTGGTTCATGGAATTACATGCATATTTTTTCAATAAATGTCAAAGCAAATCCAATTTCAAGAAAGTATACCAAAACCTGTAATATTTGGACAATATTTGACAAAATGAATGACAATATTTAGAATTTTGATTAAACTATTTTCTATTAATTTTAGATGGTTTCTAATATATAAATAAGACCCTAAATTACATATCTAGAAGGCTATTGTGTACTTGAGTTTCCAGTGGCTTTGAAGACACATCCCAGAATCTAAAATACATATTTTTCCCCTGGCAGGTAGAGCGATTTATCCATCTTGGTTTTTGCGGGTGTGAGTTGCAGAGATTTGGAGATATCAGCCGTCTGCCTTCTCTCCACTTTAGTGGGACTAAATGGCACTCAGCTTGTGGTGCTCCAAGTGCCAAAACAAAAACAAAAAAAAAACCAAAACAGCAGTGTCTCTTTCCAAAAATCATGACCTGGTTACACAAAATAATCCACAGGCCTTGTTGTGAGTACTTGCAGTAGCATCTCCTGCAACTACTTGAAACTGCTCACAACGAGGTCTGTGGATTGTCTTGAGTAACTGGTAACACTGGTTTTATATTTTTCCAATGTATTTTTTGGTGCTTTGAACACCACAAATGTCATTTAGTCACAGTATATTAGAGAGAAGGCAGACATTACATCTCTACAACCGATATCTCCAAAACTCTGCAGATCACACTAAAACAATCTAGATTAATAAATAGCACGACAGGCCAGTGGGGGAAATATGTAGTTTTGATTTTGGGGTGAACTGTCCCTTTAACACACATTATATTTAGAAAAGTTTTTTTTTATTTTTTAGTGGGGAGAAAAGTGTTGAACTATGTCTGCACTGCTTTATCCAGGCAAAACATTTTGTTCATTTTATTATGTTTTCAAACTGTGCTAGTTTTTTTTTTTTTAGATTAAAGACTGTAAAACAATGCTTATAATCTATAGACCTCCATGCTACTTTGTTTCCCTTATTGCTTACAGGAATGGGAGGTGTCTGAGGAAAAGTCCAACTCCAACTACAAGTTTTGGTGGTGCAGATTTACTGCCCTTGGGGGAATAACAACATTACTTTTGACAAATATATTACCAGGCAGATATATTACCAGCTCACAAGCTCTGCCCATGTAAAACTTCCACAAAGCCTTGCAATGCAAATGTATAATAGCTACTCAAAATGTCTTATATGCATTGTAAATGAAATAACGCTACATGGTCTATATTAGGAAAACTGAAACAAATCCATGTCGTATTTACCTCCTCAGATGTCTGGGCTCTGCTATCAGCAAGAACTCTCAATGATCGTGCGAAAGTGTAAACCATGAACAAATATGGACATCTCTGCCTAAGTCAGGTCCTCGCTGAATTGCTCTAAAGCCTCAAGCTGTTTAATGATTGCTAATGACTAGCACTAGATGAAAATACAATAATAGCTTGCTGCATTACTGCTCTCTGGTGTGAACGTCGAACTGGGAAATCATAATGAAAAGGGTTGTGGTCAGTGAAAACCACCCAATTTGAAAAACAAGGTTGTTGATGAAGCTTTCAGTGACTGGATTTGTCTGATGGCACTACCATGCGGGTGTATTTTAGCTGCCAGATTGTTCATAATTGCGGCACAGAACAAATCTCCTTCTATGGCTTTATTTCTCTTTCCTTCCTCCTTCCTTTCTCTCACTCTTGCCAAAAACCGCTTCAAGGATACGAGATCAAATGCCTCCTTTTGATCGCGCTGGTGAAACTCTTTTCACGGCGGGCTCTGAAAGGCATCTCGATGCTGTGTTTGGTTGTCACGTTTGGACAGTGGCATGTTTTTATTGTAGAGGATCAAGGGCGGTGTCTGCCAGCACCAGCTAAATATATCAGGGGATCTCAGAGAAAGGACTTAGTGGCATGTGGGTTATCATAAGGAGGCAGTAGCAACAACAGTAGCCTGTTTTGTGTGTTATATGAGGCACTGGGCTAATGGCTTATCATTTCCTCCTGCAGAGCTGACTGGAGGGATTTCCTTGTCTTGTCTTTTCTTTTTCCTCTTTCCCTCTCTTTTTGTTTTACAGGAAAATGAGCAACGCTGGCCTGCTTTTGTACTTTTGTACTTCACCTCAGGTTAATAGAGGCAAGTAAATTAGACCTGCACTGGCTGGAGACTTGAAAAAGGACACTGTGACCACTCTGGAACTGACTTCAGATAACACAGCAAGAGATGACAGGAGGTGTGAGAAGATAAGGAAAGTGTATTGCTGGGTGTCTGCTGCCATAGCAGCCAACTGGACTACGTGACCCCTAGTTGAATCTGTCAAATCAGATGAAATGTCTGACGGTGTTAATTTTGTTGACAGTAGACAGTAGTAGTAGATGACTAAATAAAAACTAATTTATGTTGACAAAATCCACTGAAACTTTTGTCAAGAAATAAAAATAAGATGAAAATGTTAGGGGGAGACAAGTTGGAAAGAGCCAATCTCTTTGTTTGGTCGGGAGGTTAGATGCACACAGTTCTTTCCTAATTTCCCTCTTGAAGATGGTTGCTGAGGGACCTGCAAAATCCACACGTTTCTGATCCAATTTTTTGAGCCACACAACTCATTTGAGAATCAGACCGAATTTTGGCTCTGTCTAGTGTGGTTTGCCATGTCGTTTATGGGGGAGAGCAAGGACCAGCCAACTGCTCCCGAATGGCCATTGGATGATTGGATGACATGTCAGAAGGTTCTTGCACAGTTGAAGCAGAGCATGGAGTCAATTCCCCGTGACCAGTGCCTTTTTTGGCAAACAGAGCATCAGAGAGTGCCATGAAAATATGGACAGTGTGACAAGCTTACCTTTAATACTCTCTGCAAAATGGACCAGCCTTACTGTCCATGTCTTCCCGGGCACCTGCATGTCCATATAGGAGATACACGGCGCACAGGATGGCACAGATGATCAAGGCAGCATATCTCTTCAGACAAATCTTTGTTGAGAATTGTCAAAGTCAGAATGTTCCCCAGGAGCTGACTGTGCAGTCTGAGCACATAAATCATGAGCTTTGGCTCGCAGACGACAGACTCGTACAGTGGTAATTAAACATTTCTAAAACCGTACAGGGTATGCTTAGCTTTAATACTGTAGATTTAGAGGACCACGATCTGATATTTAGTTGACTAAAACTAAAACAATTAAGATGACTAAATACGAATAAATAACTAAACAGGATTTTAGTCAAAAGACTGAGACTAAAACCGAATCAAAATTTGCTGTCAAAATGAAGACTGGTGTCAAACCACTGCCTCACACCCTCCAGGCATGGAGCTGGTATAAGCTGTCATGTTTATAGAGGCACAGATGCATGTGCTGCAGCTGCACAAGTGGCCTGTAATCGTTGATTTCAGATTTGGACAAGGGTATCATCACGGACCATCTCCCACCTGCTCCCTCACTGCTGCCTCATCACCCTCTTCCTCTCGCACACACACAGACCTTCTTCCTCACAATGCTGCTGCTGTAGGGGGATATTGTTCTCTATACGTAGGTGCTGATGAAATTTTGAGGGCGAGTGGTGAATTATTTAAGAGGCAGGATTATGAAAGCAGCTTCTTGGCGCGTTGCTAGTGGGTATGAATCGATATGAGCCCCCCACCACCGCCACCACCTCCCCCCGTTTTTCTCCCTGAAACCACAGACCCTCTGAACAGAAGTCCAGCCACATGGCCACGGGACACGGCAGACTGGACAGCCAGATGCACTGTGCCTGTGCCTGTAAGAGGCTCGATGAAATGCAGCACATGAGAAAGCCAGTTAGAAAGAGGACGGGATTGTGTATCTGTGTGTGTCTATGTGTTCGAGACACACAGAAGGGCCTAATTCAGACTGACCACATCCACAAGAACAGATGGCCAGCTCAAGGCCTGCCAAGTCTATTCTTCTTTTCCTCTGGTTGTGCCTGCAGGCAGGGGTCTACAGTCCAAGTCAGAGGGGTTAGAAAACAGACAGGAGGCCACACACACACAGATGTAGAGCATGCATACACACAAACCTACGTTTCTGTGGGTGCAGACTGACCCTTAGCTATGTACCAGTTACATAACAGTTGCACGCAGTTGCCTTCGATGAAGATTTGATTTCATGGGCTTGATTTGTGCAGAGCCAATGCTCGGAGGCTTTCAAGACTGAATAAATGACCATCTTCCAGCACTCACTCTCTCATTTCACTTGATTGTCTCACAGTGAGTTAGTCTACATCCATTTTTCTCTCTTTACCCCCCTCCCTGCACTGCCCCCTCCACCTCTCCTCTCTCTATGTATGCCCATTCTGCTGAACCATTAAATCTGCCTCTCTTTTCTCATCTGTGCATTGGGAGTCCGTGTTTGGCCAACGCTGTTGTTCATTCTCTGGCCAATAATTTCCTGCATTAAGAACAAGCAGTTGGGGCCGAACAAGAACCACCACAGGGAGCTTGGATTTCACAGCGCCGATCAGAGAAAAATGGACGCCTTTCAACCTTGTGATGAACTTAACATTCAGGGCAGAGCGTATCATCATTCATGAGATGGACAGAAATCATAAATGGCTCACAAGGTTAACATGGTGTTACCTTGACGGGCACCACAGTTTGCATGTGCCTTAACAATGACAGGGAGTGGAGGAAGTCACCAACAAAAGAAAACAATAGATCATTGTCTAAAAAGATGAATGCATCCTCTCAAGCTGTTGACCTTTAAGTTTTTTTTTTCACAAACTGGGTCACATGAGATGATAACAGGCTATAAACAAACTTTAAGTTTCACCAAAGTTGGTAGGAAGACAAAAAAATGAAAACATCTGTTGTGTGTAAATGTCAATTACAGACTGCAGACCAAATTTCTCTTTTAATTTTTTAGCCAAGCTAGTGGCATACATCAGTGGATGGAAACATGGGTCACTGCGCTGACTGTGATCCCCTTACTTTCCCTCCAGTTGGTTCAGAATGGTTACATTGTTGGTTCAGAATGAAATTTTCTCAACTATTATTAGATGGACTGCCATAAAGTTTAGTACAGACATTAACACTCCCACCCCCAAAATAACTGCTAGCTTTGGCGATTCATTTTAGCACCTTCGTCAGGCCTAACTGCATGCAGTATAGTAGTAATTGTGAATATGGTGAACACTTTTAAAAGGGCTGTAACAGTTAGCAGTGTATTTCTGCTGAAGGGTCAGGGTGCGGTGCATGCAGCACGACTGCACCACAGTTTTGCATGCCGCCACCAGCAGTGTTTCAGCAGCAGAGTGTTTAAAACCTCATTAGGTTGACTGGCTCAGATTTTGTTGACTTGGTCCTCCTTCCTTGCTTTTTGTGCATCTACCATGGATAAGCAGGTTACATAGTAAAATTGTTTCTTTTTTGTCTGTCTTTACAATCACAAGTCCGTATGAGGTCTTTTATTTTGAAAATTGGCTGCATTCTCTCTGCTTTTTCTGTGTCTTACTTCCTGCCCGGCCAATCTGCTCTGTGCAGATTGATACGGCATCTGTCAAAAACAGACCTGAGGTGCTGCTGGTGAAGTCACAGGTGTTGTGAAGAATGGCAGCGATCAGCTCCAGCTGACGTGGCGCAGCCGTAACGTGACGCAGCCATTCCTGGTGGAATCAAGCCAGTAGAGTTTACAACCTGACTGACATTTCATGTCTCTTCCCCCAGATCCTCTTGTGCTGCCTTTCAGTGATTAACTTGGTGAGTAAAATGTTTTTGTAACTGGTAGGAACGAAAGCCAAAACTGTTCAAAAATAAGAACGAGGCTGTAAAAAAAAACTTAATTTTCTATTCCAGGAAACAAAAATCGAGTTGATGCAATGGATTTGTCGATCTTTTCATCTTTTCAGACTCTCGTCTCTCTCCTCCAATTTTCTGTCTCCATCTTTCCCTCCAATGTTCCTTCTGTTAATTCTTCAAGAGGCAGAGGGCTTAAATTATAGAGGGCTAAAAATAATGGCTCTATAAATAAGAGGTGCCCATTGAGAGTGATTGAGAGGCGAGGTCGCTAGGCAGCTAGGGATGCTGGGTAAGTTGTTCATTAGCGCTCTCCGCTTCTAAAGAGTAGCCCCCACAACTCTCCCACACAAACACACGGTGTCCTCGTAAACAACACACACACACACGCACTTGCACTGATGCAGCATTGGGATCCCGAGTGTTTCGAACACACTTTCTATCTCTACCTCCGCGGCTCTCTGCAGTGTTGCAAATTTAGCCCCATCAGTACCATCCATCAAACCTCATTACCAATTTCCCGTTCCCTCCGAGGACTCCATGCAGGCCACATTCTTAAAGCATTGTTCATCCACCAGCGGAGTGGAAAAATGTGTGTGTGCATGTGCGCTTGTGTGCGTTTGCATTTATGCATGTGTGAGACAGTGCGCAGCAGAGGCACCCCATGTCTGTTTTATTATTCATACTCATGTGTGGATCCTCTTTCAGCCCACAGACACCTGCCAGCGATACACACAGCACATACTGATGTTCTTGCTATATATTCTCTCCAACCTCTCCTCTCCTCTTCTCTGGTGCTTAACTGCGAATTTCTTTTAACAATAAACTCAAAAATACCACCAACAAACCACTTTATGTCTCTGTCTATCCTATTTGCATATGGTATTCATGCAAAATCCCCTCCTCCTCTGCATTTAGAGCATCAATCTGCCCTCATACACCCACACCAAGTAGACACACACACACACACACACAAACACATGCACACACAAGTGGGATCTTTTATTGCCCTGATGCTCTTTTTAATGGCCCTCCACCTCCCTCTCCGTATTGACGTCACATCCATTAGGCTGCGCCTCTGGGCCTTTTTAGTGGAGGCTGGAGCGCAGGACTCTGATGCACGAGACCCCTGTCCAGAGTCAATCTCCACCTGATAAACTCGCCGTATTGGCTGATCTGACAGGCACGGTTACCACGGCAATCTGTTCAGTCTCTCCGCACACTGCCACGACTATCAATCCAGTGTGAGAGGAAACCCAGTGAACTGTGTGTCAGAGGGGAGAGCGGCGTGTTAACAGTACCGCATGCACCCTGTGAGCTCTCAAGCTCTCACCTGTTTATCGTCTGCACGCATACACACACACACACACACACACACGCACACACACACACACACACACACACACACACACACAGCTCAATTATCAACACAGACAGAGTGTTGATAGTTGAGCTGAAAGAGGACTATCTGTATCTGGTGCCACAGAGAGTAACTCTGGCAGGCTAATGTGAAGAGATAACGTTTCACGTCTGATCAGCGTCAGAATCATAATTTACTGAATTTACCCAGCATCCATCTCTCTCACTGTGTTCCCAACAGCAACATCCTCAATTAGGGTTCTGCTCATCCCAGAACAAGCCCTTACTTAGACTGAGTAAAGCACCAAAGCCTCAACAACGCATGACTATCCCACACTCTTAGAAATAAGGGTTCCAAAAGGGTTCTTCCTGAAGGGCTGAGGTTCTACCAAGAATCATTTACTTCTTAAGAACCCCTTGACATCATTTGTAATATGTAAGGTTCCATAAAGAACTTTTTTTTGGACAAAAGGGTGGAACCATTACACCATAGAACTGCTCCCAGGAGAACCCACTGGGTGGGTTATTGATAAAACTCTTGGAACATAAAAGCATTAGCAGTAGAACCCCCTGGGCAGAATATAAAAGGTACTAGGTAGGAACCACTAGGAACCAAAAGGTTTTATATAAAGGGTTCTTGATAGAATGTCCTTCGGCAAAATATAAAAAGGTTCTTCCAGGAACGCCTTGGTGGGTTTTTGTCAGCACCCTTAGAAGGTGGAAATGTTCTAAACAGAAACCCCTGGGTGAATTCTAGACAAAACCTTTGAAATATAAAAGGATTGTCAGTAAAACCCCCTGGGTGGAATATAAAAAGGTTCCTGGTATAACCCCTGGATGAGTTCTCGTTAACTTTAGAATCCCTAGAGAGGGTTCTGGGTGGAACCATTACACCATAGAGGGATTCTCGGTAGAACCTCAGAGTAGGTTCTAAATAAAACTCTCAGAATATAAAAAGTTTCTTGGTTGAAGCCCTGTATGGGTTCGTTTTAGCACCCTTGGAAGGTAGATAGGTTCTGGATAGAATCCCTAGAGAGTGTTTGGGGTGGAACCATTGCACCATCGAAAGGTTCTCCATGGAATCTCTCATAGAAGGTTCTGGGTGAAACTTTTCACAGATGGTTCTAGGTATAACCCTTTATGTCAGGTTCTGGGTAGAGCTTTCTGAAATAGTTCCAAGTGGAATCGTTACAAAAGGTCTTACCAGGGACCAAAAATGGTTCTACTGAGACAAGCCATAGAACCCTTTCTGGTTCTATTTAGCACCCTTATTTGTGAGAGTGAAGTGGCAGGGAGTGACTCTATTCCCCTTCATGAATATAGAATGATGGTGAAGTAGAGAGGAAACTTCAGCCTTAGCAAACAGAGTTAGCTACACTTGAGTGGTGACAGTGCAGCACTGCCCGCCATAGACAGAAGTCACAAATGATGGCCCTGGATCAGGTCCGTTTGGGGCTGGGAGCCACCGCTGGACGAGGACGGGCTGAATTTTGATGGCGAAGCCTTTTCCCTGACTGAGAAAAGAGCCGTCTGAAATGTTAAAATGAAGCTTGGTTCTTCAACACTCAGGAGACGTAATCAATGGTCGGCGCGGCTGGCTGAACTTGCAGGGCTCTGCTGTGACTTAGAGCTGCTGCACATCTAAACCTTGTCGCCAACTGGGGCTGAGCTCAATGTAATGAGAAATGAGACTTAACTTTCAGCACGGTGAGGGAGGGAAAATCACCCAAGGAGGAACAGCGGAAGAAGAAAAGTGAGGAAGAAAAGAAGAGAGGAGGGAGAGGGAAAAAAAAAAGAACTGCAGGTTGTTTTGATAAATAACGGCGACAAAGTGTTCTGGGAACGGTATTATAGCTCCAATCCATCACCAGATCATCAGGCTACATTAATAATAAATGTGTTTGTAGACATAATAACTGATGCATTTTGCTTGACACATCAGACCACATCAGAGACAGTCACCTGGGTGCATTGATCCATTCCTAAAAGTACAAAAGAAAAGACAGATAATTTCACAGGTCTCCACATTCAGAAAGCTTTTGTACAACAAAGATTGCTTTGGAAATCCCATTAAAGAACATGTTACATTTTTAAAGCAAGACAGAAAAGCCTTTGTTCCCTGCCTAAGTCCCAAAGTCATCCCTCGCTGTAGATTGGTTTTCAAATTCTCTTATAGTTCCCCATTTCCTTTTGTTACAAAGCAATCACTTTGACTGGACAGAATAAAGAATATACCAGTGCTTTTTCCTCTATCTCCCTCTTATTGTCTCCTTTCCTTATCAGTAGGGGCAAACCCATGCAGGAGCCATTCATCTTTGGAGTCTTTTGAAGTATCTCCCATCCCATCGGGCTGACATCTTTTTATTATGGGCAGTGTGTATTTGCCTGTGTACATGAGGATATGTGGGTGACTTTCCCCTCTCCTTCAGCCTTCTACGCCTACAGTATATATCAAGACGGAGGAGGTGTGTGCGTGTGTGTGTGTGTGGCCTTATTCTTGTATTACACAGCCCCCACAATTGGAAAATGTTATCACAGCTCTACAGGCAGATGGATGTCAAAAAAGAGTGAGTAAGAGAGAAGAGAGAGTGATAAGAGGTCAGTGGGGCATGAAGGAGAGTGAGTGACATCAGAGACATGGTTTTCCACCCGTCCATCTGTCCACTCAAAACAAACAGGCCAGTCATTAGCCAGGCTCCAGCTGTTACGTCTTAGCCTCCAAGTTTTGAACACTGCTCATTTATATGAGCACACACACACACGGGCAGTGACACACACATACAGATGTACTACAGCGGAGAGTGAGGTCTCCTGCATAGTTGCCCTCCAGTGACCATCCATGACATATTTTGAAATGACATCATCGGCTTGCATGTGAGCTCTTTTCTCATCCCGCCCTGTCTGTCCGTCGCGCTCGCTCCACGGAGTATGCAAATTAACAAGACTAAGATTCTACAGTCACGCTGTCAGCTCAGTGAGGCTGTACTTTAGGAGCAGCTGTGCTTTTAGCTAAATGCTAACATCAGCATGCTAACAAGCTCAATGTGACAATGCTGACATGTTGATATTAAGAATAATATTTACCAGACTTGACTGACTGATGGGCGGTACGGTGGTGCAGTGGTTAGCAAGAAGGTCCTGAGTTCAAATCGGAGTTTGCATGTTGTTGTTGCATTTAGAGAGCAGGGCAGCTGATGATCAATATCGATATCAAAACAAAGAAAAGGCCATTAATAATTCCATTACTTCATGCACATTACAATCTAATATATGTGGTTATCTTAGCCAGTAACTTGTTGGTTTAGATTGAGTTTTTATTTATTAATTAAATAGAAAAATACATTGGGTTATGGTGTAGATTTCAGGCCCTGGCTGGTATTCATATGAGAGTGGGGTGCAGTATTTCAGATGTCATTCAATGTATTATTCTGTATATTATGACGTAATATGTATTTAACGCTAGACAGTAACTGTTGTAGATTACATTTGCTGACATTTACTCCTTGAATCCAACAGGGACAAATGTTGTGGCTGCGCTGTGCCCCCTGAGCAGATTGCAGCCACTCTACACAATGCTTGCGACTCCACCAGAAGCGTCTCAGTGCACCTCGGAAGCATCTCTCCACTCTGCTCTGCGGAGACTACGTGCTGAGTCTATTTTTGACGAATGCACAGAGCAAGCTGAGCCAGGCAGGAAGTCAGACACAGGAATGGCACGGTCAATTTCCAAAAAGAAGGCTTCATGCGGACTTAGGATTGTAAAACTATCTAAGACTAAGACAGAAAAGAAACTATTTGACTACTAACCAAATCAACAAAATCTGAACTCATCAACATAATCATAATTGCTGCTGGTGGGGCATGAAGCCATATGAAGAATGGATCAAAGACAGACAGATGTGATGTGCCTGGTGGAGCCAAGGCTTATGATGGGAGACAATGGCAAATGTGTACAGCCGGATGCTATGTAAAGTTTTTTTTTTCCACTTTCCAAAAACTCACAAAGTGGAGCACTAACATTGGTCCAAGGCTGCCTGCAGATACATCCGCAGACACTGGCCTTGTGAGGGCAGGCATCGGTTAATGCCAGTGATCTCAAAATGCCAGATAATCCGCCTGATTAACTGGCTGACTGATTAGTCTTTTAGTTTTAGTGTGTTAGCATTCTAGCATTTACTAATTAGCACTAAAAACACAGTACAGCTTAGGTTAGGAATGTCATTAGTTTTAGTCAAATGTATTAGCCTGAGGACTGTGCCAAATAAAATGTCAGGAGATCATCAAAGTCATCAGCATTTTTTCCTCTATGAACCTTGAATATCTGTAGCAAACACAGCGTGTGATATTTCACTCTGAACCAAAACTTTCAGCTTGCTGCTGATGCTAGATGAAAAGGTAAGGGATCACCAAAGTCAGCAGGATTCATCCACTGGGGACCACAAATATCTGTGCATAATTTCATGGAAATCTGTCCAACAGTCAATTGAGATTTCTCTCTGGATCAAAGTGGAGGACCGGTCAACCGTGCAACCTTGCCATGCATAGAGCCATGAAGTGGCAAAAAAAATCTCCACAGAACACAGTATCTGCCCTTTTCATGACATTAAGTCAGTATGGGAAGCAGGACGGTTATTCAAATATACACAGAGGAAAGGCAAAAGTCTAGAGACCTTGTGATCAGGATACTGTACATCTCTGCAGCCACAGCTACCACTAATAATAGATAAGCACATGTTATGCCAAAAGCAAAATAAAACTATTACTGTGCGCCGGGCTGAGGAAAAATAATGATATTCAAACTGAAAGGGCTTGAAGAGGACATAACTGGCCAACGTTCAAAGCCTAGGGGCCCCAGACTGCTCACTGTGACCGGGTCTCAGATCTCCCCGGGGGTGCCCTGTCACCTCCAGCCCTCATCAAAGCCAAGGAGACAGACCGAGACTGAGAACCGGCAGTGTGACATTGCGCGTGCATCTGACTGCTTGTGATACTGCTTGGGCAAAGAGTTACATATGGGCAAAAGAAAAGAAAAAGACAGAAACAAACAAAACACAAGAGAAAGGATTTTAAACACTGACATGGCGTCATTTGTTATAATTTAATGTTGTTTTCAGCTGATTAGTCTGTCGCAAGCCATTGTCAGTTTGTGGCATTGAGGAAATGTGAGTCTGTACAGTTCCTTGGTCTATATTTTAGGCATATGACTGATTCCCAGATTTGAATTAAACTAATAAATAGCAGTTTCTAAAGTTTTAATTTCAGTGGACCTCAGAGGACTGATAAGCCCTTTAAGTGAGATCATATCAACATGTATAGGCTACAAGGTCCAATCTTAAATAGTGGCTCTGAAAACAGAAACAAACATAGGGCTATTTTCCATGCCGGTGCAAAGCCGGGGAGGCACAAATGTTGGCAGCTTGCCAGTTTCATTAGGCACAAGGCAACTTTTTACCCTTCTGGCCCTGTTTAGTTATTTCGCGGTTCCAAACAAGGGTGGACTACTTAACACAAACACAAGCAGTCTGTGCATAAACTGCAAAACCTTTTCAATATCACACAAACCTCTTTTATGGTTTTTGCCCCTAGAGAAGCTAACCTTGTTTTCTATTTTTTCCAAACTATTAAAGCAAAGTAAAAAATTGCTATTTCCAGAATAGGGGTGCAAGGCAAGGTTTTTTTTTAGGCTTAGATAAAAAAAGATTAAATGGTAACACTATTCCAAGGGTGTGGATATGACTGTCATTACATTACACCTTTATAATGTGGGTGAGAACTGTGGTCATTCTTTTTTTTTTTTTTTTTTTTAATGAAGTGGGGATTCGTGTTATCCCTGCTTCTGGTCAGATCACTGCATTTCCACTGCACACCAGTAGATGGTGCAAGTTGATAAACCATACTAGCTATTTTAAAAACACGTTATGGTTTCTACTGAGTAGACAGAGTCATGAATGAATCAAACAATATGTTACTGCAGCTCACACTTAGAATGACACAGTAAAGCCAGTTAACTGCTATTATAAAGAATAACATCTATCACTCGCTTAGTCAAAAGTGAGTACCAGTATGAAATAATGCTGTTTGACATTGTTGACATTGCTATGATGTCTTTGTTATGACAACTTGACATAACCAAGGCAAAAATGTCTTTGTTATGGCAACATGACATTAACTTAGACAGTGTAAACTGTCCATGTGTCTGCGGTGACAACCTGACATTATCACATTTAAAGAAGCTGTTTAGCTTCATGTTGTAACATTACATTAAACTGTCATATGTGGTTGGTTGGTAAAGCCGTACCATTTGGACTTGTCTTAAAGATGTCATTAAGTTTTACTACACCATCAAATGCCACAAAAATATGACTTCTCAGAAACTGCCAAGACATATGAGGCTTGCATTTCATCTTCATATATTGCACATATACACACGCATGCACAAACATTTAACTGAAATCCACTCAACCCTCTCTCTGCTGAGGGAGTATTGGCCAGTCTACATCATGATAAATTCCCCTTGGTCTTTTCTAGACTGTGGTGGAAATTCATTATTTACAGCTTATGTAATTCCCATGTTGCCGTCAGTATTTGATATCTGTTATTAACTATTAACTATGTTCCTCGTCTCTGTACTGATCAGCTAGTGGGCCAGTTTGACCTTCGGTGTGCAGACATCATTAAATCCTTCCTATATGAAGCCTTAATCTGTTTGCGTTCACACAGATAAATAAGAAAACTCTTTCTCTGGAGGACGGCAGAAAAATAAAGCATCAAGGTACACCTTTGTTATGAGAGCTTTAATTGTTTAAGCGGCTAAAGGTAAAATGATGAGCTTTGAGTTTTTTCTAGTCATCAGTGAGAGCCATATGAGAGATGGATATGTCCATTAAAGTGGAGTTTAACTTTAATTGCTATTGTTTTCCCTATAATCTTATCATGTTTATGAGTTCTGTCTTATGTTATACTGTATTTCTGACTCTCTGCACAGAGTGATTTAAGTGCTGCTCCCCTCAGTTGTTACCTCTGGTTTCTAGCAGAAGAGGCAGGGATGGAAGCCTACTTAAATAGATAGTTCAGATTATTTGAAGTGGGGCCGCACGAGGCACCAGAACAGAAGCTAAGCCTGCACTGCCGTGGACAGGGTCAGCAACAAAAGGCAAAAAAAAAATCACTTTAAGGATACGTTAGATTTAGAATAATTTTCACTGCAACTAACAAATACCCATGGAGTATTTGGCTTATATAATGGTGGTCTCCTGTTGGAAAAGGCTGTCTCGCAGCAAAGTAAAGCAGTGAAAATAGTCTAAATATAGCATACTCTTAGACTGGTATTGATCTTTTTAGATGGACTTTTTTTTTTAAGTGGATAAAATAACTTTTTTTTGCTGACCCTGTCCACAGTAGTACATTGCTTAGGTTCTGTGCTGGTGCCTCTCTCTGCTTTTTCAAACTGAGGGCATGCTGACTGTCATCCACTGCATCTAATACACTGACTATCGATCCCTCATACAACCCCACTTCAAATAATCCGAACAATCTCTTTATGGAAGGGATCTGGATAAAGTTCTGCATGAACAACTATACAACTGAGCACCCATGTATCAAATTAGAGTCAATTGTTAGTCTGTGCAATAAGAGACTGTGGGGAAATGAGGGAATCCATGTGCAGATTAAAATGAATATTGCAATATAACGCTGAAAGGGCCACTGCTTTGAATTTACTTATTTCGGCTACACCACACCAAGGTAGAGTTTTCATCTTTGGACACCAAAACGTCAACATAAGTTGGTTGGTTGAGCTTCTCTTTGCACTTAAGTGATTTATGTTTCTTTTCACATTATTATTTTTCTCATAATTTCTTCCACTTTGGACATTTCTCTCAGATGGGCATAATCTGTACCAAAGTTTTGCCTCCTGAAGACTAAAACTACCACTGACTGACAAGTGTGTGGGTTTGTGCATCGGACAGCAAACCTCCCTGGAGACTGGACTTGGTCTTAAGCAACAAGCATGACAATGCAGAGGAGAAGAAAAATGTCCATTATTCAGCTTCATGGTGGGTTGTGTTCAGATATATCAATAATTACTATCAATTGCACAATACAGGAAAATGGTATTCTCATTACTGTATGCAGTTTAGTGTAAATAATCACTTCATTTTGCAGCGACATGATGAAACTCTCAAGTGTGGGCAATAATGTACCTTGAAATTGAGACTGAACTGAAGAGGAAAGGAGAGAAATTGGCGAGAGGCAGACAGTCTAGGCTTTCAAAGCACATTTTGTCCAGTGTTCTGAAGCCTGACTGAACGGTGAGCTGACTATTCCTACAATGTAGTTCTCACCACATTTGAGCTTTAACTATCTTTTTAAAAATGAATTTCACATCGCGGTCTGACAGACAGCTCACCTCTCTCAGCTCAGCTCGCCCCTGTATGGCATGCATTTGTGAGTGTGTGCTTGTAAAAATGTGTTTGTGGCTGTGACAGTCATAAGATAGGAGAATAGTGGAACAAACAATGCCATCCTATGCTGCCGTGATATGTTTTTTTGCTTTGAGCCTCACTTGCAAAAGCTCAATTTTCTGTCCTTCTTGAATTCTGGTGTACACTTTAGGGTTGGAAACTGGGCTACAGCAGGCAGGGGTGATATGAAACAAGTGTACATACCAGACTCATGAAAGGGAAATTCAATAGCTCTGTCAGTTTGTACGTCTGCAACATATAACCTCTTGTCAACTGCAATCTTTAACCTATGGAAGCCAATTTCACCAATCTGATGAGAAAAAAGATCATGTGAGTCATTATAGTGAGAAAATTTTGAAAAGGTTTCTCATTATTTTGACAAACTAACTCATTATTTTGAGATACTAAATCATTATTTTGAAAAACTAACTCATTATTTTGAAATTCGAACTCATTATTTTGCAATATGAACTAATTGTTTTGACATACTAACTCATTATTTTGAGAAACTGACTCATTATTTTGCAATATTAACTCATTTTTCAATAATAACTCATTATTTTGACAACCTAGCTCATTATTTTGATCTACTAAATCATTATTTTGAGATACTAACTCATTATTTTGAAATACTAACTCATTATTTTGAGAAACTAACTCATTATTTTGAGATACTAACTCATTATTTTGAAATATTACCTCATTATATTAAGATACTAACTCATTATTTTGAAATACTAACTCATAATTTTGCAATATGAACGAATTAATTTTGCAATATTAACTCGTTTTGAAATACTAACTTGTTATTTTGAGAAACAGACACATTATTTTGGAATATTAAGTCATTTTTCAATACTAAGTCATTATTTTTCAATACTAAGTCATTATTTTTCAATACTAAGTCATTATTTTTCAATACTAAGTCATTATTTTGAGATATTAACTCATTATTTTGAGATATTAACTCATTATTTTGAGACAGTTTCTCATTATAATGATGTACAGGATCTTTCTTTTTTTTCAGACTGGCCTTCCACTGTAAACACCTGATGAACGAGCGCAGATCCCTCTTCCGTTTTCGTCTTCGAAATCACTGGCAGAATAGATACATCAGACTGAAAGAGACAGATTATCATCACCATTTCCTTTCCAACAGTGTGTGAAAGTGCAGACCAGCCTGCTTTACTGCACCCACACACATACTGTACACCCAGCACCTATTATCTGTGATACCAGCTTTCTTGAACAAATTTTCACCGAGCGGAAACAAAAGACATTTTACTGCCTCT
Source organism: Lutjanus erythropterus (assembly GCF_056507025.1). Classification (NCBI taxonomy): domain Eukaryota; kingdom Metazoa; phylum Chordata; class Actinopteri; order Lutjaniformes; family Lutjanidae; genus Lutjanus; species Lutjanus erythropterus. The sequence goes on along the minus strand of NC_139337.1, from coordinate 21,048,654 downwards.
TTGTCTTTCATTTGATGCCTGCAGTGGTACATCTTTTGAGGTAGCTATAGGGGTAAAAAGGAAGAAAAAAGAAAAGAAGAAATACCGGAGTAATTTCACACAGAGTACAACTTTCAAAGACTCCTCCACAAAACCATTTCAGAGATGGAACGGAAGTTAAATTTGCTCCAGGTGAAGAGATGTAATGTATTATTCACCGAAATGAAGTCTTTCAAAGCGGTTACTTGTCCCTTCACTTCATACAATTGCAAGAGGGGAGGGAGATGAGGAGGGGAAGTAGAGGTGGGAGTTTGGGAAAGTGAGGAAAACAGAGCTATTCTCTGAAACATGACAGCCCTGAAGGCTCGACGCACTGTACTGTGATGGGCTCCAGAGATGGAACGACTACCCACAAAGACAGCGGCAGTGTCATGGGGATAGAAAGATGCAGTCAAAGCAGGTGCATTATTCAGGACAGATATCCACAGGTACACATGTATTGTATCCACACACTCACACACATGCAGGGAAGTGTGAAGCAGAGTGCAGAGAGAGTGCACGCCATCGCTCATTGCTAAAGGAGAAGAGGAGAGCTTAGCCCGCAATCTAATGACTTTCTTTAAGAACGTCCGTTACAACAAGCAACCAAACTGTCATTAAAGCACCCAGTAAGGCTACTAAAAAAAAAAAACATTAACAAAAACCCCAACCTTAATTACCGACCTGAGCAAAATAAATCCACTCCCCAACTTTGCACTCATGTCTATTGTACATAATGTAATTTTTTTTATATTTTAGTGTGTCAGTAATGTATATACTATATTCTTTTTGTGTATATAGATATCCTATAGATAGCCGTGTTATTTTCCATAGGTATGCTTTGTTTTTTCCTCTAATTTCTATTGAGATATTTCAATTTACTTGTGTTATATATATTTCTCTTTTCTTATGCTTTCATATATTGTTTAGTATTTGGATAACCTGCCACTGTAACACAAGACTTTCCCAATTTGTGTTCAATAAACTACACCCCTCTATCTATCATCTTTCCATCCATCCATCCATCCATCCATTCATCCATCCATCCATCCATCCATCCGTCTGTGATGGAATGCAATTTGATGTAATGTTTAGTTTCTTACTTGACTTCTACTTGTCAACATGTGCATGCATGTTGATGTTTTTGTTTCATGTATTATGTCCTGTTTTATATGTTATGTTTTGTTTTGTATAGACCCCAGGAGGAGTATCTGCTCCCTCAGTAAGGGGATTTGAGTAAAGAATAAAGGAAGTTATGTGTGAAGTAAAAGTCGAAAACTGTTAAGGTGTAAAGGGAAAAGGTTTCCTCCAGTTAATAATGTGAAGACTTTGGTTTGCACTTCATGCCAAAGGCTATTAAATATTTTAAAATGTAATTAAACCGATAAATACATTTTAATGACATACCTGTCACATTATGCATTTCCATTATTATTTTGGCTGCACAATCAGGCACTATGTTCTAATTTCAAGGCCCTGGAGAAACATTTTCTCAGTCTGATTTTACTTTAAGCAATGGGTTCCTTTGTGAACACATGATTTTCTGCTTATGTTAGAAGCCTGCTAACTATTGATATTGCGCATTTCTCACCCTGGAAGAGTTCTGATAGAGCTGATGTCACAAATTCTCCCCAATTGTTGACATTTGTTGGTTATTTGCTTACAGCTGTATGTTTTCAGGAAAATGCTATTGCCAGTTAGGGATGCCACAGTAAATGTTAATGAGTGGTTATTAAGTACAGCAGCGTTACAGATTAAATAAACGATATCAGCGATGATGCTCAATATGCTCAATATCTGTAACGTTATCTTGGGCTAGCAAAGCCAGTATTAAATATGACAAATTAGCACAAGCTAACAGCTTTCTGGTAATGTATCGAACAACAGAAAATTCATTTTTATGTCCACGGACACCCCACAGCTGCATTTCTGGGGCTCCATTACTGTTTATTTTTTGTGCATAAGATGCTGCTCCAATAAATTGTCCGTGGTGGGATTAATAAAGTTGTAATGCACTGTGTTGTATAATTGCCTCTCCGGTGTACAGGTGCTGACTGACTGCAATTCCTGCACAATAACCAAACGGTGCAATTACTCTGTGCAATAATTAATTTTGTGTAGTAACAACTGGAAAATAAGGGACACATCTTTACATATTTTATTGTTTATATATTTTCTTTTCTTCTTTGCACACCTTTTATTTTATATTTTCTACTTATGCAACATATTTTCCTATTCTTGATTTCGAGCATCTGTAATGTGAACATTTTCACCCCAGGATCAATAAAGTATGTCTGGTGTTCTGGTATTTCAGTCTTTATAACCATATCCAGTTGTCAAGCAACCTCATGTCAGGCTGTGATTAGTCTACAGTGTTAAATGACCCCCGCTACACTGTGCAGCGACTCTGCTGCCGCTGCTAAACAAAGCAGACACTTTTAGTTACTTATAGCATCCGTCATCTGACTAGGTATTGATAACACACTTCGATAGTCGGAGCAGTGGGCAAGCAATGCAATCTGTGTGTGTCCTATTGTCAGTCAAACCTGAACAAAACACAATCATGTGGTCCTGAAGAATATTTGGTTGTTACACTGAGAACGAACCTTTCAGTGATATCTCATATCCAACAGATAAAACAGAAAAAACACTTGCATATTCATAAAATCAATGAGGCAGAAGTAGTAAAGGTAATTGTCTGTTTTTTTGAGTGCAGAAAAACTGCTTCAGACATAATTCCAATAAGGAATAAATCATAAAACATGTCTGAAGATGATCTGTCAGTTCGATCGCTGCCTATTTACTCAAAAATATTTTATGTTAGTTAAATATACTTGAAGATTTGAAACCACTTTTTTTCACGTGTTTTGAAGACAGACAACAGACGATCATGAACACATCATCAAGTGAGAGTCAGTGGGTGTTTAAATGCTTTAGCAGCAGAGTAACGGGCCCACCAGGAGCCACAGAGACAATAACAGTAAAAGCATTCAGAATTTATCGTGTTAAAAATAACTTGTTACTAATAGAGAGTCACCCTCAGGGATTTAACTGCCAAAAACCATTCTCAGCAGCATTCGGAAATTGCTGTGTGTAATCTAAGACCCTGAATTTCTACAGAATTCAGCCTTGGTGAAGATAGGATCTATACACAACAGAGCAAAAAAAAAAATCCTTAATCTTCTCCACTGACACAGAACAGGAGACCAGAGTTTGTGGACACAAATCCAGCACCCGGGGGCATTTTACAGAGATATTGGTTCTTTGTCTGGTTCATAAACGTTAGCATTATAATGAAATGAAGCTTATTTGGCTGTAAAAGCTCAAACAAACAACTTGGCAGATTGAATCACCAAAGCCAATCTGCAATTCATTAACAATAGAGAGGCAGCAGGTTTTGTTTCACATCACAAATTGCTTCATTGTCTGTGTTTTGTAGCTCTCAGGGAGGGCAGTTTAATGTCAAAAAAACGGCCTGGGTTTGCATTTTTGGATATATTGCATAATTTTTTTATGCTTTTACTTTTATTACGGTTTCTTAAGAGCCATAATTTATTTGGGGAGGGTTAATTTCCATTTTTATTAAACTTGATTTTATTCTTTCTTTTAAAAAAAATAGCTTCTTGTTCCTCGCCCCTGCATCTATCCTTTTATCAGAATAAAATACACCGGCTTTTTCAGCACTGACATTTTTCTTATAGTTACATTAGGCCTCCCTGACAGACATGTCCACACACACACATCACTGAAACCATTGGAGATTCAAAAGCACTGCCTCGAAAGACTGGGGGAGTCAATTATAGCACCGTGATCTGGGCCATAGATTACACTTTAATAATATAAGTATCTAATTACTGCCTTGCATCCTTCACGCCTCTTCTGCACTCCTTAGTCATTATCGCCCACTGGCCTCAAATCACAGATACACAGACTTTAAAAGAAAAAACAGCACTCACTAGGCCTTCTCATTGTACAGCTGCGGTTTGCTTTTTTATATACACAAGTATACAGTGTGGCTGGCAGCATTTTAATGTTACCTCGTCTGTAACGTGTTTCCAGGGACCTGTAGACCTGCTTTGCCCTGTGCACCAGCTGTGCAAGTCACTAATAGAGGGCAGAGCCTGAGCAGACACACAGAGCTAAGTGCCTGTTTTGAGTCAGGGAGGAGGGAGAGGCAGAATCCAAACACGCAGAGAAAAGCTTTACAAAGAGCTGCTGCTTATTACATGAGCTGAATGCTTAATGTGAGAGTCAATTAAACCATCCCCTGTCTCTCTGAGACAGAAATGGAGGTGAGAGACGGACAGCTGGAGAGACGGGGCGATAGGTTTGACCTGCATCACACCGACGGTGCCACTCAGAGAGGTGTTAACACTAACCTGATGTCCAGGCAGCGCAGCACGGGATCAGCAGCAGCCTGTTGGTGAGGATGGTACATCTCACGGGTGTGGATGTGTCTCTTACAGCCAGGCTGAACACCACAGCTGAGGAGACATGAGCAAACAGCTGGACAAACAGTTGCACAAAAAAAACTTAAGTTTTCTCCAGAAGTGTAAAGCAGATAAATTTAATCTAAGATTAGTTCTAATCAGAGTTTGGTAAAACCATCCAGATTTAAAACTAGAAGAGTGCACTCAGTAGAGTGCAGATCCCTGCCAGGTAACAGATGGTGAAGCACCTACTGCAATGCCACCACAACTGCCAGCACAGTCTAACTAACTTTAAGGGGGTCTTTAGATATAAAGCTGTGATAGGGAGAAAACCTTAAATACCTATGTGAACTTGTTAAGGAAACCTTAAAGAGAAGATTCAAGGGTGTTTTGTGCAACTGGTTTCATTTTACGGAAACCTTAACTCAAACTTTGAAGGACCGGTGTGTAGGATCTAGCAGACCACAGCCAACTCACCAGCCAAGCATGTAGGAAGAATTATGGTGGCTGCAAAGTGCTGGTTTTGTCGATTCTGGGCTACAGAAGATAGCAACATGGCCGACTCCATGGAGGAGGACTGGCTGTCCATGTAGGTAAGCTGTCTCGTTCTAAAGTAACAAAGACACGATTCTAATTTTCAGGTGATTATACACTAATGAAAACAAACTTATGAATATTATATTCCATTTCTTGCAATAAATTCTCTTAAATGTTACACATATAACCTTAACTTGAGGTGTTTTGCTGTGCTGGCCCCTGGATTTCTGTCATTTATCAAACCACCAGACAACCAATTATTTGAGAAAGGCATGAGAAAGCTCTCCAGTTGATAACTCTGTCAGTAGGTAACTGATTACACCCTGACTGTCACTATTATTGACCAGTTGCTGACCAGCAAGAAGCCCCCAAAAACAAAGATTGCTGCTGTACAGTGGTGACATAATTCTCAAAGCCAAAACAATTCCCAGAGCGAATCCGCGGGTGGGGGAGGAGGTGGTGGAGGTGGTGGTGGTGACAGTGGGGGAGTTTTGAAAAATAGCAAGACAAGGGCTTTTTACAAAGAAACCTTCTTACGTAAGAGGTAAAGTGGGTCAGGCAGGCAGCGAAACATGCTGCTGCTGCACTAGCCTACATCACTGCACATCAAACATTCCTCTCTCCTGCATCATCAAACCACCCAGAGCTTCAGCCATTAGACACTGAAGTGAGGTGATGCTTTATTTACTCTTCCCCAAAATGCAGCTACAAAAATAGAAAAGGCCAAGACTAAGAGTGAATTATTTTTAAAAGATTCTGACAATATCGATTCATGCATTTTGTAATCGTCTATAACAAGGCCTGAGGATGGTTGAGTCTCTGTGTCGACCTGTTTGACATTATACACACACACACACACACACACACACCGACTCACACTTCTTCCACGGGGGACACATTCTCTCAGCATCCTTGCTAATGCCATCGGCTGCAGGCAGTGAAGAGAATGGAATAATTAAAGAGTTTTCACAGGAGAAACTGGAATAAAAGTTTTCATTTTTGAAGTGTCTTGCAGCAATAACATGGCCAATCCAACATTTATCAAAACAGCAGCAAGTGACATGGTCTGATGACATTTTTGGTGCAAAACGTTGCACCAGATGAAAATAAATCACAATAAATTATTTTAAGGGGATAGTTTGGATTATTTGATGTGGGGTTGCAAGACAGCATGCCCCCTGTTACGAGAAGCAGAGGAGAGTACCAGCACAGAGAAATGTGCTGCTGTGGACAGAGTCAGCAACAAAAAGGTATTTTAAATTTTCTTTAAAAAAGGTCAACTTAAAAAAATCAGTATCAGTACCAAACAAACTCCACAGGCCTACCTCACAGAACATAGGAGTTGCTGATCTGCCACTGCCATCTGCTAGTTAGTTTGTGCTATTGTGTGAATCCAAGTGAATCCAAACTATGTTTGTAAAACACCAGAGTCACACAATAACACAAACAACCTAACAGAAAGAGGCGGCAGTAGACGAGTAACTGATGTAAAATCACTGATTTCACCTGTGTAGTTTGGTTGGTTTGGAGAGTGAGCAATATTCGGCTTATATAACGGCAGTCTCCCATCAGAAAAGGCTGTCTGACAGCAAAGGGAAGAGGTGGTACTATTCTAAATATAGCCTACACTTAAAATGATGGATTTTTTGGTGTACTTTTTATGAGTGGCTAAAATAGACCTACCTTTTGTTGCTGATCCTGTCCACAGCGGTACATTGCCTAGCTTCCATTCAGAACACAGTAATTCTTATTTTTTAGGTGAATATACACCAATGAAAACAAGCTTATGAGTATTGTATTCCATTTGTGCCACATTCTGCTATCAAATACACCCTGGATCTTAAACAGTATATGCATGATTCAGTATACCATGCATCTTTATGTTTTATTACCACTGCAAAGCCCCTTACTCACCACAGCATTCTTTATGATTTAGTAGGTTGGAGGTCATTGACCACTTGCAGAAAACAGTACTGGTATATTCTAATGTATAAAACAATACTGGGTAAACCTCCAGCCTGCCTCTGTACTCTTCTCTGTGTCAAAACTGTCAGTTACCAGCTATGCTCCTGCAAGTGGTTGCTTGTTAATGTCCTCCTGGATTTGACAGATCTGGGGAAAACAGCATTTTCCCACTATGCACCGTGGGCTTGGAATAATTTACACAAGATCTAAAATTAGATACACTTGTATCTATAGGTGAATTTAAGGGCATCATAAAGAATGAGGAGATGTGCTTGTTGTTTTTAAGAGGCCACTGTGTTTGAGAAGCTGTTCTCATTTTATCATTTTTGTATATCATGTGTGTATGTTGCATTTTAATATGCTGTTATTTTGATCCTAATGAGATTTCCTAGTAAAAATAAAGGTTAAAAAAACTGTAATCTTAAAACATCACCTGCAAGCATCATGAAGTGCTGGAAGGTGCAGGGTATCTTGTTTGTGTGTCCCAGGTTCAGGAGAAGTGACAGCGGATAGATGTTGCAGGCTCTTGATTTAAAAATGGAGAGCTGTTTGTATGGAGTGCAGATTAAGGAGAACACTTATGGCTGAGACACACTCACAGAATGAAGTGCACTTATAAATCAACATGTTGTTACAGAAATTATTTCATTTCATTTTTCTATGAAAACCACACTTTTTTGGCTTCACACAAGAAAAACTGACAGACGCAGACATGTAATTTTTGCACCAATTGCTTTTTAAGATGTAGTTAAACTGTTTGGGATTAAGTCTGAAGTTATTTGGCCAAGGTTCAGGTAAATTATTGATAAAATCAGTTTATGCTTTGCTTTATTTCATCTAAAAAATCTCTCTAGTCCAATCCCTTTACCACATATCAGACAAAGAATGTGACAGTTAATTCCACACTGAACGCCAAAGTGCAAATTCTTTGTGAGATCAGGCCGCAAAAGTGCACCCATGAATATCAACATACGCACGTGCGCACACCCATAAAAAATGATAATCTCAGAATATTTTCTGTTTAGGATGCAAACACAGCAGTGTGGCACCATGCCGAGGCATGAAGCCAATCAGGCTCTGCCAGCTGTCTCTGCCCTCCACACACACTTTGATGTTTCACGTAGGATGGGACTGAATGCTAAGTGTCCTGGGCAGCAGTTAGGGAGAGGATATCTGTACAATTATCGGGGACATAGCTGCCGTCCTGGATACACTTAACATCTTTTGTCAAACTTGTACAGGAAGTTACTGCAGCCCCGAATGACCTCCTACCGTCATACGAGCCTCAGATCCTCCAGCAGGTTCTTATTAGAAGTCAAGGCTACAAACCACAAGAGATAAGACAAGCTTTTACGCTTTAAAATTTTTTTTCAGACCCTTCTTGAATTTTGGGGCATAGAAATTATCTATGCAGTCAGCAAGTTTGGGGAGCCTTGGATTACAGGTAACAAGATTACGTAATTGGGATACAAAAAGGGGTAACAATAATCCATTACAAATACAAAAAAGATGTAATCTGATTACAGATAGGCTACAATTAGTTAAAATGGGGATTATTAGCTGGATTACAATTTTAAAATACATAGAGAACAATTTACTTCCATGCACAGTGAGCACAGATTACAACACTTTACAAGTCTCACAACAGCACTTGAATAAAACCTTAGCTGATGTTAGAGTTGCAGATTCATTGCCTTTCAAACCAACTGCTAATGTTAGCTATACAGAAATCCAGTTACCCAACTACTCAATACTACTACTGTATTAAAATATTTTAGGACTATAGGTGGCGATACTGGTAACCAGGATAATGTGTGCGTAAAAACAGAAGCCCTGTTAAGTTTGAGGCAGTTAACTTAAAGTTAAACCTACCTTTACTAGCATGAAAAGGAGAGAATAGCTGGACAAACCATTAATAAAGCTACAACAAACATAAAACATCGTATTAGGTTAATCAATTTGACCATATTTGGTACTGAGGGAATCCAAAAGTAATGGAAAGTAATCTAGTTGCATTATTTTAATATTGTAATACTTGGATTAGGTTACTAGCAACATTTCTTTTTAACAGTATCGGAATGCATTTTTAAAGTAACCCTCCCAGTCGTGGCAGACAGGTGCCCCTGCTTTAGCATCGCGGGGAGGGGGTAGTTTAGTAAATGCAAACGACGCCTGGAATAATAATCGGGACCAATATCTTAGGCGGGGGACCGTATTCTGACAGGACTATTACTAAAACAGAGCCCCTTCACACCCTGCAGTCAATATTAGAGCTCATGCACCCTATGGATTTTCAAAAGCAATATCCTGCTCCCAAAAGCAGTCATTTCTCTTTATCAAAGGCCTCTGAGCTATTTGAAAGGAGGTAATTAAGCACTTTCATCTCAGCCTCATTTCCAATAAAGCCCATCTCCATTGTCACTGGCAACGGCTGCAAGCTACAGCGATTAAAATCTACTGCGTAACCAAAGAGCGATTAACAGGGCTGAATCACTGGGGTTATTTCATTTTTATAGACACTTTTAGCACTGTACAAGAGGACCTTGCCCTCCATTTATTCCTGTTTGTACATCCGGGTCAGATTCCATTTAGTGTAGTTAGCCAGATTTCCTCCCACTCTAAGCTTTTGTTATGGAAGTACAATTGAGGACAAAGCTAAACAGGCTCAGCGCTCAAGTCAAACATTTCCTCACTGGCAGCCGCTCACACTGAACACGAGCGCGCTGGAGAAAGAATCTGCTCGCTCGACTCTTTCTCCGGCTCCTTTGACCCTATGGTGGAAGATGGATTGTAATAATAATTGCCGGCCATCTGGGCACTGGACTGTGAAAGAACAGCTCCTTGGAGTGCGGCCACTAGAGTCTCTCCTCCTCAGGCGTACGCTGTGGTCATGCCAGCTCTCCGGCAAGGACAATTGTAGCCAGCAGTGCATTACTGCCCCTCCGTTCCCCTCAGGATGTAAAGCTGACGGGTACGACAACAGCTGTGGATGTGAGACAGCTGTTATGATAGTATAACTTAAACATGTGATGAGTATCATTAAGGGGTTGATGGCTTTTTGATAACAGAGCATGAACTGTGGTTGCACTGCAATCTGGTCTGCAGAGACTCCTGTCAGAGCAGAAACTCATTTCTGCCTGCGTGGTGCAAAATATTAAGTGTGAGAAGCTCTTGCTCTTTGATTCTCCCCAAAATTTACATTTAATGTTTGATTTTTCTTCTGTCAAACTACACTGGAAATACACTGGAAGTATATCTACATAAAATGTCAAACAGTCTACAAGGGCTGCAACTAATGATTACTTTCACTTTCAATTAACCTGTCGACTATTTTTCTGATTATTCAATAAATCATTTAGTCTCTACACATACTTTGATTAAGAAACAGCCCAAAATTCAAGGATATTCAAGCACAGTGATACAAAACTGAGAAAAGCTGTTAATTCTTACATTACAGTGTAAGATATTCAGTCTGAAAATATCTTGCTTGTTAATTCCAAGCATTTTCTCCCCAAAATTAACATTTACTGCTGATGTTTTAGATAAGTAAACATTTTTCTTCTATCAAACTACATTGAAAATATGCTGGAAGTATCTTAATGTAATGTCAAACTGTCTGTCAGGGCTGCAACTAATAATTACTTTCACTGTCAATTAATCTGTCAAATATTTTCTGATTCTTCAATAAATCATTCATTATAGGGAGATGTCAGAAAATAGAAAAAAACATGCTCATCATCACAATTTCTCAGAGCACAAGCTGACGTCTTTTAATCAGATATTTTGTTCGAGAAACAGCCCAAATCTCTAGGATATTCAATCACAGTGATACAAAGCTGAAAAAAGCTGTTAATTCTTACATTTGAGAGGCTGGAACCAGTAAAGCTCTGTCATTTTGTTTAATATATTCAGTCCAAAAAGTTCTTGCTTTTTGATTCTGTGCATTTTCTCCTGTACACTTTTCTTTTGTCAAACTACACTGAAAACTGGAATTATCTTAATGTAATGTCAAACTGCAACTAATAATTACTTTCACTATCAATTTATCTGTCATCTTTTTTTCCCTGATTATTCAATAAGTCCTTTATTGTATAAGATGTCAGAAAATAGTGAAAACGTTCTCATCATCACAATGTCACAGAGCCTAAGTTGACATATATTCTAATTGCATGTTTTGTTTGAGAAACAGCCCAAAACTCAAGAATACTGAAAGTTCCCATGAACTCAAAATTGATGTATTGCGCCGTATGTCACCAGTATCTGCCCGACAAGGATGAGTCATTTTGTAGATATTCGGTTTATTTGTATTTCAGAGTTTGTATTTTTATGAAAAATTATTAAAAACTGCCGATGACTCAGCTGCACTCAGGGGTTTTCTGTCCAGTGAAATGCTTTCTCACTTATGACACATGAGAACACATCCATTCAGCGGCGCAGTGTTTTTGGGGGCCTCCCTGTACAAAAGCACAATTGTCTAAATTTCTTTACTTCCTACAGCCACGGGTCGCTTAGTTGCGTGGCAGAGGGGTGTAACACACGGCACTATTGGCTGCTGTAAATACCAATCAATGTCTGCAACAAGTCCCTCCCTTGCTGCCTGTTTTATAGGAAAACATGCAAGCAATTAGCATTCTGCTGGCTGTTCCACAGAAACTCCTTTCATGGGAAATCCTCACTTTTGAGAGGCTGGAAACAGTGAGTTGTTGGGATTTTTTGCTTAAACATTAATTGGTTAACTGCTAGGAGCATTTTAGAGCAGATTTTTCCTTTAATAAGATGGTAATACCATTACTTTAACTATAAACTAATCTGCTGACAAATTTTTCAGATAGTTCATAAATCATTTAGTCTAAAGGATGTCAGAAAATGAGTAAAAACATCATCGCAATTTCTCAGGGCCTAAGATGACAAGTATTCTAATTATGTGTTTTGTTGGAGAAACAGCCCCAAGCTCAAGGATATTTTTGAAAAAATGAAAAAAGCAGTAAATCATTGCTTTTGAGACGCTGGAACCAGTGAACTATTGGCATTTGTCTTAAATAATTATTTGATTATCACAATTTTTTCTCACTTATTTTGCTGTCTCTACATTTGACCTGTAAATGCAAATAAGATAAACACGCCACCAAACATTATCTTGCATTTCTAGGCAACAAAAGTTATTATGCATCACAAACAGCTGTTTAACAGTGTTAAAAGCATTTTAGTTTATATTTCCTTTAATGAGATGGGGATACCATAAAGAACAGCAGGAACTTCTTTTGCTGGAGTTGCTAGAACTAATAAGATTTAATCTTGAACCTCAACAGGGATACGGTGCTTAATCCACTACAAATTAAAGTACTGTAAGCTTATTTCGAACAGGCAAACATCTTTATTCCGCTGAGCTTTGCTGGAGAACAGAAAACAAGCAGCCGAAACAACAATAATTAAAGACCTATTTAAATTTCTGTTTCATAGGCGTTCCTCGGAGCGAACCCTGCACTGCAGCATCTTAATCTGCAGAGATGGCGATCATGGGAGACCGGCAGCTGAATGGCATTTGCAGAGCTCACCGGATCAAACCTGTACAATTTAAGTGCTGAAGGGTTTTTTTTTTTTTTTTTTTTTTTTTTTTAAAGGGCTGGGGGAAATTACTGCACTGCACTGCAGCAGAGAGGCAAGACAGAAACCGGGAAAACCACTCTGGTCATACAAGTGGCAAATGATTGTGCAGATAAGGATTATGACAGGAGGTGGAAGAGACGGAACAAAACAGGACAGAACACCATTTCTGGGTCTGAGTGAGATCCAAAGGCTGCACAGCAGGGCGGGAAGATGCTCCATCATGTAGCAGAAAAGGATACAAATGCCCCAGAAATGACGAGGGCTTTGAAGACATGGTGAGGAAACGTCAACAATACATATCCCATGTTGCTGAAGATGAAAATCTCCCCTAGGAAGTTGAAGACTTCAAAGAGCTGCAAATTATAAAAGGGATTGAGAGGATCATGAGGGAGAAGGTCATCTGAGATGGGGAGGGTCTCTGGGTGGATGGTGTGTGTGTGTGTGTGTGACGAGGGGTGAAAGTGAAGGACTCGGATCATATCTGAAATGGGTAAACAGGCTTAGATTTATACAAACATGACAAATCCAGGGATGATGTTATTCAGTGATCCTTTGAGGTAGTAACTGCAAACATCTCAAGGCCGTAATGTGGTCGCAGTTAGTCACCACATTCTAGTTAAAGAATGTCAGAAACACTTTCTATAACACCTACATCTTCACTCTTAGGAATAAAGATTGTAACTAGAACCATAAAGGGCTCCTCTGCCTGTCCCCATTGGAGAACCCTTGCAGGATAGTGCTTATAATTATAATTACCCATACATACTAGCTCAGAATAATACATGAGCTTCATAGAGTGTTAGAACTTTATTTTAAACATTTGTGGAAGTGTGTAAAGAATAAAAGATGGGTTTCTGGGCTTAAAAAGACAGCTAATAACTTGTTCCTTCCTCATGATACTTCCTGGTGGATAAATATCACAACTCATCAACTCAGTCCTACACTTTCAGGGCAAATCAAAGAACTGGGAAGTCATTTACTGGAGATGAAAATCGAATTTGAGTCATTTTTAATAAGGCATTTCTGCGTAAGGAATCAAATATTAATTAAAGCCCGTATGTTGTATCTGGATTAAATTAGAGCAGATGTTATGATTTCATTAATGATTTATTACTTTCTGTTTTTACCAGTTGCAACCAGCTTTGGTTTAAAGGCTTGGTTAAAAAGCTATCTAATTGAATAAGTGTACCTTTTCCCTTAAGCGCCTCGTCGCATCACAAGGACAAGAGACGGCACACAGAAAAATATATTTCTCCTGTTAGCTATTCAACTAGTGTCTGCATACACTAAATCACTTTGTCTTTTGCTTTGAGCTGCAGCTGCATGTATAAATCATAAAAATGTAGATAAAGGCATTCTGCCAAGTAAACATACTGCACCCTACATACGCATTGACTACTGCATAGCCAATGCACTTTATAGGCAAAGGCTTCAACTGCGCTGCATAGCCTTTTAAAAGCCTTTTTCTGTGATAAACAGTTAGCTCCACTGTGGCACCGATAATGAATAATAAATGCATAGATGAGTATATGTGTGTACTTCTGATTTATTTGCCCCTCTGTGAAGCTTGCCGGTACAGTATGACAGTGTGTTGGCCTCCATCTGTGCTCAGCCTTTTAAGCAGATAGCTGGAGACTGGCCTCCCACACAGACACCCACCGGACAACCAGAGCACTAATGGCAATTAATGATTGCTTCTGCATGCACGCAAGACACAAACATTGGCATCAAAAGGCAACATGGACAAAGTGAGTAGAGTGAAAAATTATCTTTGAAAACATCAATAAGCCTCACTCCATAAAGCCACCTGCAGGTCCTGCTTCTGCCCTTGGAGGATAAATTGTGAACTGTGGGTCAGGTGACCTGGGTCAGGCCACAAAACAGCACTGCCATAACACCTGAAAGGCAAATAAACATAAACTGTTTATCTGAGGGGTGTGCATAAGATTGTCATGATACCGTCCATGCAATTATTAGTTACACTTGTGCAATAATTACATCCATGATGTGCACTATTACATCCGTACCACTGCAATTATTCTTGTGCCATAATACTTGTATCATGGCAATACTAATGCATACTGCCTATATCTAATGCCCTTGTCTATTGCACTGGTCAGGAGTAGCACTCCTAATTTTGTTCTATTTTCACCTGCCATTTATGACTATATATCACCTTGGTGCTGTACTCTGTCATTAAACTGGCCTTACAACAGTTAATGACATCTTTATGACAAATCCAAACAGTACCACTTTAGTTGCAGTCAAGAGGATTATTCATGAGACTGTAAAGGCATGTGACGGTGTAATAATACCTAATGACATCTCAATGACAAATCCAAAATGTATCCCTGTTCTTAAGGTCTAGGGAAGTATTTGTGACACTACTGTAAAACTATTTGATAGTGTAATAACACTTTATAACATCTTTATGGCAAGTCAAAATATACCACTTAAAAACTGAGTTCAAGGAAATTATTCATGACACTGTTGTACTGTAAGTAAGTATTTGACAGTGTAATAATACTTAATAACATCTTTATGACATGTCCAAAATGTACCACATTACTTGAGGTCAAGGGGATTATTCATGACACTGTTATAAGAATATCTGACAGTGTAATAAAACTTAGTCATTATAACAAGTCCAAAATGTATCACTGTAGCTGAGGAAATATTAATGACACAATCATAATGGTCTCATGACAGCCAATGTCATATGACAGATTAATGCTAACTTATATAGCTAAACGGTTTCTTTAAGTTTGATAATGACAAGATGTAATAACAAAGACATTTCTGTTGTCTTCTGTTGTCATAAATCTATCTCAAACAATGTCACCTTTGCAATAAAATTGACATAATTGACAAGATTATGCTTAATGAACAGTCGTAAACATTCATAAAGGCTCCTGACAGGTGTCATGATATGCTTATGACAGTGTCCTAACAATCTTACGCGCACTCCTTTGAGTGTTACAGAAACATGTAGGTGAAATTAATGAAAATTCAAACTGAAACATACATCTGTTGTATGTAAATGAGAGCATCGACATTTTGTGTGCACAGCTCATACAGGAGTGTTCTGTAGACAGAAGGGAGATAAACAATGCACTGCATCTAATTAGTACAAAGGATACAAAATTGCTTATACATGCAGATATTATGTAATCAGGCTGTGAGAATGTTTATGTTTGTGTGCTGCTTAACACACAAGGGCCTTGGGGCTTCTCATGTTGAAAATATGATGTAGGAGGCTCTTCCATTACGGGAAAATGATTTTTGAAGAGAGCTTTTATCTGCGTGATTTGAACCAGCGTTTTTAAAATCAAAAGTAACTGAGTTCACAAGCGAGACATAACCTTGTCTGACATAACCTGACTTCCAGCTTAATCAAAACACATTACTTTCAAATAGAGATGAGCACATTGATCCTGCTACTCATTTAGTACCGATTCCTTTAAAAGTCCTGACATACAGTATTTAACTGGTCCATGTGACATGACTGTGGAAACCTATGAGACAAGAGAAGTCACACACTTCCCCATCAGACTTGTGAGTGACACCAGAACGGAAACGTAACATTGTGTGATGCTACTTTCCCTTGTAGGCACAAATCCAGCAAGATGCACTATTTGTGACAGCAAAGTGCAACACAGCAGCAACATGAGTAACCTCATTTATTTTGTTATTTATTTATGTAAAATGCTTAACTAGTTTTTACATTTATTTGCATGAAGATTTTATTTAATTGTACTCATATTTGATTCTGCAATAGGTTTGTTATTCATGGCCAAAATATGTCAAGTGATTTGCAGAAGCGTAATGATCTTTTTCTAAAAATTACCATTATTTTGAAAAAAGTCATATTTGCATCCAAGGAATTATCAGTATCCGCTTCAGTATTGTTATAATTGTAACAACAAAGTATTGGTATGGTATCACATTTAAAAAGTTTGATATTATCCATCCCTACTTTCAAATTGAACCTGGAAATTATGGCTAAATGAGAAATAAGAACCAAATGTGTAAAAATGAATACTGCAGCCCACATAATGGACAGTAATTTAGTACAGTTATTATATCACATATTTCTCCTTCAAAACATGAGAAATGTTTGCTGGCAAATGCATATAAGAACCCTCCTAAAAGTCGAGGAATCCAACCGAATCCTCCTATGTGCAGCTATTTCTGCTTTTGAGTCTAAAATATGTGATGAGAGCAGCCCAACTCTGTATCCACCCATTGTGATGGCTCCAGTGGAGTCCAGCTGTATAAACAGCTAATCAAAATGGGCTGTACAACCCAACTCAAGCATCCTCATGTTTCTGCCCGAATATGTTACTTCCATTTCTACTCCAGAGACATGAAGCTCTGGGAATGATAAATGCTACAGCATGACATCATTGCTGCAGATTGTGCCAGATGCGGAGGAGCACACATTAACAAAAGGCAAACAAATGACAAGCAAAAAGTACAGAAGGGGGAAAAAAACCCAGACAAAGAGAGGCAACTCCACAGAGAGAGGAAACAGGGTGGAGGTAGTGATTAGGGCCCCTGCTGGTAAAGAGGAGGCTGGCTAGAGCAGAGAGCTGGAATTTGAAACGCATAGCATGAAAGGTGGGTTGCTGCCTCACAGGACATGCTTGCTTTGTTGCAGAAATTCAATTTCACATTTTTGCTCCCTCCACTTTGAGAGAGAATCACAGAAGATGGAAAAATGTGAAATTACTATGATGGGTAGCAATAGTTAGAGGACAGAGCTGGCAGTAATAAATACAGCAGCAGCAGAGAAAAGATAGCACCGGTGGTTCAGGCTGCTAAGTGAAGCCAGTCCATTACTCTCCATCCACCGTCCGACCGGATGATACCACACTAAGATGCTGACCTGTACCTGCACTATGCTAACTCCAGTGTTCCCTATTCACAATGTCCTTTCCAGCACCTTTCAACAAAGTCTAATGAAGCATGCAAGCATGGCAGATCTCATTTTGGTTCCATTTGGTTTAGGCTAACAACATCCACCTTGGTTTATATAACACTGACAGAGGTAACACATCATCCACCATCCACATAAAGACTCTTCCACACAGGGCACTTGGCAACAGATGAGATGCAACCCGTAATGAGCAGTTTTGAGGGGCATAAGATTAATGATAGTAGGGCTCCCTGCAAGGCTGAGGGTCATTAGGCGCACCCTTACTAAACTACGGCAATTAACAGAGACAGAAAGAGCCTCGATAACCAAAGGACACCAGGGAGGACTCCCATCGCTCACTGGGTCGCTCTGTATGAGGTGCCGCTTCACCCCAAATGGACCATTAAAGGCCTTTGCGCAGAGTAGCACTCCACAGATTAGTTTTGTAAGGTCCAATTTTTTCATAACACTGCAGGTTTGAGGTCAAAATTAAGCATTTTTACTATCAGCTCGAGAGATGAGCGCAATTGGTCGACTAAACAGTTAAACATAGCTTGCTAGTCAGCACCAGCACCGTCCTGAAACGGCTGGCATGTTCAGGACAACCATGTGGACGTTAACCTGTAAGGAGAGCAGGCTGCTGGTGCTCGCATTGCTAACATTAGCCACACTGTGTGGCAGCAAATGTTTATCACAGACGCTGTGATCCTGCTCGGTCTGAAGAGAAGATGACAGCAGTATTGTAATTTTATATCTTCAGTTAATGCAACAGAGGCAAGACAAATATGTGTTAATACTCACACAGTCAGTGTGAGGAGAAAATGACCATTACAAGATTTTTTTTTACTGGTAAAAGGTTTCTAAAGCAAATGAATCAACTAACATCTGAAACTAAAATACGATACAGCTTTAAATTACACTATAAAAATGAGAAAAACTTTATACTGTTCTGCATGTTATTCCATGTTGTCTGTTTAAGTAGGAGTAAGAATATTTCCTTTCTTGACATTTTGTGAGTTTGTTTTATTTTTTTTAGACTAAAAAGGCTAAGCCCCCATAAAAAAGCATAAAATATAGATATAAATATATTTACAATGAATAAATTCTGAGGGTGGATCCTCTGGCAATAGAGTACAGAAAAGTTGTAACCGCTGCACTAAAAATACCCAGGGCTCTGCATCAGATAGTATTGAGCATCACCGCAGAGGTTTTGCTGTGGTGAGCCTCCCACACTGGACAGCATTCAGAGCGGTGTACTTTATAGACAGGTCATCTGGGTCCAATAGACAAAGGTTACGCTATTTCATTAAAACGGTCTTCTCCTCCTCCACAGGCCACAGGGAGGACTGCCAAGTAAGAGAGAGCTCGACAGCATCAGCCGATTGAGAGCAATCCCTCTGACACAATCAGGGCAGGAGGAACAACAACACTAATGTGTGCATATGTACACTACATTCATATTTCATAACTACATTACCACTGGTCGACCAAGAAATAGATGAAGACAATTGAAGGAAACTGAGCCAATTGGTGTTTTCCAAACACAATATATCCAAGATGAATCAGCAAAAGTGAAAAATCTAACACTCGGTGATGGATATATAAATCAAAGACAAGAATGGTAAAGCAGATTAACACACAGCTTAAACTGCTATAATATAATTTGATTTTAAGAGCACATATATCACCATCAAGACCACCTCACTTTAATCCCACCACAGATGCTTCAAATGCTAAACAAACACTCTCACTGGTTATGATGGAGTCAGCAACCTGCAGCTCTTTTCCCATCTCCACTGGCTCCCTGTGGCTTTGACAAAAATTTCTATGGGAATAGAACAGTTCTTTTATTAAAATTTTAATTTTCATTCATCGATTCTGTAGGTCTTAAGCGATTCTTACATAAAAATGTGTAGCCTATACAGTATTTTTAAACAGTTTCAATATTTAGTCAATTAAAATGTGTGCAGTAGTCTACATCTATGGCTCACTGCCTTTTCTTCTAACTTTTGCTGGCGGTCAGTCTTGAATCTCCCTCGGCTCCCTTAGCTATGGATGCCAAATCCAAGACAAAGGAAAGTCTCACAGGAAAATAGAGATTTTAGAATACTAGTTGCAGCATCAGTTTTTAAATTTACTTTATGGCCAATTTTTTTTTTTTTTTTTGGTCACTGTTGGTTTATGTATTCAAAAGTTTTTGGAAGGAGGTTCTTGACATGATTTGCCAGATAACAAAACTTAAAATCTTTGGTTTACCAAAGCTGTGCATCCTGGACATTTATCCAAATGATTTTATTACTAAGAAGAGTGACCATACACTAAGCTAAGAAAGCAACATGTTCCAAACCTGAGGGATGCTAAAGCTTCACAAGCCTTGTTCACCATCCTGTATCTCAGAATTTCAATCGTTTCTCTGAAGAAAACTAAATGAAATTGTTATTTTTCAAATTAAGATTATTTAACATGTAAATTTACAAAAATCTAATAGGATAACAGTGCAATGAAGACCTGAATATGAGCTATATTCACAGACCTGTCTTTGCTGTTTCCGAAACAGCCTCATCCTGCATTAGAAAAGTCTGAATTTAAAACAACCAAAGAAGAAATTTAAAAATACAAACTCATCTGATGCAATGTTCAGTATTTGATGTATTTATCAATTTCTGTCTTTGTCTATCGTGCTATCAGTGTTACTGCTGAGAATAGAAATATTATAGATAATATAGATATTTTCTACAACTGATGCCCAGATATTTTCTTCTGTCTGTCATGCTATATCAATCTGCAGGAAGACCTTCTTCTCATGCTGCTGTGGGTTGACTGGGAGGGAAATTCCATCTGTTCTCGAGCGGGGGATTGTGCAGATGGTCATGTCTGGACACTGGAAAATGTGCACACATCATTCCCAGGTTTGCGGAGTGACACTGGGCACAGAGACTCCTCGAAGCAGCAGAGATTGACAATCAAACAGCTGCTCGTGTCACTGATACTGTGCAGCAGTGAGCGGCGAGTCAGCGCATGCAGTCGGGAATGGACGCCTGAGGGGAAAAGGGCAGCAGTTCACTGACAGGATTTGTATTCTGTCTGACCTCACTGCCACCCACAACACTAACATGGCCACACACACACACACACACACACACACACGCACACAACATATACAGTCATGCGGTGCTCACGTGAAAGTACACTGGCTTCAGCTGAGAGGAAGCTGCTCCAGGACAGCAGGAGGAAGACTGATGTTTCCAGCCAAGGATTCTCACACAGCCGAGTGAACTTGGTGAGGATGGAGAGAAAGTTAAAGAAGGTAATCATGCAGTATTCATGATGAGATAAGGTAAGATAATCCTTTATCTGTCACCGAATCAAATTTGCAACACTAATACATGGTTGGAATTGCTACTGCAATACAAATGTATGGCTGTTGCAGACTACATGCATGGTTCAGTGCCACTGTGCAGCATTCAGGCAGAGAAACACTGCAGTGTCTGCAAACAAACAAAAAAAACTGCACAAGCCAGGGAATCTGCCATATAGAGTAACGCTCCATCTTGTCTGTGAGTTCTCAAAAAGATATGTCTACATCCAATTCCTGCTTTTTCACTGTCCCACACCCCCCTCTGGCAAAGCTTCCTTTCAAACCAAACAGTAAATACAGCAAGAACAACACAGGTGGAAGTTCTGTCTGTGTGATAGTCACAAAGAAAGTGAACATGAGCAGATTTAGGGACTGTGGATATTGCAATTTTAGGACTGCTAATTGTTTACAGGTTGCTCCTCTGCTCCTGACCCCCTTAAGGTGATAATTTAGGTTTTTTTGTTTTGTTTTTTTAAGTGAAGTTGTATTGCAGAAGATGCTTGAAAATCATCATAATCACACAATGTTCTATGACGAAAAATGACAATGGTGGTTTCCCATCAAAAATGGCTGTCTGACAGCAAAATAAAATATTATAAATATAGCATACAATTAAAAAAGGTCTATCTACAAAAACTTGATATGACTTAAATGACTAAAAGACCTTTTGACCGTGTCTACAACAGTTCATTGCTAAATTTCTGTGTTGATAATCTTCTCTGCTCTAAACTGGGGATGTACTCACTGGCATCTACTATAAGTGATACACTAACTATGGATAAGTACCTCATATAACCCCACATTCAATAATCTGAACCACCACTTTTAGTGTACACTGTATTAACAAGATTTTCACTGCTTTAGTTTGCTGTCAGACAGCCTTTTCTGCCTAGAAAATGCTGTTATATAGGCCAAATATCACTCAACCAGACTGTTTTTGGAAAAACAGCAATTTTAGACAGGAGTTGTTGGTCTACTGTTGCCTCAGTCTGTTAGTTTGTGTTGTTCTGTGACCTTTATGAATCCAAACTAACCTTTTAAAACACCAATGCCAAAAAAATAACACAAACAAACTAACCGAGCAAGACAGCAGTGGGCCAGCTCCTCCCATGTTCTGCAGGGTAAAATCACTGACTTTGTGAATTGAGTCTTGCTTGTTTGCAGTGTAGTGCATTGCTCAGCTTCCTGCATTTGTACTCCTGCTGCTTCCCTAAACTTGTGGTGTTCTGACCACCATCTACGCACTGGCTATGGATAAGTACCTCACACTACCACTTTGAACAAAACCCGCCCTTCAAATACCCCTTTGGCTTATGATAATGTAAAATACCTCCCCAAATGTGGTTGTTTTTACAATTAACATGAGCAAGTACAGCGAGTAATTAAAAGATAACTGAGCAGCTGCATGTCAAAGTGAACCTGTTTAAGAAACTGCCGTTTGAAGACACAGCACAAAAGAGCAGGCTGTTGCTATAGTTAGCATCA
The DNA here is from genome assembly GCF_056507025.1 of Lutjanus erythropterus. Lineage (NCBI taxonomy): Eukaryota > Metazoa > Chordata > Actinopteri > Lutjaniformes > Lutjanidae > Lutjanus > Lutjanus erythropterus. The sequence continues at coordinate 21,026,336 of NC_139337.1, read as the reverse complement.
GCAAAATCTAATAAATGCTCACTTTGTGCTTTGCTCGCACCCAGAGATTAGTCACTGTAAATAAGAGCTGAGCTGTGCCCCAAACCTCTCATGACACATCCTCATTTTTCATCCTAAAGTCTTATTACTAGGAGATCAGAGAGAAATGCTGGACAACAGCGCAAGTCGAAAATTCATCAGATGCTATTGGCTTGATTGACGACCTCTCTGCAACCATTAATGTCGCAGGAGCACTTTAGACTTAGCCACGTTGCTGTTGTTGATAAAGGTGGTACAGTAGGGGGTTTGTTAGAGAAGCAATTACCAAGTTGAGGAAGTGGATAGATTGCAGCGGATGCTGAGGTGATAATTGAGTTTGGGGTGCAGAGGCAGAGATGGGAGGGGATGAAAGGATATGAAGGCTGTTATGACTGTGAATATGAAACCCAGGAGGAAGGAGCCGACGAGCACTCTGAGAAAATAACCAGCAGAGAGGAAGAAGGCGGGGGGGTCGAAGCTATGTCCGGCACTCATCTGTCTCTAGGTGGCACTGGAGGACAAACTGACACAACATACTGATAAAAAACATGACAAAAGGGACAAACTGTTATGGAAGAAAAAGAAGCCAACAGCACAATTACGACAGAAATAAATGGAAGTCTTACAGATGCTGCAACATTAAAACAACAAGATGGTTTATGGCTCTGAAACAAGTGCAGTTGTCAGAAATATGGCCTGCTAGGTTCTCAGTGTAAACCAGTCAAGAGCAGTGAGCATAAATTCACATGCTTATTATGCTGAGCTAAGCCTTTAAGTGCAATTTATTGGAGTCATTCCTAAGAATACATGGGCTTTTTTAGAAGTTAAATCCCTCCCTGAAAAACAATCCATTCTGAGTTATTTGCCTCTGAGACGTCCCCTCGTAGTTAGTGGGGAACAGGGGAAATACTACTGTTGTTCACAAAGACAGCAGCATCTCGCTGTTCACACCGCTGTAAATATTTACTTTGAGGAGGGGGGAGGGAGAGACTTCCACATGGAAGTCATTGAGTGCAAGAGAGGCCTCACAGGGAGGAGAGACGGAGGGAGGGAGAGGGCCTGGAGCAAGCAGAGACAAGCAGCCATGCGAGTGGCTGATGGAGTTGGCTGCGTTTGTGGAATGACAGCATGTCTTTACCCAACACAGACCCTCCCATGTACTCCCCTTAGACTCTGACTGCTTTAAATGAATGTCAAAGCACCGAGTCAGCAATAACAAAGTGGTGGCTGTTGGTTTTTGGTCCCCACAACTAAAGGTGAAATATGTAAGACCAGAGTTCAAGTTGGAGTCATGGACAGAATAAAGATAAGATATAAGAAGATATAAGATGGTTGAATCGAGTTCCTTCTCCTAACGTTTTCAACCTTTTATAAAGGTACCACGTGGAACCCTTTCAGAGAGTTCTATCTGGAACCCAGAACTGCCCTATGAGAGGTTCTCCAGAGAACCCTTCTATGGTGTAATGGTTAGGGTGTTAACAAGAACCCATCCAGGACTCTCTACCGATAATCTTTTTATATTCCAAAGGTTTTATCTAGTACCCACCACAGGGCTTCTATCAAGAACCTTATTTATATTCCAAGGAGAACATTTTTATATTACAATATTTTTCTAGAACCCGTACAAATGGTTTGACCAAGAACCCTTTTCACAAAGGGTTCTACTAACTACTTTTATATTAACCCTTGACTAAAGAGTTCTTCGAAGATTTCAACAATCTTTGTAAAACTCCTTTTTCCAAAAAGTGTTCTTCAGAAGCAAATCGTTCTGGGTAGAACCTCAGCCCTTCAGGAAGAACCCTTATGGAGTGCTTATTTCTAAGAGTGTACACCATAGCCTGAAAACAAAAGCATCCGCCTGTAAGCTACACTTTTTTTTGCCTGTGGTTTACACAGCCTGTCTGCTATATTTGCTATCATTTGCCATTGTCCACTGTTTTCAGGTAAGAAAAAGTTAATACGTAACAAGCCAATTTAAATTTTGGTAACTGCATTTAATCTGAGAAAAGTAATAGGTTACATGTTAATACCAAAAGCAGTGGAATCAGTCACTCCCAACACTGATGATGGCATATCATCACTGTCATTTTAGGATTTTGTAGAGTAAATATATCACATATTTCTCCTTTAATGAGATACACTTTCTGATGGCCACAGTAAAACTCACAGAAACTTACTTTTTACTCCAGCCATGATGAAAATGGTTTGTTGTGGATCCTTAAAGTGTCAAAAAAAAGTCTGACAAATGAACCCATAATGTATCTCCACTTTTCATGCCGTCAGGTTGAAATGAGCTAGCACACACCAGAACATGCCTTAATCTCCATAGCAAAAGGGGAAGAATCAATCAAGTTGTCGCTAATGAGCTCGGAAAGCTGAAAAGGGAAAATCTATTATCCCCCCGGTGAAAATAAAGACTCCAGTTGTGCTAGCACATTAAGTTTGGCCACTAAGTAAGTTGGTCAGTGTGACCCTCTGGAGACTGTATATTCAGGCATCTCAGCCTGTTAACTCCCAGTCAAAACTCTCAAGATGTCAACACAGGACCTGGTTGAATGGTGGCTGGGTCAGGGCTGTTGGAGCAGGAAGTTTAGTGGCTGTGAGAGGGCACATCAGCGTAAGGTTGAGCTGCTCTGGGAGCTTGTTAAAATTCCAGTGCCAGGACCCCGCGTGGCTCGCTAATAAGGGCCGGCTTTGTGTGGGGAGCCAGGGCGACCGGCAGGCCAGCGAGCCAGTCAAGTGACAGGAGATGGCATGAAGGCCGGTCACGCCACTCCAGGAACAAACACAGCACTATCTGACTGTTTGTCCGGGAAGACGTGCAGGCTCCCTCCTCTGCACTTCAATGTACACAGAGACGGCAGCCACAGCGTGAAGGAACACAACAATCTGCGCGCTCGCCTCCTTTTCTTCCCATCTGCCGACCTGTCTGGGCCCATTTGTGCGATCGGAGAAAGAGATGTCAGAGCGTGCAGGTACTGAACATGTGATGTGTGTGAATGTAACATGCAAATACAGACACATATCTTATCCCTGTCATCTTCCTTCCACCTCCATGTTTTCATCTACACTCTTAGAAATAAAGGTTCCAAAAGGGATCTTCCTGGCTGAGGTTTTACCCAGAACTATTTGCATTCTCAATGGAACCCCCTTGGTGGGCTCAAGATAAAACCCTTGGAATATAGAAAGGTTCCCGAGAGAACCCACTGTATGTGGTGTACATTAAACCCCTGAAAAGCCCCCGGTCGTGCTCTAGATCAAACCTTTGGAATGCGAAAGGGTTCTTGGTAAAACCTGCTGAGTGTGTTCTAAACAAAACCCTTGGAATATAAAAAGGTTCTGCATCTTGTTCACACCCTTTGAGGAGGAATGGCTCTGGGCAGAACCACTACACCACAGAAGGGTTCTCTATAGAACCTTAAGTTGGGTCCATGTGGATTCTGCCAGGAACCAAAAACATTTCTCCTATGGAGAGAAGCTGAAGAACACATTATTTTTCTGGTTAGCACTTTGATTTCTAAGAGTGTTCCTGCCAGGCCATGAATGTGGACCTGTGTGTGTTGTCTCTCTGCTCCCTGCCTTGCCATCTGTTAGCACGTCGACTCGAACAGCTTTGTTCACTAGCAGTGCGTAAATAAAGCAGACAATGACTGCGCGTGTGTGTGTGAGCAGGATAAACATGCAATGCTGGAGACGGGGGGGAAAAGTTGAGGGAAATGAATGAAGCAATTTAAATGCAAGGACAAGGCTTGACTGCATCATGGCTACTTCACTGAGCTTCTGAGGATTTTATGCCGTATTTTGTCTGAATTTGACAGTTGCTGCGTTAGCTTGAGTTCGTTAGCCGGGAGTGTGTCTCTACTCTGGCAGCGAGTCTCTCCACTGTGTACCTTAATGAGATGCTGACAGTGCCAGGGGCGACTCGCTTACGCAGTCCACTGCAAAGCATCTGAGGCACTCATGCGGTTTTGCCAATCACACCCTTTCCTTAAAGCTGGCAGCATCCACCCAGCCTTCCCTCTTCCCCCGCACATCCACCCCCGTAATGCCAAACGGAAAAGACTGAGCTCCCACACAATTAAACCTAGAAACGTATTGCAATTCCAAATCCTACAGCGAGACACTCACTGTGTCAGGACGATGGCCACGGCGTCATTCGGGACACTCTCGCCAAACAGCGGGGTGTGCAGGTCCAGGTCCACGCGCAGCTCTGACAACAGGCTAAGGACTGACATTAAAAGAGGAAATAAAAGAAGAGTTACTGCTACCGAAGACTGCCATAACTCCTCCTCTAATCACACAGCAAAAGTGGTGAGGAGTATCACCTCAGCTGCTACAAACAAGAAAAACCAGGGGAATTAAGGTTACAGTGTAACAATGAAAGCTGACAGAGTATGTCAGTGCACTGACAGCACTGGAAAGAGGATTTTGACACTTGGAGCAGCCAGAGTAGCGAAACCAAGCAAAGACTTGTTCAGCCCCAGCTGAGGAAAATACACAATGCTTTGGAACAGACAATATTTATGTTTGCAAGGGTAACAGAACAGAGAGAAATACTGAGCTGATCACCGACTTTTTTAGGAATTGTTAAAGCTGCGAGGAGTTTTTAACTGGTTATGAAACTCAATTCAAAACTGATGTCTCTATATGGCAAACAAATAAGACCATTCATGTGAAAATTAGCTATTCCTATATAATCGCTCTTAATGCCTGCAATTAGGCCGGATTCACCTTGAAATCAGATTAAACAAGCCTGCATTTAGATTTTCCCAGCCAAAGTTGCAGTGAGCAGTTAAAAAGAAGCAGGAGGAGATTTAAATTCAGATTATAATATTGTGGATGCTACATTTTGTGGTTACGGCACTGGAAACGCCACTGCTTTTGTCCACAGGGGTCCCCAAAATGTAGTAGCTTTAAAATGTGTTTTTGTATGTTTTTTTCACTGAATGAATGAACTGCGTACTATGTCGAAAAAAAGGCAAAAACCTATACCAATGTTTTTTTTGTTTTTTTTCACATTTGAAGCTCCTATTGAGGGTTTTGAATAAATAAAAGAAAAACCCTTATTTCTAAGAGTGTTGATTGAAGCAGAACATTTCAGTAGATAAAAGCATGATGTGAAATTTGGAGAAGATTACATCTTTTTAAAATAAACTGTAACTTTTGGACTTTTTGGACAAGGCTCCAGAGTTACTGAAAATGTTTGGATAACACTAGTCGGAAATAATCCTACGCAGCCATCACTGCAATTTAAATCAACAAATAATATTAATAATATTAGTGTAGCCTAATCTTGATCTGCAACTGTGCAGAAAAGTTTCAAAAGAAAGAACAGACGTGTAAAATGTCAACGAATTTGCATATCAACGCTACAAACAAAGCTTCAAACTATTCGGTACAGCCCTAAACTAAAAAAAACTAAAAACATGCGAAATCTACGTCTGAGTATGTGATGTGTATTTTACAGTGAACATTTCCTGTGTTTGCAAATCAAAGTCATACCACCTGTAGTAAAACATGGCAATCTGTGATTTGCTGGCAGCTGTAGCGAAGACAGATCATTCAAGTAAAGTAAACGACTGAACTGCTCGATAAGATTCAGTTGTTGGTAGTTACCGGCTGTTCCTGCAGGTGTTTCTCTTTCACTTGTGTTCTTGTTCGGCGAGCATGAATATACATGTGAACGTGTTTATTAGCTTGGGGTATAGCTGCTGTTTTCAGCATAGAAGGATAACGACTATGAGATTCTGGGAGTCTTGAGACGACACTGGTGGGAGAAGGGGGAGATTAGAGCTAAGACCCTGCAGCTGATTAAAACATCCAAAAGGAGCCAATTACAGTTTAATGCAGGGGAGCTACAGGCAGAGAGCTCCATGCTTTAAATAATGTAAGATTCACTCACTGCTCAGCAACACAAAGAACGATAAGAAACACATCTCGATTAGGAAATCGTGTATGGCTTCGAGAGCAGAGAGGAATGGATGTCTAGTGATAGGTCAAGTCTTGTCTGTTTCACCAGCGCTGATGCCTGGAAGGGAGTCCCTAGCATTTACTGTAACCAGCTCTTGTGTTATGTCACAGTGTGAGTCATCTACAGAGGTTAAATGCTTGGAACCTCCAACTCATCAGGAGAGCTGATGAAACTGCAAGGCAAAGCATTGTAAGACTACGTAACAAAAAGTCAAATTTCCTTTGATTTTGTTCCAGGCGAGCACTGTGTTCTTGTGATGACACATGGAAGAACAAAGGGTGAGATTGCTAATCGCTGAAACAAAAAGCATCCTGGAGGTTTACATTCAGATGAGCCGAGATGGTGAAGTGCAATAATTTTACTCAGTTAAAACCTCTTTAGGTGCATGGCGTGTCCACCAGAACTCACAGTCTCGCTCTTTTCTGAGGCTTTTGCTTCCTGGTGGCTTACTTTGATTCTCTCCGAGTTTTGAAGCGTGGAACGTCTCCAGGTGTTTTCTGGCCTTATCCTTTCTTTTTTCCCTGCGGATTGTACTCCAGGGCCCGTCTTATGATGTTATTTGTGTTTCTTTTTTTTGACTGTGGTAGCCATGTTTTCCTGTGCCCAGTCACATAAAAACACTGGGCTTAAGTTGTCATCTAAGGATGGCTTAAGTCCCCCACAGATGGTTTCACAAATCCAGGGTTCCCTTCGAGACACAAACAAATGTGATGAAGAAAAGTGTTTAAGATTCTCCAAACTCTCCAAACTGCTTTGTCTCTCTGCACCCTATCTCAGAATGAGACCAGGATAAATTTCTTACCTTGTGAAGGTCCCTTTAGGAAAAAAAAATAGTTGCATAAAATCACCCCAAGGATCACTAAGGGTGATTTTATAAAACTCATAAGAATAAGTAAGTCTCAGTGTAATTATTTGCAATTAAGTTTGCCCTTGTGTGTTGTTATGAGTTCCTTAGTAACCATTCTCCTCAGGAAATTCTAAGGGACCCATAACAGTCCCTTAAAAGTGAAATAATTTGTGGAAAATCAAACAATGGCTGAATTTATGGTGAGGAGGAGACACCAAGACATTGCAGGGCAGGGAACTGGTTGGTAATCCTTCACAATTCTTCATTTGTGGTTTTGTTAGCCACCATAGCTTTAGGATGTAGCGTAGGCATTTGCTGAAAAACACCCGTAACTTGTTTACGAGTGCCTTTGTGGTTCTCCAACTCTCAGAATTACAGAGTAGGTCAGTCCTCATGTTCTATCGAAGATACGCAGAGCTGGTTTAATAACCAGATTGGTTGTAATATCTTGAAAGCTTGCTGTGCTTTACCAATCCATCGCTTTATGTCCTTGTCTGCTCCTACATCCCTGCTAAATGTGAATACTTTAGCAGGTGAACTGCTCAACATCCTCTATGGCCTGATGGGATTGAGTTTATTCTTAAGGTCTTAGTTTTTCCAGCATTGATACTTGGTCCAAACTGCTCACTGCTATCCTGTAGTCTATCTATATTCTGCTGAATGTGGTTTTCTACAAAATCAAGGTCTTTGGATTACCAAGGTCCACTGCATTCCTGCCATTTGGTTTGCAGTTGTTCCTTTCATGGTAACCATGAAAATCAAAGAAGAGAGGAGACAACCCTGCTGTACACCTGCAGTAATGGCAAACATGACTTTTTAAAATGTTCTTTATTAAATTTATGACTTTAGAGGGTAGATTCTAGTGGCCTGGCAGCTTCTACAGCATTTCCCTGTCCAGGCACCAGTCAATGTCCACAAAATTAACATAGAGAATCCCTTGACATTCAATACACAGTTCCACAATGAATGTACAATTTGCATCTCTTGTAATTTACTTGTTCTGTTCCTCCTAATAACACATCATTTGTTTACAATTTGGAATTGGTAAAGAAACTAAATTTGATGGAAATTTAGCTTGCATGCCCTGAGACCGTATGTGAAATTTGCTTAACTGAAATAATACAGTCATTTGGATGTTTTGTATTGTGTGTTAACAGTGACTTTTAAGATTAGCCAGTAGCAGTTTGAATCAGTAATCCAAAAAAATGCATATGCTGTATAAATAATCAATTTCTTCATCCTGCTGAAGACACAATCTTCAACTTGCATCCCACGTCATGTGTAGAAAAGCAATTTCTCGTCTCGTTCATGATAAAATTCAAATTTGTGGAAAAAAATACAAACAAATTATTACTCACTTATTTATACAGCTGCATCTCTCAGCACACTGCATCTGCTGAGAGGAATATGAGCTGAACTCCGCAGTGAGTTCACCAACAGTAAACATCAAGCAGAAGATGCTGAGCATATGAATGAGCGCACGCACACATGACATGCTCAGCTCCGCGGGGCGGCTGAGAGTTGACACTGAGTGACAAGGAGAATACTGACAATGACGAGGCGATGACGAGCCTGTCAACTCCGCACTTCGTGACGCCTCAAGTACCTCCTTCTGCAGGATATCGACTCCAGCATTTTTGGATGTACGCTGTTAACTTGAGCCATAAACATTTCTTCAGCTTGTCCCCACAGGAAAACCCTATTTGGTAATGGTTAGGGTGCTAAGAAGAACCAACCAAGGAGGTTCTACCAAGAACCTTTTCATCTAGAACATACACAGGGGGTTCAACCTAGAATTTTGAACTTACCAAGGGGCACCAAGAACCTTTATATATTCCAACAATTTTACTTGTAACACACTCAGGGGCTCCACAGAGAACCGTTTTGAATTCCAAATTAAAAAATTAAATAAAATAAATGTATCAAGAACCCATCCAGAGGTTTCTCTTTCTTCCAAAAGGGGCTCTTTGGAATAAAAGGTTTCATAAAAAAAATCCTTAGTCTTATAAAGAACGCCTGACAAACCTTTCTTTAAAAAAAAAAAAAAAAAAAGGTTCTTCAGAAGCAAACAGTTCTGGGTAGAACCTCAGTCTTTCAGGAAGAACCGTTTTGGTACCCTTATTTGCATGTTTAGAGTGTATGTTTACTGATAATGTAGATTAGATTAAGATCACATTAGATTAGATTATGATCTATTACATTACATAAATGGCTGCATACATAGATGTATAGACAGATAGGAAAAATGCACAAATCCTTACTGCAAATGCTGCAAGAGAAACCAGTTTCAAAAAGGCAAAACAAAATTATCATATAACAAAAACAATGTCGGCTATGGAAAAAGACAACACAGATGCACACTCACAAACACACACACACAACACACTCATAAGGATATATGCACAGACAGGCAAACAGAAACTCAGAGCAGTGGCATTCTGAAGGCCAGACAATATTATATTCAAAACAATAACAGCTCCCGGTAGATTCATATTCCACCTGTTGAAGCCAAGGTGCAAAAAGAACCCTATAAATTAGTTTCCGGGAAAATTTGTGATATGAATAATGAGTAACCTCTGTTAGAAGCGTTTGGCCCTGTGGTGAATACCAGGCCAGCGAGGGCAACGCAGCCAGTATACGACCAGACTGACAATAAGAGCAGTGGCAGGAGAGCAGCCTCAGGACTTGTTTTGACAGATCTGGCTCTTTGGTCTTTGACAGGTTTAAAGCTCTTCCTGGTTGGGGAAAATCCTTTATCTGGAGAGGGTTGAGGTAGGCCCTGGAGTCAGGATCGTTCCATCTCCCTGCTCCCATAATGCCTGGCTGATGACAGCATGTCGTGCACCAGTCACACTGCAAGACGGCGGGAAAAAAAAAAAAAAAAACACAGCGCCCACCCCACACACACACATACAAGGGTGCGGGTTGGCTGTGTTGTCATGGCAACCCTGTCCTACAGCTGTCAAGTATTCATCAGTTTCCACAGCAACACCATAAGGTGGAGAGAGTAGACAATTATTTCAGACATAATACAGTTGAAAGGGTCGAATGGAAGCCTTATTAGGTCAAATTACCCCGCTGCAGAGGTTTAGCAGAGGCAAAGCTCGTGGTCGTCTCAGTCAGAGAGCATGGGATTTGCTCGCTGATTTGACCAAATTAGGCAGATATAATACTGAAAGCGATGCATTTGGAAAGAGATAATGGTCAGCGGGGAATTACTATAATCTCCCCGGCTCGGAGTAAAAAGTGCTCAATTTTTTAGGCATTGACAAGTGTACAAACAAGGGTCACAAGACTGTAGCTAGAAAAATCTCCCTCACAGTTTGAAAGAAAGTAAACCAGCACTTTATAATTAGTAGTTTTGCAGTTTTGTTTACTTTGAGTCTCCCAGCAGTTCCTTGTTATGTCAGTGCAAGGTCTCTTAAAAAATTCAATTAGTTTTAATTACCTTTTAAAAGCAATTGGAGAAAAAAGTACGTAAAAGTGCCTGTTTTTTAATTAGAGCCTTACATAAATAGAAGACATCAAAAAACTTGTGTGCTGCTCTTTCTCTAGTTAGTGGAGCCAGTCTTGCACCAGCAGCGTTACTTATCAAATTTTGTAACATTTAAGAATTAAAGAGCAGTGTGTAGGATTTAATGGCATCTTCCAGTGAGCTTGAAGACTGCAAACAACTTGTGTCAGAGAACCTGTAACAGTTGTATTTCTTAAGGAAACTTCAGAAGGCAAAATTCCTGAGCCAAGTTCTTGTTAACTTTTAAAGAGGAGCATTAGAAAGCATCCTGCCTGGATGTGCATGGCTCAAGACAGGAAAACTCAGCAGGGGATCATTAAAACTACCCACAAGATCGTTGGTACCCTTTGACCGAGCATTAATGATATCAGGGAGGTGTCTGCATGGAGCCCAAAGGATATATAAGACAATGCCCACCACAGCTGGTTCACCCTGCTGCCATCAGGCAGGAGATATAGAAGTATCCACTGCCGTAACACCAGACAACAGCACAGCTTCTAACCTCAGGCTGCCAGACTGCTTAATTCATCCTCAGCACTCTTCCGTGTAAAACAATTTGTTTTATTTTTATCTCTTCAACTAATCTACTGTGTAGGTTGTTTTTCTTAAAAAACAAAGAGCTAGCTACATCTAAATCTTGCTATACAACTCTGCTGTATAATGATAAATAAAGTGATCTTGTATCCTGTAATACTGACAAATGTTTAGGCCCACTATTATATACACAATTAGCAACCACTTCCTGTTTTCACAAGTATCAAAATGCTTGACTACACCTAAATATGCACTATCTAATCATGGTATAATATGATATAATAACCAATTTTACAGCACCATATCACATTTCTTAACTTGTCAATGTTTAAGCCTATTATATATTGCTAATTAGAGTGTATGTGCTTAAAAAGTCATTATGGCCTGCCTGTGTTTCCATTTTTGCTTAAATGTTCTATTACCCCAGCTCTGCTGCAATACTAATACTGTATCTAATGTTGCAATATTGCTGCCATGTTGAGTCGTGCACGCATACACGTATGTCTATCTGTCTTCAATATTCACTTTAAATTTCAGTGGTTATTGCTGAAATCTGATGTAAACAGCTATAAACAAGACATTTCCAACTCTGGCATCATTTTCAGCTCTGACACACTGAGAGAAATATGCATGTGCGGTATTCAAGAGAACTCCTGAAAAGAGAAAATAAATAAATAGATAAATACAAACTCAAAAGATGAAAGGAAATACTGCGGCGCCACCCCGCCCCCGCCCCAACAAAAAAGTCTTTCCTTTGAGAAGTTAAGTGAGGGTTTCACCGACCTTTTGTAACCATCCCTGAGGCTACAGAGGATGCAACGCAGCAGGCGTTCCACTTTGTGACCTCAACCATGTGTCTTATTCTGAGTCTGAGAAGAACAGTTTTCAGAACTACGGATCTTTGGGGACTTATAAAACCAACAAATTAAAAATCAACACATGCATGTAGAAAGAAACAAATAACTGCATGGTAGTTACATCTGAGCCTCATAAAATTGCACATATTTAAATGAATATCAATATAGACAAAGACTAAAACCCATTTACTCACTGGTTGTCTCTATTGCCAACAAACTGATAAATAAATTTCAATTTCTTACACGGCGTCTGTCCATCTCTCACAAGAGAATGTAAAATAGCAAGAGGAAGGTAAACATAAAGATTCTGTGTACATCTGTATCTACCTTTAAATCTGCTGGTGCTTTTACCAGATATGTTTTCTCAGTACCTGCATACGCTTTTGAATTGTCAGCAGGACCTCAAGTCTATTCCTCGCTCATATGGACTCACACTGACATTAATTTAAAGTCTCGATATGACTAGACCAACATTATGTCTTTGGAATATGAGAAGAAGTCAGGGTCATATCCAAAATGTTAGAAACACTGAGTTTATGTGAATTTATACTGAACAGAAATATAAATACAACTTGACTTGAAGTACAGGATCTACACAGGAGACAGGAGACTTTTTCTGGGCACACAAATGGGTTATTTCTCTCAAATTTTGCTCACAAATGACTCACACTCTGCCTTTAATTGGCAGACTAGGGTTATGTCTTTGCCCTCCTGGGAAAAAAAATGTTATCTGTAGCCCCATGTGAAATAATCATAATTCAGTGCCAAGTAAATGTCATTTTAGAGTGGCCTTTAATTGTGACCAGCCCAAAGCACATCTGTGCATTAATCATGCGGTTTATCCAGCATCTCTACATGCCACACCTGTCAGGTGGATGGATTATGTTGGCAAAGGAGAAGTGCTCATTATGATGGGTTTCAAGAAATTTGTGAACAGATTTGAAAGAAATAAACAATTTGTCTGCATAGAAGAAGTCTTAGATTTTTTTTTAACCTTGTGTCATGAAAAATGGTAGCAAAAACTGAGGTTTGTTGCATTTATATTTTTGTTGAGTCTATATCTCCTCACATTATAGTCTAAATACTGCTTGAGAGGATCCTCCACACTCCCAAAAATATAATTTTGAGAGAGAAATACTAGTCTCATTTAACGATACTGACTCTAAAAACATCAAAATCAGTCTTAAAAACCCATCATGTAAGTTTCGTCTGTAATTGTAAAATGTTAACTCCTCCTCAGCTCATTCAAATCTAAATTTCAGAGCAATGGAAATGTAAGAGCTCTATGTGTACTTCTCTGCACCTTGTGTGGGAGTGTTTACTGGTTTTCCATTTTGGACTTGAGTTCTGGGTGAGACTGAGGAGTGGTTGGATCAGCCCTCGCCAAGAACACCTCGTTTTTGTCTTCTTGGACACAAATCTGCTCTACAAGCCAGACTTACAAAGGCACCGTTTTGGTAAATTCTTGCAAGCTTCCTTAATGCAGCCAGGATTACACTACAGAACAGGAAAAACACAAAAACACCTTGTTTTAAGGACTGGATGGAGCTCATGACTGTTACAGCCTCATATTAATTACTGCTAGCCATTTAATGAATCATGGGGTAGTTTTTCTCTGTATGGGTTTGTATTCTTTGGTATCCATAGACCATCATGTTTAAGTATGTTTGGAACTGTATTTGGTGCAGTATGTTTGAGATAAAGACATAAAATATACATGTAGAAAAAAACAAAATTCCCAGAAACAGTAGAGGACATGGCATTAGTGCCTTCAGTTGTGGCTGCAGCCCTAAATCAGCATCCAAATAATTATACTCAATGGCAACATTTCCTTTTGTAAGACTACAGTTGCTATCTGCTGCTCTCAGATTTAGCTTTCATTGGGTTATTAGTAGGGGTGCAACGATACTGATACCAGCATCGGGTATCGGTCCGATACTGTCCTCACGTACTCGTATTTGTACTCATAAAACTACTCCGACACCACGTCACGAAAAGTAGCCGCTCGACACAAGCTAACAGCTAAAGAGCCGCCATGATGCGGAGTTCAAGGTGTTTGAAACTTACCTTCTTTCTTTGGTCGCGTCGTCATCATCAGCGAGAGACTCGTTGTCCTCAACATCCACTAATGACCGCAGAGACTTTGGAAACTGTCCGTAAAATCCCATTTAAGTCCATGTAAAACTTAAATAAATGCACAGAGTCCACCTGTAGATCGCAGTCAGACGCTGTCCAATAAATCCTGGCGGGTGTAAAATAGTCCAATGTCTCGAATAATTAATCCGAAGACGAAGAAAACCAGTCTGTAACCCTCTTTTCTTCGTAATAAACTGCTACAACTTCTCTTTGTGTATTTAATCTTCACCAAAACGTCCTGACAGCTCAGTACAAGCAACTTCACTCTTTGGGGTTCACAGCGGGGTCAATAAAACTGTTGCACACATGGCCCCACACTCATACCTGTCCCCCCCTAAACAATGACAGGTAGGAACTAATTAGCTCTTAGACAAGAGGGACATGAAGAAGAAACTTAAATACTACACGTGTAAATGTGTAATTAAAATACTAGTTAAAGTCCTGTAAATGATGAAAATGCTAAATAATAATACGCAACACAATTTGTAACAGTTAATTTCATTCTGCAAGTCCATAATAATGTTGTGAAATTATTATACTGAAATATATCACATACACAGTAAACTCTACAGCTTAATAAGGGACACAAAATCAGTAAAGTAACTACTACGAATAACCTAAAAATGTAATGTGTATAATAACTATGGTTACACTTGTAGCAGTAAACAGCAACAGTGGTTTGTTACATTTAGAAAGTGACCATCTGATGAAAATTAAACATGTTTTTAAAGTTATGTAAGAATTTTAATGGCATTATTAGCTACATTTCATAGTCCAGTGCAAGCAAAGAGGCAAATAAACTGAACTCCCATTTTACTAAAAGCTCAACTGCCAGCCTGTGATCATTATCACAGCATTTTCAAGATTTCTATCATGAGTCAGCGACACATCCACAGAGCTGTCCCACAAGGGTTATGACATGGACAAAAAGCGTTATTCCTCAGCACTAAATTGTTCTGAGAGTCACTGCACCATTGTGCGTGTGTGAAAGTAACTCTGTGCCTGTTTCTGGAGTGTTTTTCAGCTTTTGGTCCCCATGAATGCAAATGTACAAGAGAGAGAGAAATGATCGGGGAAATTTTAATGGCTCCCTCTCAGAAAATCAGAGAGCCGGCACTATATTTGGACAGCACGAGATGGAGAAACAGCCTAGGGGTCTGGGTGTTTGGGCCATCAATGCATTGCAGTGTGATTCTAATCAAAGTGACGAGGGCGCTGGGGTTTGCAGGGATGAGCATGGGAAAATAACGCCAGTCAGAGTGACAGCTGCACCATGATTTACAGCTCCTCTTTGACACTCACCCAGATCAACCACTTATTGGTATACATAATTCATTACCAAATGAGAACATTAACATTCGCAGAGTCGTGGCGTCTCAAAATGTCTTATGACATCCCACTTGACTGATCTTGAAGAACACAGATTATATTGTGGTTTCACTTAGGTAAAAGGTGCACCGAATTCAAAGCAGGTGCATCTACTGAGAGGGCATTGTGACTTTGTTCCAGCATATAGACCTGGCTATCAATCTCAATCTGCTAAGAAAAGGATGGCTATACATAAAGCACTATGTAGAAGGAGAGACACATCATTAGCATTAAAAGGGTTGACATATCATAGATGTCCAAGTGGAGAAACGTCACAATGTTAAAGCTGACTTTTAATTAGGGCTGCAACTAATAATTTTTTTTCATTGTCCATTACTCTGACAATTATTTTCACAATTAATCTATGAATCATGTAGTCTATAAAATATTTTTAAAAAATGTGAAAAATGCTCATCACAATTTCCCAGAGCCCAAAGTGGCGTCATTCAAATAGCTGTTTTGTCCAACCAAGACTCTTCATTATAACTTACAATTATTTATAACTTACAATGAAAAGCAGCAAATTCTCACATTTAAAACATTTTTGTCACACCACATGATATTCCAAGGTGTCAGATCACTTTAGCATTAACACTATGCAACTGTCTGTTTTGCAGTTGTGAGTCTTTAATTTTGAATTTTGAATATATGAATCTGTCTATTCTCCAAATTTTGTCATGAAAACACACGCCAGAGGTGACATTAGATTATTAATACTGAAGCATCAGTGTGCATGGTACTTCTCTCAAACAGTCAGAACTATATGACCTGGATATGAAGTGTTTACTGCGCAAAATACAGTTTCAAAAGTGAAGACGGAGTCCCTTTCCTCTCCATTTATATGCTTTACTCACAAATGTGTCAATTAATCTGGATATGAAGTGTCTGTAGCACAACATAATAAATAATGTAACGTTAGTTTCTAAAGACATGAGACTCAGCCCTCTCCTTTCCTCTCCTCACGTAAAAAAGTGCCATTTTAGCCTGTCACCGCTTCTACTTACATAAAAGGAGAACAATGAAACTACATTTTGTCATGAAAACACAAACTAAAAATAACATTAGATTATTAGCAGTCTCATATCAGACAGTAAATGCTAACAGACTTGTCTGTGCCACCAGAGGTTGAGCTTATTTGAACACTTTATAACTTTATGGTCACTGCTACACCTTTTTAATTACTTTTTGCTCATTTTTCTATATTTGGGCTTTTCCATCTGCAGCTCAAGTGCTTCTCCATCTCTCCCTCTCTGTCGCAGCCTCTCAGTTCTTCTTCTCACACAGCTCATGTAATGCATTTGAGGGGAATTATTGATTATTTTTATTTTGTATCATTAAACGCTGCCTTCTCAACATCAAGACAGAGTTCAACCTAAATGGGTGAGGCAATAAAACATAGAAAGGATTCCTAGGTATATCCATCAGTGCCTTTACCAAGTACGTGGACAACAGATGTATTTTACTTCAGTACTTCTACTTGAGTACAGAATGCGTGTATTTATTCCACCACTGTCCATCCTATATACATTTACACCTGACAGTATCTTCTGTGCAACACAGAAAAGGGTATAGAGCGAGTGTGAAAGAACAGCATGAGCCACGTTTGACCTTTTCGAACATGATGCCATGTCTCATCATGTTGTGTGATGCTGCAGAGAACTGCAAGAATCTGTGAATCAAAACCTAGAAGCTGCAGGAATGAATAAATCTACAGCTGGTTGTCTGTAACAGTCTCAACACATTATGTCTTTGATATTTTTCAGACTTGTTTTTTTCAACTCATTTGTATGTGTTTACCTAAGGCTGATCTCTGTGATGTGTCTGTTATTTATTCACTGTGAGCAAGTGCCAAATTTATGAAGCAATAAAATGCGAGACTTGTGAAGGAGAGCAGAATACTGCAAAAGGATTATATCATAAACGGTAGAATAACTGGACAGAGCCATCATGAATTCCACCATTGCTTTGTGGACAACTGCTTCAATGCTTCAGCTTTGGCATTATGGAGGTCATCATCTGTTTTTGTAGCAGAGCATGTGCAGAACCAATGAGAATGTAGAGCTGGTGGGTGACATACTGCGACTTGGGTGGTTCTTGGTTTTAGGAAAAAAAATGGAGGCCTCCCTGGCTCCGGTCTTTCTCGTATTACAATTAAACAGCCACTAAAATATGTTTCTGAGAACATTTTAAGTGACAAATAGGCGTCTGTCGTAACAGAATCTTGATCCATATTTGAATCATTTGATCTGAGTTTTGTGAGCTCTGTGCGTTGCATTGGTCAGACTCACTGAGAATGAGAATGATGTCATACATCAAGTGAGAAGTAGGGTCATTTTCTCGTAAAACTCCATATAATTAGTAGTGAAGTCGCCCCCTGCTGTCCACTAGAAAAATTGTAGGTTTAAGACACTTTTGCATTGGCTTCACTTTTCAAACCTGGAACCTCTGTCCACTTAGTCAACTGTCTATGGTTTATATCTGTATAAAAACAATAATATTTAAAAAGAAATCTATGCTGCCACCAGAATTGACTGTAGGAGTTGCTTTATAAGGCCGGCTACTTGGGTCAGAGGCTGCTATAATGGCACCAAACAGGAGGCAATCAGTGAGGAAGAAGTCTCCATCTGCTGCTCAGCCCAGCAGTGCCATCAGTCTGGTGAAACTGTAGACGCAGGCCCTGGGATTGAGGACAAACAGACAGAAGGACACACAGTGAGGTCATCAGGGAGCGCCAGCCAAAGCAGGCCTATCAGTCATCCCTCTAACCACAGCAGGGCTTCCCCCAGAGTAGACTCTGGGTAATGGGGCCAGACGCTACCAGCAGATGAGTTGACCCGTTTCCAGGCAGCGGCTGCTTAGCACAGGTGGACACACAGAGCTGTGCGACTACGCTGGGTAACGTTAAATTTAACCACGTTCATAGGTGTGTGTATGGATCTCCCACACCCTCCTGCATGACAAATACTCCTGTTAGACAGCTTATCTCAGCACCTATCCATCTTCACCCCCCCCCCCGGCATCCTGATAACAGTATTACAAGCATGCCGACGTAATAAAAGGAATAATGAGTGACTGTGTGTGTGTGTGTGTGTGTGTGTGTGTGTGTGTGTGTGTGTGTGTGTGTGTGTGTGTGTGTGTGTGTGTGTGTGTGTGTGTGTGTGTGTGCAAAATCACGTGACTAAAAGCCACGAGAAGAGTTTGTGAAGGGCATTGTGACAGTAATATAACAGAAGCAGAAGAGGAAGAAGAAGTTTTATCACCTCTGGGACAAGGTAATTATATTTAACTAAAACTAAACTAAAAACTATAACTAGGTATGAAAAAACATTTAAGTTGAAGGTAAAATCTGAAGGATGTGTCCAAGCTATTTGTAAACACATCAGGATGTCAAATAGGTATCTCAAGACTACCTTGAAGAAATGTCTTCAAACTTGGCAAAAATGTTCAACTGGACTCAAGAATGCATTGATTAAATATTGGTGGTCAGAGGTCATTGTGATCTCATGTCCCTCCTGTTCTTGTGAACGCAATATTTCTCAAACGCCTTGGCAGAGTTTTTTCTTTTTTTTCAAACTTAGCACAAATGTCTTGGAATCAAGGGTGAACTGATTAGATTTTGGTGCTAAAGGTCACAGTGACGTCACGTTCTTCCCACTTTTGTGATTGCAATATCGCAGGAACAGTTGGAGGGAATTTCTCAAAGTTTGGTACAAATGTCCACTTAGGCTTGAGGATGAACTGATTAGATCTTGGCGGTCAAAAAGTCAAGAACACCGTGGCCTCACAAAACATGTTTTTGGCCATAACTCAAGAATTCTTTTGAATATTATGACAAACTTGCACACAAATGTCTAATAGGATAATAGGTGACCAGTCTACAAATGCATAAAACATAAAATACCTCCATACTCACACCGTCAAACATTCAGACAGGGTGCACGTGCACAGAGCTCCAAACTGAGGATCTACAGTGAAGATTCAGGCTAAAGGTTAGACAAGAAATAAAAATAGGCTAATGAAAAATACAAAAGTATGATAACTCTGCTCTGAGGCCTGGCCATAAAGCAAGTCTAAAATCCAACGGTCCCAGAATGCACCACTGTATGGTCTCCCTTATGAAAATACTGTACACTCTGAGCAAAAACTTGATAAGATGCCCATTCAGCATTCAACACCGCAGTCCAGCTCCTGACGGGTAACGGGTGCGTGTTAAGCACTAATCCTGTTACTGTGAGGCATCCCATAATAATCAGTATGCCAGCGTGTCCTCTGGGGAACCTTTCTGTCCACTGGCATAACTCCGTTGCCAGGGTGACGGCACACGACTTGTCCCCAAGGCCGGGATTTAAAGTACTGCCCTCAGGTCGGGCAACTAAGCTGTCTTATTCGTGTATCTTAAAGGGAGATTTGAGGTTATGGTAATGATGTTCAGTGTGTGTGTGTGTGTGTGTCTGTGTGTGTGTGTGTGTGAGGGCCCCACAGACACATGCAGACACAGACAGAGAAAGAGAGGAAGTGAATGTACTTCGTCTGTTGAGTCAGTAAGGTTCCCTCAGTCCCGCGAGACTCTCTTTTCCCAATAGGATACGGCAGACTCACTAACAAGCCACAGGATTGGTCAGGTCCGGAGCCTCAGCATCAAAGAATGTGCACGTGACTCAACATGTCAAACCTTGCCTGGCGTCCCGGGGTAATTGGGGAGTGTTTGACAAAGGGTGCTCCTGGGAAGGAAGGACTAATGTATGGAAGAAAGAAGGCAGGGAAGCGAGGAAAGACAACATCTTTAACACTGGGTTCGAGCAGGTGGGAGAAGCCCATTAGTTCCACCTATAATATCTGGAGGGCATGAAGCTTTTCCATTCATATAAAACACTGTGAATCAAGTATGAATGCATGACAGTGAAAATAACAATTAAATAACAAGGTGTCCGAAAGTGCATTTTCATTTGCCTCTAATAGTAAATGTTTATGTTTTAAATGTATAGTATTATGCTTACATTTTCAGTGTCCATGATACTATATTTATCATATTTAAAAAACTACTACTAAAAATTACAAGACAAAAAATATCCTTTATTCAAAAATAGATCTGATGTGCACAGCACTTTTTTCATATATATTTTTTCTGCTTTCCTTCTTTAATAAAATAAAAGAAGCCAGCCAGCCTGAGCATGTGCAAAAAAACTGGCATCAAATGTCTTTGGCAATAAATGTTTGAATTATGCAGCTGCAAAACAAAAGCAATATAGCAGTCAGCCGCAGTCCTTTATTAAAACTATTTAAAAATAGAATAATATAATTTACCATGTAATATCACATTGTCACATTTCCATCTGTTATTGAGACATTTTTAAAATTGTGATATTTGATATATTGCTACATCCCAACAAAGTATATAATTTATATTACAATTTATATTACACAAATTTACTATTATTACTTGTATCTGGTCTGACTGTCATATATATTACTTACAAGTTTCAGTTAGGAGGCACAAACATTTCGTAAAATTTAACTATTTGTTTCCCATGTGGGTAAATAACTTTTAAACCTAGTGGCAGCTTTAAGAAGAATATGAAAAAAATACTTACATTTCATTTATATCATCAAAAAAGAAAGCAATTTATATAAAACACTACTTTTTTCTAATACAGCTCATGTTCTGTTTTTGGCAACATTGTCAGAAATGTGTGTATTTAATTAAATGTTAATCACTAAGCTCATAGTTGAAGATGGTTTTCTGATGTTTCAGAAAAATCTATTATCTTTTGAAGAGTTTTTATATATAAAGTGAATCTTTTTTTTTCTGATCTCAGAAGAGTTACATTAGGAAGACAACAGTGTGTGCATCTGATTAGTGCATCAGGGCAAAGATCTAAATTTCCTCCGAAGTGTGAGGGCGCCATCTAGCTTTGTGAGGCCAGAACAGCAACACTACACGTCAGTAGCTCTGTCCCACTTCTGTACTTCATACTAATGCTAAACAGGTTTTGATTACTCAGTGTGTTCATAGAAAAACATCAATCTTAATGTGTGCTGCTGATGCACACTACAGACTGTTCACCAACTGACTTGTCGCAGAAACAGCAAAAGCACAGGTGTGATTAATAACCTTAACAACTGCTCTATTTCATGGCTCTCACTCAGTTCCAGGGTCGTGTTATTGTGCATGCTGGCTCACTGTCACAGCTCGCTGGGACACTTGAACTAGAGCGGTAATTAATGTTATTAGTTACACCTGTGCTTTTCATGCTATGACAAAAAGGCTCATTGTCCCACAGTGCTTTGCACCGAGCAAACAGAGAAGCTGCTCACAGCTTGAGTTAAATGACACAGCAACCAAAAGGTCTTCATTAAATATTTGCAAAAACAGTATTTTTTAGTAAGAAATACTGAATTGCATTGGTTTTCTGTAGTGTAGATAAACTGCAAACAAACATTATACTATGACAACTAGTATTTAGTGTAAATTGTATGCAGGCAGGAATTGGGACACAGCATAAAAATGTACAAATGGCACAACACAGAGGTTACTTTTTTAAAAATAGAGACTTAAAATGAGCAACATATTAAAATGCAACTCCATCTGCCTTTCTTTTTCTGGGTTTTTCAAATGGAAACACCCACTCAGCCGTTAGCAAAAAGCAGTGACGCAAGTTGGTGCTGATGCCCTCCCATCCCTTCCCCTTCTTCAACCTAGAGGTTTTATGTAGCATCATCATCATCATGCAGAAATCTACATCATGTCACATAGGAAAATGTTTGTAGAAGGGTTGGGAAAATAACCTTCATTTAATAGGACAGGCAGGGATGTACAGGAAAGGTGGGACAGAGAGAGAGTGGACCACATGCAGACAATGGCCTCGGGCTGGAATCGAGCCACTGCGATAAGGGCTCAGCCTCAGTATGCGAGGCACATGCTCTACCAAGTAAGCTGCTGGGGCACCCCAGAAAATAGCATTTTGATGGTAAAACTTAAAAAGTTTGGGACCAATCCAACATCAGTGCTGAGTGCCAGTTCAGGTCTGATTCATTCATCAGATACTGACATCACTGATCCAGATTTCATGGTGGTTTTTATGAATTGTAATTATGCCCACAGCCAAAATGCTGTAGAATTTACCCAACCCACTCATACTATAACGATATTACTGATGAGGAGGGCTTACCAATGGTGTGATGCTTTGTTCTCTGCCTCTGTTCTGCCACGATGTGCAGTCTCACTCAGATGAAAGTGGGCCGTCTTACCCACAGCCTCTCAGTGGCTTCAGGTACTTACAGCTTGTCTAAAATTAGGGAAAATTCAACACTTAATTTATATCTGGGGATCACTTCTCGCGTACTTTCAAAGACCTGACGTTATGATTGAGTCGTAGTCGTGTGTGTTTCTGCCATTGACCTCCAGCATCTTCTATAGCTTATTATATAGCCAGACATTCTCTAACTGTCTTAATATTGTCCACTACCACTACCATTATACACTACATTATATTAACACTGGTTAAATTGGGCTGGGGCTGTCTGGGGCTCATCTCCGGCACATTGTTCTACACTCTTCTATGTAATCAGGGGACGCTAAACTTCGCACATCTCCTATGCTGTATTATAACACTGTAAATTTTTACACTTTTCTCAGTCCTGATAATTCAAACAATGATTAAAGCACATTTTCTTTGTAGGTGTAGAGAATATAGGCCGAAATAAGGTGATGTAAGAACTTGTGAACATCAGATGGTCAGTCAGTCACATAGCACAGATGGCAGAGTGAGAGGTGGACAGCAAAGTACAGATAAAAATACATCAGAAACTGACAGGTTAATAAGAAAATATAAATTGCCCTGATATTCTGCTGAAATAGTGTTTCAGTTTTACAGAATGTCACTGTAACTTGAACGAAAGATCATCTGTGTGCACTCACATGCACCCACAGCAGCCCTGAAACCACAGAGCTCCACATCCAACAAACCCCAATTTAACCCCTGGCTAAAACATTCATATTTCAAACAAAACTTTATTGTTCACATATGAATATGTAAAGAACACTACTGGGAAGCTACAGACTGATATGAAAACCTCAAAAGAAAAACAAAAAATAATGTACCTGCACTTTAAATGAAAATGGGAAGATTATAATTGATCATATTCAAAACATACTTACATGAAATGTGTGCGATAACAAAGAAGAGAGATTCAGAATAATACAACACTGTTTCTTTGCAGCTTAATGTGCCTCTAACATGTATTCATTCTCACTGACTGTTTGTTCATATGATTAAAATTTCTAGATTCTTAGTTTCTACCCTCTGCAGTAACATTTCTTGATGTTGTACCTGTGTTCATCTTATTAAAGGTTGAAGGATGGTGTGAAGGACAGCAATGGAAATAAATTCAGGAAGGATGTCGATGATCAATCGCTGATTGCTTTAAGTGATTAAAAATGCATTAATCGATAATCATGTTATCATTTGTCCACAGGTTTTCTCATGATTTAGTCTGCCTTATTAGTCTACAAGTGGCAGTAATTGCACCCCATTTGACATTGTTTTGTTTGGACATAAGGACAGGCAGACAGGACCAGCTGTTTAGAGCCACTGCCTTATCGTTTTATTATTCTGTTCACTTGTTTGTGCTTTCTTAATTTACGTATCACAAATCTAATGTGCCACTAAACTTGCTTCAGTGAAGCTTACAATGAGAAAAAAAACATGCTTTTTATATCTGATTAATTTTTACCGATTAATTGTTAATGTTTTCAACTATCAGCTAAGGAAATTGCACATAATTTGCAACCCTATCCAAGACTTCATTGTTCTGTCCCTGACAAAGTCTGACATGTTGCATTTTATAAATGTATTAGAACGTAGTCAATAACAAAATCCCCAAAAATCATGTTATTGTCAAGAAATTGTATTTGTAAAAAGCAGCTGTTTTCTGTAAATGATCTAATAACTTGTCTTACCCTGCAGTTTTAATTTTCATTTTATTTTACCCTTCTTTTATTGTTTTATTATACATGTTTTGATTTTCTCCTCAGCACTTTGTGTTGTATTTTATGCATGGATTGTGCGATATAAATTAAGTTAAGTCCAGTACCTCAGCTGCTCTGTTACATCTGTGCACCTTAACCTTGTGTGTGTTGTTGTGTTTTGATGTGTTTATTTGTGTGAATGAACAAAAATAATTCTCACCCTAAGGTCATACAGCTGATTATCGCACCCAAAAAGGCAAAAAATCAGAACGGATTCTCAATGAATCATTTCCAGAACAGAAATTCAAATGAATGCCAATTAGTACAGCCAAACAAACAAACAGGTCAACAGTATGCAACACATTTACATAAATTTTATGTAACAAATAGCTACACACACTATAAGGCAGTGGGTTTTTTTTTTTTCAAACTGATGGAGCAGCATGAAGGGAACGATTGTTTGGTGATGTCTTCACTTGGAGGCATGTCAGGACAGCAGTCTCACCTGATTAAGGGTGTAAGCTCCATGGAAGATGATGGGTGGCAGGAACAGATTGAAAAGGACCTCGGGATCAAAGGTCTCCTGTAAAAGACAGAGCTGTTGTGTTGGTGACTGACAGGACTCCGTGGGGAGCGAGAGGACTCCGTTTACTGGATGTGACTGACTGACAGACGGATATTACACACACGACGTTCATTTCAGCTGCTCTGTTGTGACAGACAGACACCGGCTCTTCTTTCTCTTTGAATCCCAAAGTCGCAATAGCCTCCAGGTACCACCACAACCTAATGTCCTCTCTCTGTAAAAGAAAAAAAGTATTATGTGTTGGTAACAGGATTAATTAGGAAAGTGTGACACTCCAGGCTTGTGCCAATGTTCAGGCTTTTTTGATTGTTCTTCCATGAACATTATAATTGGGAGGATTATAGGTACTAGCCAAGTTCAATTTACCATCTAGCTACCAAAACATAGGTTACATTCATAACTTCACAGATTTAACCATGTAAATAAGACTGCACGGTCGGACAAATAGGTCAGAAATCTACTTGCCCAAAGTCAGTTTTTACCTGCCCATTTTTACATTGTCCATCCATTCCAGTTTTTCAAAATTCAAGGTAATGTCTTTAAATGTTTAATTTTGTCAGTCTAAAACCCAAAGATACTCAGTTTAAATGTAGTAAATTAAGAAAAGTACAAAATCTCTACATTTGAGAGGCTGAAAACGGCATTTTGCATGAAAAATTATTTCAACAATTAATAAATAATTTTTTATTACTTGCCCGATCGTGCAAGTGAGTTGCCGAGTTTACTAGCCTGACATGGCATTTTACTCACCTGGGACAAGCGAGCAATCGTTATTGTTGAGCCCTGGGTTGGGACCAATCCGATCCAACATTAAAACCATATTTGATTACCGCGGTTTGACAAACTCACTGTTATATCGGGGCCTTCAACAGGGGTCCAGTTACATCAGGAGGGCCATCAAATTATCGTCTAATAATTTTTGAAAAGTAAGTCTTCTTCAAAAACTAAAAATGTCTAAGAATATACATTAACATGAATCCAACATGTTATTAGCACAGTTAAATCAGTCTATTCATAAAAGAACCTCAAAACATTTAATTAAGACAAATAAAAGGACAAAAGGCCGCCTCAGAAACCACCAGTGAAAGTGCCGAGACTGACCCACCTAACATTAGCCATGTCACAGCTGCTGCTGAATTAGCAGCTGCAGGTAAACAAACAAGAGAAACCTGAAAATATTCAATGCGATATGTGCAGCGGGGGCTCCTTGCTCCGTTCATTCAGTTCGAGTGCCCTGAATCTGCCTTCCACATCTGATTAAAACGCAGCACAAAACAAACCAAGAAATCAAACTGCTTGTGTCAGCCCTCACCAAAGAGGCTCCCAGCATTCATTAGAATGGGAACAAGCAAGTATAGTACTGTCTAGCCATACAGATGCATTAGCATTAAACAGAATCCATGCTGCTAATCACCACAACCTACATTACCTTCAGAACAAACAGAAACCAGAATGCGAGGTATTTTTTTTAACACACCATGCACGTTCTCTGTCTGTTTCTCATCTTAGCCAATATGATGCAATACAAGGCGCTCAGAAAGGTAGCCTTTCATGTCCTTCATCCTCGAATCCTTTTTATGTCTATTGTGGGTACATTCTGAGGATCAAACGGCAGTGATATTCAATTCAGATCAAAATAATACTAACTCCCGATTCCTCCGTCCCGCAAGGTCTCATTACATCGGTAAAAATTAAATTCCAATTCAATTAAATTTCAGTCCACACGACGAGATGTGGTGATGATGCTCGCTGAAGTAACGGCTGCAGTCACAGACCTTTTGAGAATGGCCTAGATTTTGCTTTAAAAGAAAAATAATAGACAAACGGTTGAAGCAGCCTGAGTAGCATGAATATTTGGATGAATGAAAATAGGCCTGCTTCTGCAAATTTCCTATTTCCAGGACACACTGCATTTGGGTGAACATTTACATATGTGGCGGGTGGATATGTGGAAGATGCATTTTTTTAATTATAACTCCTAACGCTGGAAAAAACCCTATAGAGTTTAGAGAGCCACCGTGTTTTATCAGTAATTCACACTTGAAATGGCTTCTAGATCTACAAATTGCTCCTATCTTTGTGCTTCTATCACCCGCCTCAATATAAATTACTTTTTTGCGGCTGCAATTACCCACACAACACAACATATGTATTTTTTCATCTGCGCAGGCTATGCTTGACAAATACAAACCTGCATAACAGAGACTAATGCAGACACTGTAATCAATAAATTATGCATATGCTGGTGGTTTTATTCTGAGGACCACCTGCACCACAGTCAAGGATGGAGGTGTGTTGTATACACTAATTGCCTCTTCAGCTGAGCAGCACTAAATTTAATCAGACCACAAACTTTAATGCCTTACTCCCCAGTGGAACATAATGGACTCAGTAATGCAATGAAATCCTTATCTCTCCCTGCTAGGTCCCCATATGTATCAGACTTAATGGCGTGAAGGCTGCACAGAATGGTCTGACCGATGTAATGGCCTTTGTGGTAGCCTCTGCTGGTTTGCTAATGAGACCCCAGCATTCAAAGGGGCCAAAGAGTCCAAGCCATTAGCGAAGAGTTACACTTGGCCCGGATGATTTGCAAGGTTCATGGTTCACTTACTCCCTTTCTCTTGGGTTGAAATATTGCTCTGAGATGAAGAAATACGTTTTCAAATGTGCCCATTCTACATCCTCTCATGCTTGTTGGCCATGGCGTGGCTGAATCTCTGGCCCGCTGGTTGGTTTCTTTGATATGACAAATCTCTCTGATAGCACCACTAAAATATGAAAGCCAGCAAGAAAACAGTAATGATACTAATGCCAACCAGAGGCCCATCTCAAGGCTTAGGCTCCTCTACTTAGCAGTAATATTAAAGCCTCTGACTAATTCCTTTTTAACAGATAATTGCTGTGAGTATTTTGCAGCACGCTGGATTAAGGTCCAGTGCTAACATTATTTTTGTTGTAGTTCATTTACAAAAAAAACCCAAAACAAATATACTGAACTTTGATCAACTGTTTAAGGGCATACTGTGCAGGATTTTCCTGAAAAAAACAATGTATAGACTAATAAAACCATCCCTCTCAATCTTCACTACCCACTAGAAGTGTGCAGTGGTGTTGGTATCTGCAGATACACTCCTCTCTGCCTTTTTCAAAGCATGCATGTTGTGAGGTTGGGTCAGTTACATCACTGTCCCCATCATTGCTCTCTGTCTCTCTCTGAGAATTGCAGAGTGATTCACACACACACACACACACACAGAGAGAGAGAGAGAGAGAGAGAGAGACAGAGCAGACTGAGGACACAGAGACAGGATGAAGATTTGCTCTGGCTGTTTTCACACAAATTCCACCGCTGTTTATTTCTCTGATTCACTGCTTTGTTCTCGCTAACGCCACTCCATCATTTAATTCACACTTAATTCTTGCTTCCTATTACCCAGTGCTGCTGTCTCTCTGTCCCTCTCTCATTTGTTAGGCCGGAGATGAGGGGCCAACTTTGAGTGGTGCATTTACAAACAGCAGCTGAGAAATCCTGCATATTCAACCTCAAAGAAGATTTGTTCATCAAATCTCTTCTACACTGAGAAAATCTTTATGGTTAAGGGTTTTTCAATGCTTGATTCCAATATTTAGAAAGCAGGGCAGCTGTTCGCTAATATATAGTATAATGCCAATATCAAAAGAAACGTATAATTCTTCTTTCATGCAAAGTCTATCAATTTCAAAACATTCAATTTAATCTCATATACATGGTGGTAGTGAAAAGCTGTGTGTGGGGAAGACAAAGTGAAAATGGAAAGAAATGGAAATGGTTTCCATTTTTCATTTTTGATTTTAACAATACTACAACTGCTGCAGACATTTTTAGTTTATCAGCCTCATGAGTGCAGGTATTGGGACAGTGCCATTCATCTCAAAATGTCAAATAATCAGCCGCCTGATTGATCGGTCTATCATGAGAAAACATCACTGATATACAGTTTGCACAACATTTTCTGATTTGGAATATATTTCACAGCATCACAGTTCCCTCCACTTTATAACAGATTAGATATTCGCATCCACTGGTGTGTTTTGTGTCACAGGCTGAGATGGCCATCTCTATCTAAGAGGAAAAAGCTGCAGTGCCTGTTGAGATTACCTGACTATCTCACATCTTTCCTCCAGTGCAGAGCAATCCCGCACCAATATCACTTGCAGGAGGATCTCATTATGGGAATTCTACATGTAAACACACAACTAGGAAAATGTCTTGAGAGGAACCCAGAATGCACTGGGTTTTGTACGTGCATTTACACATTTTATGTTTGCAGTTGGCAGGAACATAAATTTAGAAAAATGTTTGTGTAAAGGCTTTTTTGTTCATCGATTAGAACCCTTGTGTTGCTTTATCTACTCTACCAGTCTGTTTATTGGTTTCTGCGTTTAGTTGTCTTCAAATTTCCTGTTGTCCTCACAGCACACCTGAAAATGTAATCTCTCCTATCTGTTCCTAATAAATCCTTAATATAGGTTAAATTGCTCTCTTGCCCTCATTCTCCGTACCACCACTCTCTTGCTTCCCTTTAACAAACAGACCATGCAAGTAATTTAGAGGAAAACCAATAACTAAGCACCATTAGAGGAGACTGTTGATGTAAATACCCAGCACACACAAGGGAAAAAATATAGATGTGATCAAAGAGGAGGCAGCGAAGAAAAATACTGTTATTTCAGACAAACTAAAAACATCAGAGGAAAAGAAAGCATCCCGTACAGTGCAGTTTGTTTTCACGTGTTCCCTCTGCAATATTGATTAGCAGCTCTTTAAAGAAAATGTTTTGTTAGGACAGGTTATTTCACTTATACACTGTGTCACAACCCGCAGTACCTGTTCACATAAAAGATTCACTTTTGTAACACGTACTTGAAGTGCAGGGCAAATAAAGTTGCCATAGTTACCGTGTGAAGGGCTGAGGCTGGTCGGCATGTTTGGTTGACTTTCCCGCGTGTCTAAAACAGAGGAAGTGTGATGTGATGTTCATCGTCAGGATGTAAGGAATGCTGTTAACCACAGCCGCACACAGTCTCTGTATAGTCCACATGTTCTCCACAGTCAAATGACTGAAACAGACCTGCAGAGGAGCACAAAAAAGAAAGAAAAGGCTGCGGTTATGAAAATTAAGACAATCCTCCGGTATCTTACATTCAGGAAAAATAATATTCAAGAGGTAAATAAATCATTATGCAGCCACTGTAATGCAAATAACTATAACATAAGTAGGGAGGCACAATATCTGAAATGCCAATATTTTCCAGCTAATTTTGGCTGACTACCAATACTGATGTATGCATATTTGTTTCACCTAATTGCAGGGAACATCAAGTCTGTCCTACAGAGAAATTAACATATTATTATACCTACTTTTCTCATGATGACCCACTTGCAGATGCAGACATAAAATATAATGCTTTTCAAAAATGTACATAAGAAAACTACTGCTGACAGGTCTTTTTTTGTTCCTGTTTCTTCTTGTTCTTCACAAATTCATCATAATTATCAGGATGATGGCTCTTAAGATGGGCAATTAAATTAGCAGTTTTGAAGGAAAGCAATTTGGCTCCTTCACACAACTGACGCTGTGCAGTCATGGTAAATAGCAACTTCGTTCTCCATTTCATCTTATCGGCCTGTCATATCTGCAGAAATGTTCATTTTGGGCCAGTACTGATTAGGGCTTAACGATTTGAAGAAAACATCTAATTGCAATTATTTTGACTGATATTGCAGTTGCGATATGATTTTCAATATTAGAGGGAATGATAATTTTTGCATCATTATTCTCATTTTAACTGAAAAACATATCAGAATGATCACGTTGTGTTTAAGTCGTTTATGTGCAGGCCAGAATATATCTGCAGCACAACAAGATTTAATTTAAAATGGTACTTTGACAAACATTTTGCCTTTCCCAAAAACTGCACCTCCTGGGACTTGAAAACCACAGGTCATATTGCAATTTCAATCAAATTTTAATTCAGCCCTTATACCGGTACTTAATTTTAAAGTCTTTATCAGCCAATAACAGTGATGTGCAGTCACCAACAGTCCTATAAAAGGGTACAAGACAAAAAATCCTACAGTAAGGACACAAATATAGCACACATGGGACATTCTACATTACATGTTATAGTGATGAAACACTGGTGAAACTGCAAACTTTTAAATATTGCATGAATCAAGTACTGCTGCTAGCTGCTGAGCCCTTAATAGTTTATGGTATCTGGTGCTCCCTGCCAATTAATGTACCCTGTTTGGCGTAAAGGTAACCTAAATTAAAATTCAGTATCAATTATCACGACAAAGCCAAACAACCACCCACACATGGGCCTTCACAAGTTAATTGTATATTACAATTTTAAAAATATTTTTATCCCTAATTTCCTTTAGCTGTGAAGCCTATCTGAGCTTATTTATACCAGACTGGTAGTATTTATTGTGCCCCTTTTCTCTTCAGCCGTTTTGACATGAAATAGCAGGGTAAACACAGGTGTTAGCAATGATATTAACTGAGGTTACATTCAGGTCAGACAGAGTCAGGGTGCTGCTATTGTGCATGTTGGCTCACTGGAAAGGCTCCACTGCTCTAAATAGAACATGGCCTTAATTAGTATCATTGGTAACAGCTGTACCTTGTTATTTCCTATCAATACATTATGCACATTTCACATAAATATAAGCAAGAGTGGCAAACCAATAATGCTGCATTGTCCTGTCTAAGTCTAAATCTTAGTCTGGGTCAAACTTTTCGGAAACGACTGCTTCACTTGATATTCAATTTAGAGGAAATGGCATCCGCATCAGCAGCGGTCGAGAGCCCGTGCTGCGTTTACTGCTGCTTGGGAATTTCTGATCTCTTTGACAGGTTGAAGGTAATCCCACAGGTAGGCCGACACGCAGAAGTGTTAGTTGTAGTAGTAGTATGTATTTTAGGTATTTTGTTTGAAATATGTTCTGTAAAGCATTTTGTAACTTCTTTGAAAGGAACTGTGTAAATTAATTTAATTATTGTTATTATTATTATTTACCCTAAACTGCAAGAAAAACAAATCTTTTTTCCATTCAGTTTCTGAATGTCTTTGGTATGCTTTTAAGTAATTTCGGTATTTCCAAAAGTACTTGAATGCATCACTCGTTGGTTGTTCTGTCCTTTTCCAGCAGATGGCGGTGAATTCAAAGTAATGTACGAGCCCACTGCGAGAGCAAGGGACGCTGAATCTCCATTCTGTCCTTAAGCTATAGGAGATTCAGTCATTGGCCTTAATTAGCAGCTAATTCATTAATTAGTAGTTTGATTATAACGCCTTATTTTGGTCTTTCAGTTATTTCGATTGTTATACAAAAAATAGTACATATTTTAAAACGTTAAGAAAAATGAATAGATATGTATGTGTAGGTATGTGTCAATAAATTTTGACCCTAGGGTGCAAAATTAAACACCGAACTTACCACGTATGAATTAGGCCCCTTGGTGTTATTTTACAAATTGATCGTGTAGCCTACAGACAAGTCTAACTTTCAGTTGATTCTGTTGCCTGGTTTAAATAAAAGGTCTGTTTTTTTTCTATAACTTTCATTTATACATATTTCAGCATTTTTTCCGGATCCTATTAAGTTGCGGTGCGTTGATCTAATAAAAAAGAGAAAAAAAAATGTAAAAACAAAATATCTTATTTAAAGTTTAATTTTAGATTATGTTACTATTTGCATAAAAAAATGATTTTAGCTTGATGGAGCCTCTGGGAAAAAATAGAAATCTGGACAAACTTTGCACTGGGGGCGGCGTTCCAGACAAGACAATATTAGAACAATCGCTTAGCAACCGCGGCCGTAAACGGACGTCGGGTGTCGCAAACGGCAAAGAGGCTGGTGTTGAAAAGAGTCGAAACAGAACCCATTGTGGTATTGGAGAGGAGTGATCTGCTGCCTGAGAGAAGAAGAAAAGAGGCAATTCCGTGACCACAAAGGGACCCACGAGACGCGGACAGATATGGACGTTAATGCACAACACGGACGCCGTTGCCTTTTGTGAGGAGGACCGCGTCGTCCGGTCGGAAAGAGCCGGTATATGAAGAGTTAAGACTCGACATCCCAACTGTTTATTTCAGCAGCTAGCAGGCTAGCTGGCTAGATACCTAGGAGCTAGAAAATGGGAAGCCCGTGTTGAGTTTGCATGATAGAGATCTCCGTCGAGCTTTGAAGAAGCTGTTTTCGGTTTAGACACAGTCGGAGGTGATTTTAAGTATCCGTCGCCCGCCTCGTAAGTAGCCGCAACTTTGAAGAATGATATGAACTGAGCGCTAAGCAATTCACTACTACAGACCCGGAGAGAGGAAAAGTCATACAGGTTTGTTTCACAGTTTGTTCTTCCTCTTTGCAGCCTGTGCTCACACGGAACTAAAGTCAGTCTGCACAATGTGAATGTAAGGAGTCGCTTATACTCTTATTTATTGCGTCCTCGACATGTTTGGGTGGATAAAAAAAAGGATTTAAAGAAAACATAGCAGTTTTCTCTAACCTAAGAGGATGCTTGAGACTTGAAGCGTCACTGTTGATAGCCCAGAAATGATTAAAAGGCTCGATAAAAGTCTATTTTGACACAAACTCCCTTATCTGATGCCCACAGCCTGCTGAACGGTAACAGAGAGTTTCTTATTGCTGTTGTCATGTTAGTTCCAACACAGCTATCTCTGGCATCATTATGACAGATGTCTTATCTGTAAGGTAGTTATTTCTTTCATTGGAGAACATTTGTCATGTCACAGGTACCTAAACGCAACCTAATGTCCACTGGGAAAAAAACTGAAGTCACAAAACTGCAGTGCAATGTAGTGTTATTATGCATAATATCCTGTACAGCAAGGCAGATGTGGATAATATCATATATTGTGTTGCAACAATTAATTGTTTATGAATCAATTGCTGGATTAATCGCCAACCAATCT
This sequence comes from Lutjanus erythropterus, assembly GCF_056507025.1. Taxonomy (NCBI): domain Eukaryota; kingdom Metazoa; phylum Chordata; class Actinopteri; order Lutjaniformes; family Lutjanidae; genus Lutjanus; species Lutjanus erythropterus. The sequence continues at coordinate 20,992,552 of NC_139337.1, read as the reverse complement.
GAAAATCAATTAATTGGATTGAAGAAAAAAAGTCAGAATTCTCTGATTCCACTTTCTGAAATGTGTTCTGGTTTCTTAACTGCTGTATAACAGTGAATATTTTTGAGCTGGGGGTAAAACAAAACGCAGCATGTTATAGACCAAACAATTAATTCATGAATAAAGAAAATAATCAATGATGAAAAATAATCGTTAGTTGCAGCCCTAGTTTGTTACAGCACAACTATTTATGGCATCTCAAAATGACCATCACCCTATCTTTTCGGTAATTATTTCAGGTACCTAAACACAACTTATTGTCATCTACAAAATAATATACTCCACAAAACTGCAGCGTAATGGCATCTCATCATGGATCATCTCTTGTACAGCCAGACAGATGTGGATATTAAATTACTATTTTATATTTTGATAATCAGTGAACTGGTTTGAGTAATTCTTTAAGAAAAAAGTAAAAATTCTCTGATTCTACCCTCATAAATCTTAATATATCTGTTTTTTTCGGTCCTCTATGACAGTAAACTAAATATATTTGGGTTGCAAGCAAAATAAGACATACGAGGATGTAATTTTGGGATTTGGGAAAGACCGATCGACATTTTTCACCACTTTCTTACATTTTATAGACCAGCTGATTGATTGATCAAGATGATATCAGATCTCAATCTCAAAAGTGCCCGTATTTTTTCGGTAGTTATTTCTCTCATGAGGGACCAAGAGTCATGTCTCAGGTGCCGAAACACATGTCGACTACAAAATAATAAAATTCACACAGGGCGTCTTCATGCCAGTCTCCTGCACAGCCGGCCATATTTGGGTAATTTGACCGGCAAAAATGTCTGTCCCTGTAGCCCAGAAACATATATTCCTTTAGCTATTTGTATGCAGAACATATTCACATTTAGCAGACTTTTATTTGCTTGAGGCAGCATTTAAAGGGTTTCATGTTTTTTGCAGTTCTTCCCATTCATGACTCCTCAAAACAATGCACCTCCTCAACAGGTCTCCACTTCTTGGCCAACGTGATTTGGATTGATTTGCTATGTATTCGTCTTCCTTGTTGGCGCGAGGAAGCAGCAGGTTGAGCCATTTGCCCATCACACAGAGAGAAGAGAGGCTCAGGCTCTGAGAATGAAAGCGTAATTTGCTATAATAGCTAAATTGACTTGACCATGAGATTTCTGCGATTGTACGCTCTGTGCAAACTTCTGCCCTTGATTTCTTCAAGGGAAAAAAAGATTACCACAACAGTTATACTGTTTGGTCCTGAAAAGGCTTATAATAAGTCTTAAGGAATTTCTCTTTACAGTCTAATGAATAGAACAGGCAGCTTGGAATTAATTTTTCCATATCAGGAGACTAATTGTGGAGCCTTTCTGCAAGGTTAGTCGACAAGGGAACAATGAAAATAGACCGATACACTTAAGACGTTCTGCTGGTGGTTGATTTGAATGTTTCTCAGCGCTCAGCAGGGTAAAGTCTTGTAATTGTAGTCTAAAAGCTCCCACAGGAGCAGTATATTTTTGTTTTTGACCTCCAAATTCAACAAATCATACTCGGATAAAAGCAACTTCGACAACAGATGGGAGCTACATCAGGAATGACCTTAGATTAGATAATAAACGGACCTGACAAATAGTAGATGTCTGTCAGGTAATCAATTTTATTCCACCCCCACTCCAAACACATTTCCCATTAGATTGTTTTGATAGCTTGTTTTAATCAGTTTGAGTGTAGCTTCACTTAGATGACACATTTGTTTTTGCAGTAACATTAACATGAGATTTAAATGCATGACAACTTTTCAAACTTCCACAGAGTGATGATACTAGCTTGTGAAAGTATGCAGCTGTTTAAATTAGACAAAACAAATGTGTTATCAGTGGAAGAAGTCTTCCCAGTTCGAGTGCGTCCTTCCGAACAGCTGCAGCAGTTTGGCGCAAAGCAGATACCATTGATATTCTCATTAAAACCTCTTGGATTTGGTTTGGGCCAGAGATGAATGGACTAATGTTCATGTGGGGATGCTGCTAATTGGTGCTTATATTCTGAGGACTCAATTTTCCATTAGGCACGCGAATGTTACTGTCATTTGTATCTATCCATCATCGTCTACGTGTTTGCTGTACTGAAGCAATCCGGCTGTGGCTGAATGTTTTTGTGATCAAACATTATTGACTCCCTCAGTCGATAACCTTGGCAACAGTAGTTCCTCTCTCCAGCTAGAGCCGCACATTGCAATGGAAAGGGGGGGGGGGGGGCTTTTTCCGAGCTTTGAGCAGGGCTTGGTGGTAATGCCCGCGGTCTCCGGAGGTAGACACGTTCATGTGTGTGTGTTTGTGTGCATCCATTCAGAGATGGAGAAGTGCTGCTCTGTATTCAAGTGATCTCTTTCCGTTCATTTCCATCACAAGAGCAATAACTCAAAAGTTTCTCTCACCTTGCTGTCCATCATCGCTTATATCTTTCCTCGCTATATTTTTATTCCAGCTCCTCCACTCTATTCCAATCCTTTTCACCACATCCTCTTTGCACTCTCTTTTGCATTTCCAGTGGAATTAATCAAGCATGTTCATGTGTGGCTTGACTTCATTATATCATAATGAAGTTTAGCCTCAGGTGCAGTGAAGGAAATGGTAGCCTTGCCCTCGTACGTCATTATCTGAAACCAGTTTTCACACAATGAGCTGTGGAAAAGATTATTCCAGAAGGAAATTTCCTTTTCAACTTTCTTATCTGGGTTATTCTGTCAAAATCTAAGTTTAATAAAAGTTGAAATATTAGGACATTACGATGTCATCTTCGTCTGTCTCGACCTTTGTCATTCTGTTTTAAGCCAACATGGGGCCTATTGCTTCATCTTGCGCCTTTTCTGTCCCAGTAATGAGCCATTTTGCGGCTCTTAACATCTGCCAAACTTGGAACATTTTGAATGCGAGACTCATCTCCCATGCATGAGGAGTCAGGCATCCTTTGATTTGCCCTCTTTTCTTTGCCTCTCTTTCGAAGCGCTCACCGCAGTACTTTGTAGACGGGAGTACGCTGAAAAACTTTCTTACCCCAGTTTTGGCAGCGGCTGTGTATGATGAGAGGTAATTTGGTGCTTATTCTAAACAGGGTTTTCCTCTCGGTATTGTGCATCCCTCCTTCTCTTCTCGCAGTGTGCAGAGCGAGGCAGAGGCACCATGGGGGAGGAAAGGAGGAGAGGAGAGGAGGGGGGGCTAATTTAAAACACAAGTTTTCTGCGGGCACAGTGAGGTTTGTCCTAAAGAAAACACTGCTTTAAATTTCACTGCCCTTCTATTCCAGTGGGTAACATCTGTCAGAACACAAAGCATCTGGCTGTAATTTAGAGCTCTAAGTGAACTTTACCCTTGTCAAAAACCTGAGTAGGCAACCTTGGCATACAGCGCTGCACAGTCTACCTTCCTCTTTTAAATAACTCTCAGCCATGGGGTGGCATACAGCAATAGACAGCGAGGGAGTTAAATAAATGTTTTTGCAGGTGTAAAATTCACAAGACGCAGTCTAGTGGGGCAATTACCTGGGAAAATATCCCCATCTTAAATGACCATGCCATCCTTCCAATAAAGCTGAATGTTTTGGTCTCATTCACACTATTACTCCATGTGTAGCAGCGGCAGCAGCAGCAGGCTATAAAAACTCTAATCTAGTAGCATTTCAATTCTTGTACTCTCTTGCTTTGTGCTAAACAAAAGTAGAGGATCAAGGATAAGCCATGGGTGGTGCATTTGTATGTTTCAGCGGTGACATTTTTAAGCATTTTAACACTGTGGTTGTTAAAATTCAGAGAATGAAAATGCTATGTGTATCTTATCACGGTGCCCTATTAATTAGTATGGTCATTGGCGTAATCCAGGTAAAACGCCATAGGTAATCGAGGCCTAACACTTTCTCTAGAGAGGAGGAACAAGCTATGCATCCTCCCCGTGTTAGCCACCACCTTGTGCATCTCATTACTCTGTCGTGTCCAGGCCTTGTTCGGGGGCTTGTTCGAGCTTGTCGTTTCCTCCTCAGGGTGAAGGGGTGATCATCTCCTCCTCGACCTGACTGAGGTGGTGTTTTGTCATCTCAGAGCCCTTTGCTTGATCCCGGTTAAATCTCATATCTGCTCCCAAGATCTTGCAGCCACGTCTGTGCCGTGACCGTCTGTGTCAAATGCTAAATGGCACTTGAATCAGGATCTTACAGCAACGGGATATTCAGTTTTTCCCTCAAGCAATCAGCTTCTTCTCAGTCCCTGTAGTAGAAGGCACACATCCTTTTGACTCCTATTGAAATTTTGTTTCTTTATTTCCCATCTCCCAATCCATCATCCTTTCCCAATTTAATATGAATATCTTGTAGAATTTGAATGATTTCTTTTCAGACGGTATTAGATTATTGTGTTCTTTTTAGCTCAGTTTGAATGGGTGCGGCTGAGTGGTTATTTGGTTATTGTTCATTTATCACACTGGAGGCATTTTGTTGAAGTCAGCTCAATGTGTAGACCTAGAGTTTCTTTATTTACGGTGCCCATTGAAACGCTGTTTCAGAAAAAAATGCATGAAGAATTATCTCATTGTGCAATTTTGCCTCTGAGATATCACAGGTTAATGTGGGCATAAAGCGGTGCATTCATAGTGTCCTCTAAATGAGTCATTCGTAAAGCCCGTTTTCATTGTGCTTCATTACAGTGATGGAATAAACTAATAGATTATGTCCCGTGTCTTGGGAAACTGTGACACAAGATTTACAGTAGCTATTTGGTTTAGTTTAATGAGTTTAAAACATGATGTAAAGTAAGTTTGTCACTCTCATTATCTCGGTCGTATTTGTGGTACATTGCTTGCAGTTGAGTCACATTGCTTGAGTCTTAGATTTGTGGTAAGAATAGAAAAAAAAAACGCATGAATCATATTTTCTTTTCCCCTAAAAAAAAAAAAAAATACGGTCATGTAGTGCAGCTGTCTGTTTGGATATGGTCTATTTTTACATTTTAGTGATGTTGGCCCGATCTGCTCGAGGTATTTTCAGACAGAGGTGTGAGGTAAGAACTGGTGTATTCAGTTTCTTATCTGCCACTCCACAGCCGCACAAGTCTCCCAACCGCTGCTCTGCTCTCTTGGCTGCCTCCGAGCCCCCGTGTCTCTCCCAGATCTCAGCCACTTCGATCTGAAAGCAAAACGCAAGGAACCCATCGACATGCACACTAATCACACTAGTGTGCCTGCTCGTTAGCCATGCCCTCTCAAGTCGGCTGTCCTAATAGGCATGTCCTAATGAGCTCTAATTGAGGATGGCTAATTTGCATGGCCTGAGTCATTGTCTTTTGTAAAGCGACTTATAAGACTTACAAGACTCATTGCTAAAAAGCTGATTGGGGGGTCTGACATGTCTTCATCATGGGTAAACTATGGGGGGGGGGGGCACATGAGAGCTTTAGTCTGGTGCTACAAGCCCAGATTGTTGTCTCTTTCTTTCACACCTTAGTTCTTACCCTTTCCTCCCCTGCTGACGTCGATATGCCTAATGGAGGCATTCACAGATTCTTTTTCCCCCTCAACCACAGACGTTATTTTAGTGACACCAGCCATTTTCAAAGAAACAACTTCAAAGCATGATTAAAACGAAGCAGGGCAACTCTGATCAAAGGTTAAACTACGCACAGCGTGACTCTCTTCACAATGCAGTGAGATTCCTCCATTTGAAGCGAGAGGAAGAAAAAAAAATCGAGGTTTCTGAGCTCTGTGTAACTGTTGAGGTATGCAGACGGCGTGTTATTTTGCTGTGCATCGAAGGAAAAGTGATGGATACTTCTGTAGCTGTGGAGGGAGGTCCTCTGAGGAATCATCCACAGAGTGCAGCACATTTTATTTATACTAGAAGAGGATGTTGTACATTTCCTCTTAATTTGATCACTGACACTTTATTCTCCCCTTTTCCATACTTTTATTTATCTTTCTTATATTGGGGGAGTATACAAGAAATGATTTCCCAAAGAGGGAAAAAAGCTCAAACAGGCACAGGCAGGCTTATTGCGTTGGCTGTGGGCCATCTCATCTCTGCTCAAAAAGTAATGAAATCTCTCAAATGACCCGAGCAATTCAAATTTGTGAGACACTTTCATATGCCAGAGTGAGTGCTTCTTTGTTTTATAGGAGGTATCACATGTTAGGACTCAGGTGTTCAGGTTGCCGGCCCAACAGAAGGAAAATTAAACACTTTTCACTTGTTATCCACAACCAAAAGGGCCAATTTCGGTGTTATGAAATGTGGCTTTTTATTTGCCCTGATGTAATGAGTTCTCCTCCCTTTCTTTCTTGATTTCAGGGCTGCTGCTGCTGGCTCGAAGTTGCTCACAAACACCAAGAAGGGAGAACATGACTCACTGGCCTCTGCCAGAGACTGGCACGGGGCAGCTGTGCCAACCTCGCCCCTGCCTGCCGCTTTAGAAGCTCCCCTGGTACATCATGACGGAGAGGCATTGAGGTTAGCTCCCTGACAATCATCTCAATACCTCTCCTATCCCTCAAGAACCCCCCGCCCCTGCCCCTGCCCCGTCCCCATCATGCTGCGCTTCCTGCCTCTCAAACTTGGCCGCCTGTACCGCTGTCTGAAGCTGTTGCTGGTGGTGGGATTGTTTGTCATCTTGTTGATGAACACCCACAACCTGTTCGCCTCCTTCCAGAAGAATGAGCTCACCGACAGACGCTTCATCAACCTCAACAAGTGTCCCGCCTGCTTTGGCACCAGCTGGTGCCGCAAATTCATGAACGGCCAAGTTTCTTTCGAGACCTGGGGTCGCCTACGATTCCTAGATGTTTTCAATGTCAAGAATGTTTACTTTGCCCAGTACGGGGAGCCCAGGGAGGGCACCCGTCGTGTGGTGCTCAAACGGCTTGGCTCCAACCAGGAGCTGGCCGAGATTGACCAGAAAATCTGCAAGAGGGCCACGGGCAGGCCGCGCTGCGACCTCATCCAGGCCATGTACAAGACTGAGTTCGCCCGGATCAACGGCGACGTTCGTCTGCTCACTCCAGAGGTGGTGGAGGGTTGGTCGGACTTGGTGCACTGCCCCTCTCAGAGGCTGCTGGACCGCGTGGTCCGCAGGTATGCTGAGACCAAAGACTCAGGCAGCTTCCTGCTAAAGAACCTCAAGGACACAGAGAGAATGCAGCTACTCATGACCTTGGCGTTCAACCCAGAACCACTCGTATTACAGGTACCATGTCTGTTTGAATTTTTTTCCTATGTTGTGTGTTTTCTTGGCAGGAGCTTTTTATATCAGTTTTAGTGTGGTACCATTTGAGGCTTAAACCCTCTTGACCCTATAGCACACTGGAGTGCCCATTCTGTTTTGTACTATAGCACCCGAGAACACCCACTTTTTTAAAACAACATTCACAGTGTATTAACACCCAGAAATTTAAGTTGACATCAAGTTGGGGGGTTGCTCACTTGCCAGGGGCAAGTAATTTGCCCTGTCAGGCTAGAAAATCCAGCAACTTACTTGCCTGTCCGGACAAGTGGTGAATTATTGAAATGAATTGTTAAACTATTTTCATAAGTAATTTTTCATGCAAAATGACAGAAACTGCTGTTTTCAGCCATTTTCTGCTTGTCTTCTATTATTATATTAAATTAAATATTGTTGTTTTTTTGACTGACAAAACAAGACATTTAAAGACATCACCTTGGACTTGAAAAAGTGGGATGGACATTGACTATTTTCTGACCTTTTATAGATGGTGCAGCCCTGGATTAAACATACACAGTCAGCTTTAGTCGTTGTTATTTGATAACCGCTAATAAATAAAACTATTTGTGTAGGAGCAAATAAAAATTGACTTTGGGCAAGTAAAAGGAGTCTATGGGGAAGACTGACTAGGTTGAAATTTTTCCACACACAAATTCTGTGGGGTTTTTTTCGTCTCATAATTTGCCAAAAACTCTACCTATTGCCACATTACTGTAGTTTGTTCTCATAATATAGCTGTGTTGGAGTCTGGGACATTTCTCTTTTACTTTGAAATCCCAGCATGATCCAATGGAAGATTGGTTGTGGTCAGACACTGAGTGTTGACTCAGGAGGCAAATGGAGAGAAATGTTGTGGATCACATATTTGTTATAAAAAGGTACTTTCTCTTCTTTTAGGAGATTCATTTCATCATAACTATTTACAGCAGTTTTATTGATACTTCTTGTTTTGTCTAAATAAAACTTGGCATAAAAAGCAACTGCCACAAATTTGGTATCACATTAAACAGGAGATTGTGTTTTCTTTTAATGAAAACAAATTGTGATTGTCAGTTTCTTACTGGTTTTGAAATCGAGCTGTTTGTTTGGAATGAGTAGGAAAATGCTCTTTTGAGGAAAATCTCACATCTCGATAAAAAGATGTCTGTCAGCTGATCTTTGGCACCAGGTGTTTTTTCCAAGTAGTTGATAAGCCACAGTTCCTGGATTACCTTTGCTGCAAAGCGGATAAGAGCATCAGTACAAAGCAAGCCAGGGTGTTGGCCCACAAAGCCCCCAGTAAATTACAGGGCGGGAATCCTCCTTTTCCTTCCTCTTCCATAGATCTGAGACGAGCCATTACACCCTCCCTAAACTCGAGGCTACACCGGCCGCTATCTGGAGCACGAATATTCCTCTGCTTAGAATAGAGACGAGGTTTAAGAGCTGTGGCCTCCCAAAAGATGAGAGATTTTGGCTGGCGGCGATACTGCATATTTAACACTATATGTAGGGCAGTTTTGAATTATTCAAGGATGCATCTGTAAATGGTCCAAGTTGTTTTTAATTTTAATATATGTCTGTGTCCACTGGATCCTCGTCATCTGTGGGAGATGACATGTGGAGAGATCGTTTACGGCGCTGCTGTGGGATCAGCAAAATAATCTTGATCCTCAACCAATCTTCCAAATTAAAAGCTTAGATTTTTTTGTTTCGTTTTTGACCTATATTGCTGTCTTAATTTAAGCATAACAGTACAAAAAAGGTTCAGTTAAAATTTACATTGTTAATGAACTGACAAAAAATAAACCAACCAAAAAGACACTGTTGCAAAATCATTCCCTTTTCTTTTTAATGTTGCAAATGAGCTGGAAATTGACTAAACATGCTGCCCAAAACCAAATAGGGCCTGTATGACTTTTAAAGACGTAAGTTGCATCATTTGTAGTGGGGGAATATAAGGTACTTGTCAAGAGTCAGTGTATTATGTACAGTAGGTGGCGGATGGCATGCCCCCAGTTTGGAGCTGTGGCTGCTGTGGACAGGATCAGCAGCAAAATGTATTTTAGCCACCTTAAAAAAATCCACACAAAAAAAATCTATCAGTTTAGGTGTATACTATATTTAGAATATTTTCACTGCTTTTTCTTGCTGTCAGATGGCTGTTTCTGAGAGACAAACCACTGTTATATGAGCCCAATATCACTATCTTTTGTGTTCTGCAAGGTCAAATGGTAAATGTTTTTTTAAAATGACTGGAGTTTGGTTGTTTTGACTTATATAATGGTGGTTTCCAGTCAGAAAACACTGTCTGATGACAAGGTAAAGTGGTAAAAAATATTCTAAATATATAGCGTATGTGCACTGAAACTTAAATTAAAGGCATAATATGCAACATTTTCCAAAAAACAATGTATAGACTCATAAACATAATCCTTTTCATTCATCACTTATAACCCAGCCTCTTCTCTGCAGAGAACCTGCCCTGTTTGTATTTTCTTATTTTCTTATTATTTTGATGTGTTCGGGACACTTTACCAGCACAAAACATCAGTCTTGACATCCTATGAATAAGACTCGGTAATCATTAATAATCATTATGGTGTATTTCTAAACAGCTCGGACAAATCCTACCGATTCTACCTTTAAAATGATAAATATGCTGACCCTGTCCACAGCAGCTCATTGCCGTCCTGGTACTCTTCTCTGCTTCTCCAAAGTAGGTGAAGTGCCGACGGCCATCTATTGTTGGTAATTCCCTGATTCTGAATAAGTACCTCATACAACCCCAGTTCCAATAATCCAAACTATCCCTTTAAAGGTCTTCCTTTGACCCATTTCTCTTCTGACATCCTGCATGTCAAAGCCGCCATACTGTATATCATACAAGCACAATTGGCATCCTTTGCCTTTTGTCACTGATTTACAAGCAGCCAATCAATTTCAATTTCAACCTGGCATTGACTGCGTCTCGTGACGGGACAGAACAACAATGGTCATGGCCCATGTCATTCAATAACAGACATTCAATAACTCACGCTGACCCCCCGACTCCCCCGCTACACATAGAGCCGCACACCTCCAGGCATTTCGGAGGACAAAAGGCAAGATCAGCCTTTTAGTCTGGTCAATCTATAAAATCTGATTAGCCATGTGTGGTTGCCCCCTTCCTCCCTTTCTCCTCTTTTCTCTCTCATTACGTCTTTCTTCTATCTGTGTCATCCTCCCTTATATTTCCCTGCCCGGTTGTGTACGCTCCACAAACTCTGGCCAGATAATTCCATCAGTGTTTTTCTTTAATGCCATTATGCCCCAGTTCAGAGGCTCGCTGAATCACACACCAACACATGATGCATTGTCCACATCTCTCTTCTCTCTCCTCTCTATGCAGCCTTTGCATGTTTACAGAGACTCATGAATTGTTGATCTCATCCTGAACTTGTGACCTGCGGGCATATGAAAGAGAACTGTAGGTTCTGTGTACTGCACCAGGGCCAGGGGTAACAGATGGTGGGCACGGATCGTGTGCGGATGGATAATATACCAAAAAAAAAATGTGCCAGACATCTCAAAGATTCACAGATCCTGAGTGCCTCAAGTGTTCGTCAGCATCACTGAACTCAAAAGATGAGGAGAAAATTTGCCGAGAGACCCTGTACACAAGGTTGGGCAGCAGTAGACCATAAAGAATTAATGGCGTCTATAGAGATTGAACAGGAGACGTGCTGCACCACAACACCTTGGTCTCTGTTTTTACCAGAGGTTAGCGCTATTGCGTAGGGACTGGCTTTAACAAAAGGTGGGGGAATGTGGGCTGAGGTTTATGACCAGTTATTTAATGAAACCTGATCCTTATTTCGACTATTTATCACTCTGCCTTCTTGTCAGGCCTAGAGCTACGCTTCATTTCGCCTGGCTGTAGTTAAACACCTCCTCAGTAAGTTGGAGAGGCCAGTATCACTCAGTGTATAATTTAAGTTTGCTATATTTAGTGTAAATGATTCCCTGCTGTTGTCGGTTGCCAGTGTTGTGGTTTTGGGGTTTTTCCTCTATCTCTTTTCCTCTGGCTTTATACAGTTGAATAATGCCAATAACATTTCTGCTGTCTGCTCAGTGAGCTGCACTCTCTCTTCGAATGGCTTCTGTTTCCAGTCTTTTGAAGCCACAGGCAGTAAATCGGCCCTGTTTCACTATGAGAAACCAGACCTTCTTTGTCAGTGGGAAACAATCTGCTGTGTTGTTTCAGGTCTGGCCAACAATGCGTTTTTTGTGTGCTCTGTGGTACACAAGCACACACGCATATACACACACATACAAACACACCACCCCCACTTCTCCTGTCACGTGGAAGACAATTTGGCTTTGGGGAATACATATTTTTGGAAGACAAAATGACGACAGCCAAACAAGAAAATCCTTTTGCAGTAAGAGGTGCCTTATGCAACTTCATCTGTTTTCTCTCTTAAAACCAATATAGGATGTTTTGCCAGTATTTTTCTTAAAGGAGAAATCTGTTATATTTTCTGTAAAAGATCATGAAATGCCCATGAAATCTCATCAGAAGTTCAGGAAACATGCATAGTTGAAATACTCGATTTCCTGACAACAACGCAACAGCCACTGTGTTCTCCTATGAAATTTCAACTCCTTCCTGAAACTTCAGTTACTTTTTGCCAATTTTACATTAATCAGAGTTGAAATTAATGCTGAATGTTCGCTGGAGGGGAAACAAGTTCTATCAACCATAGAATGAATATTTAAATTTCAACCTATTTAATGTACTTGTAAGATAGACTTGTCTATGGATCCAATTCACTATTTGGGTTGCAGTACTTGAACGTGCAATTGCTGCTTTAAGGTTCACTGTATAGCTTTAATGATTCGTCAATCCAAAGAAAATTAGTTGCCAACTGTTTTGATAATCAATTAATCACTTCAGTCATTCTTCAAGCATAAATGTCAAACATTTGCTGGTTCTAATTTCTTAAATGTGAGGATTTGCTGCCTTTCTTTTCCATTTAGCACACTAAATTAAGAGATGTGGGTTTTGGTCAATGTTTGACATTTTATAGACTGTGGTTGTCCACATACCAGAATTTTAAACTTTTTTAAAAAAATAGTACTTTTTTTTGTTTGTTTTTTAAATTAACAATCTGCACACAGTGGTGGTACAGAAGAAGTCGCTAAACTCTGTCTAGTTTTGCTCTGCTGCAAGCCAAATTTCAGGCAGGACAATTAAGACTAAACTGAACTTGAATGAACACTTAGATCTTTTCCTTTTCATCGCTTCAGTATGTCTGATACTATCAAATATTAGTATTGTATTGTTTTAAACTATGTAGTATTGAAGTGTTGGTACTTTTGACAATCGTATTATAGACTAAACGATTAATCAATGCATGGTGAAAATAATTGGCAGATTAATCAACAATGAAAATGATCGTTAGTTGCAGCCCTAGTTTGCGTAGAAAGGTTTCTCTGTTACTGTGATGAATTCACTTGTGTCAAGGAGTTGTCTTGTTGCCAACCAGAGAAATTACATGACGCTGTTTAATTTTACCTCTTACTCGACAGTAACTTGGTTTGCATAAAATGCGAGTAATAAATTCTTCTCATTTCCCCCAGCTAGGAGCTTATTTGCCACCCTTGGCTCCTCTCCCTCAGCTAGATGACTCACTGATTCATCAGGTGATGGTTGTGTTTGATGGAGTACATCTGGCCCAACCTTAAATTAGTTCGATTTGGCCTAGTCCTCTCTTCCAAATCATTAAGCTTGGTGAGCTCGCCAGGAGCATGTGACTGCGCTCGCACCCTTTTTGGTCCTCAGCCCTGTGTTGCTCAGTGAAGCTGAGAATAGGATGTGACAGGCCTCTGGGGTTAACTCAGTCATCTCCTCTAGACTCAAAATCTGTGCTCTCCCAGACACCCCTCTCCATCTTTCTTGTACTGTCTCTCCTCACCTTCCACAGATCCACCTCCTCATTTGGCACCCCGCCCTCACCTGACACACAGACACACTCGTCAGAAAGGCATGAGCCTCTCACGCAACACTGTCTGTTTTTCCCAGAACACAGACATCTGACACTGATACTAAAACGGAGAAGAGACAGAAGAGGGAGATTAGACGGATGACCTTATCGCCTCTTCCTCCCAAGATTTTTGACAGCAGCATTTTAACGCAAATGTGAAAGTAAACATTCATGGGGCTCTGAGCAAACACACTGCCAGCTTGTTTGAATTTTTTAAAATGGGGTGGGGGGATGCCTCTTTGGTATGCTGTTGATTTAATGAGGCTCTGCATAATCTATTACGATGCTCATCCACTTTAGGAAACTAAGCCAAAGTAAATGGTATAAATTCAGGGTTTTTCTTGGCGCACAATGAGGCAAAGGTGGTACCTCAACTGTGACCCACTGAACCTTGATTCATTTTTAATAGGAAAATAAATTTAAATGCATCAGATCATAAGCTGATGCACAAGCTGCCTTCACCAGCTATTAGTCAGATCATCTTATAACTGAATTTGTGGAAAAAAAGAATGACAGTAATTAGGTGTTAGACATGTTTTAATTAAACACTAAAGAAGGTAGACAGTGTTCACAAAGAAATTCTTTTTTCCCCAACTGTAGCACAAAAGCAATTATTTTTACACAATATGGTGCATAAAATATACATTGCAAAAACAGAGTCATTCTTCTGGAACAATATGATGTATTGCAGTAAAACAGTCTTGTAATAAATCTTATATTTGTGAAGGTTAGTGTTTTTGGGGACTATGTCAGAGGCTATGTAGGTAGATTGTGGTAGTGTTGTATTGGATTGCATAAAACCAGAGCTGCACAATTAATTTAAATATATCAAAACTGCAATATGGACAAGTGCAAAATCCAAATTACAAAAGCTGCAGGTTGTTTTGTAAAACATTTGGCCTCTATTAAAAAAAACATCATTATAATGAAGTACTGTAGGGCTGCAGAGATGCATTGGCCTACAGATCTTGTGCTTCAGATGGAAGAAGACGTGTTTGGTGAAAATCCCAATAGATGTCACATCATGATGATTTCAGTAGGTTTTCTTTTCCAGTAAAAATGAAAATTGTGATGCAAATATTCACTAATCGTGAATCATATTGCAAACACTGTTCTGCTAAAAATAATCACAGTATTTTTTTTATTTTGTGCAGCCCAGCTAACTGTATAATTAACAAAAGAATGACAGTTCATGGATGTTAAGACTTTTAGAGCTGCAAGGATTAATCGATTAGGAATCAATTGTTAACTTAATCGGCAACAATTTGGATAATCGATTTATCCTTTTGAGTTATTTTTTAAGGAAAAAAAAAAGAAATTCTCTTATTTCAGCATCTTAAATGTGAATATACACCGATGCCAATATAGCTGTGCTAGGCCGATATATATCAGTCCAGCTCTACTCTTTAGATCCCACCATATCTGAAACACAAAAAGCAGTTATTTTTACAGTATGGTGCATAAAATATACATTGGAAACAGGAACACACTAATGGAACAGCATGATGTATTGCAATAAAAGAGGCCTGCAATAAATCTTATCTTTATGAAGGTTAATTGTGTCAGAGGATATTCAGGTGCTTGGTGGTGGTGTTGCACCGGATTGCATAAAACTAAGAAACTGCCTGCTTTGTCAGTGATTACAGTGTCAGTCAATTACAGTGGTCAAATGTTTGAAAAAAAAAAAAAAGGAAGATAGATGGAGCAGTTACACAATTTCTACAGTGATGCGTATTAAAAGAAATTATCTTTATTGCCCACATGATGATGTTTCGCCAAAGGATGCACCAAATGTGAGCATTTTCTATTGTCTGTGCAGGAAAACTGCAATCTTATGGTCTGGCTTTCTGGGTCATGCCTCTTTACAAAGAGGATCAAAGCCTGTTTTGTTTCTAGTTTTATTTATTTCTTTTCATTTAATCACAGACACTGCATGCTATCCCGGCTTAAGTGAGAGCCTTCTGTCTCTGAGGCCGGCTCAGTGGCTGAGGTCCACCGGTAAATAGTATTTAAGTTGCTAGTCTGTGATTAGAACCTTTTGTTTTTGGGTCTGGGGGATTGTGACGCTCTTAGCACATAAGAGAGGAGGCTGTGTACGCCGCTTAACCCTGCTTCAAGTGCTCCCAAACCCCCTTTCATTATTCTTATAGGCCTTTGTGTACAGACTGAATCCTGTTAGGATAAGACAGGGAGTTATCTGGGCCCGACTCCCCTCTTTTGGCTGCCCTCACTGGATGGAGGCCCTGGTGGAAAGGGGAGAAGAGAAGGAGGAGGCAGAGAGGAGAGGAGCGGAGGGTTTGTGTGTGTGTTGTACAAGCCAGAGCCTTGTGGTGTTTTCCCCCCATTTGAATGAGCCAGACTGCTTGTGTTACCATAATCCTTTCTCTCTTTCTCCTTCTCTCCAAACACACACACATACACACACATGCATGACAGCTGTGTTTGGTTAGGTAAATGCCTGTGGCTGAACCCCCCCCCTTCACCCGACTCATCCCACACACCAGCTCCTTTTTTAGATCCCCCCTGCACACCCTCCCCCCAGCTTCCTACTGTTACAGCCTGCACCCTAACCTACCTTACGCCCAGCTCCTGAAGACGCACTCCTGCAATGCTCGAGAGTCTAACCCCATTCACAACTCTCCCTGGGCCCCTTAAGACGGCCAATATGGATCCGTAACGAGTGCCTCTTTACTGCGCCGTGTCCCCTGGAGAGCCTACAGCCTAATGTTAGAGCAAGAATATGCTTTTTAGCCCATCAGCTTGCCTGCAGTAATAAAATTGTCCACTGCATTAAAGCATCAGGCACCTAGTTCCTGTCAGAGAAAATATGAGAGGTCAGGGATGCACTGTAGCATCGTTAAGTCTTGAACATTTGCACACAACAACTTTATTTAATCAAACTTCTCACTGGTAGTGTAAATGTTAAGGGTTCAGAAGTGAGGTTGTATGAGGTACTTATTGATAGTCAGTGTATTACCAGGACTTCCTAAAAACTTATTTTGTGTCTTGTCCTGCAGTGTTTTGTGTGTGTGTGTGTGTGTGTGTGTGTGTGTCTCATTGGGTCGTCTTGTCACATTTTGGATAAAAAGTTATGAACCTAGTCTTTGCCTTAACACCAAGATTAAACATGCAGCGAGCTCATGCTTGGTCGTAACTTCAAACAGAGATGATTTTCTTTCTTTTTTTATGATCATTGATTTTTACTCCTTGTACTCCTGGCACAGCTGCAGGTTTTCAAATAACTTCTACCTGGCTTGATAAATTCTCAAACTGCCCATCATAACATTAAATAGGAAATATGTACAACTAAATGATGTCCAACAACAAATATTTAATCAGATGGAGGATCTGTATGATCATTATTAATGATTAGTATCTTCCCACCCAAACATGCTTACGAGTTACATTATAGATGTGCATGTATATAGGTTTGAGACCGAATACATAAATTATAGGAAAACATGGATAATACATTCTATCATGCCTTCACATTGACATCCATTAAATAAACTGATTTCGAATTCTATGAATATTGATATCTTGATAGGCATGTGAGACATTCAATTGAAAATTCAAACATGGCTAAATAGTGCATATTTGAAGTAGTAACCTACATTATTTGTACCAAACTAACTCACCCTGAATTGTTAACAAAAAAAAAAAAAAAAAAAAAAAAAAACTATGTGTATTCAGACCACAGATGGTCACAGAGCTTACGTGCAAAGCTGAACCCACCCAGGCAAAATACCAAGTTTTTAGGGAGTCCCTTGTTTTACCTCCATTTGATTGCGGTTGACACACCCCAGTTTTGGAGTATAGGTTTAGAAGGCTAAGCAGTAAACTGCTGTGGACAGGATCAGCAGCAAAACCAATCTTAGCCACCTAAAAAATCAATGTTCTGGTCGCCTGGTAGGTCAGTTGGTAGAGTTCACCCCATGTACCGAGGCTGCGAGTCCTCTGCAGTGGCCGTGGGATCGACTCCCGCCTATGGCCATTTGCTGCATGTCATTCCCCTAAATTCTCTGCCCCTTTCCTGACATATCTTCAGCTGTTCTCTAGATTAAAGGCATAAAAAGCCCCAAAAAGTATTTAAAAAAAAAAAAATCAATATTCATTTTTTTAAAAGGTTAGTTCAAAACCAAAGCCATACATACCACAAACGGCCTAACAGATCAAGCCAGCGGTAAACCAGCAACTGCCATGACATGCAAGGTAAAATTATGGCTTTTGCTCATGGAGTTTAGTTGTTTTGAAGAGAGCAATATTTGGTTTATATAACAGCGGTTTCTCATCAGAAAAGCCTGTCTGATGGCATATAGAGGTGGAGCTGGATTGTCTTTTATTCTGTTTTGTGCTTTTATGATTATTGCATGGGTTGGAAATGTTTTATAATTTTATTGTGAAGTGCTCCATGAGTAAATGGTTTTACTATTTTTGTTTTTCTGTCATTAAATTAGCTCACTTCAGTGGTGTCTGAAAATGTGAGATGGCACTGGCGCTCTGGTACGCTATGTCACTCACAGGCTTACACACAGTCATGGTATTTAAAATAATATGTTTATGATGAGATAGGTTTATTTGTGTGTATGCAAATTTCCATCGGTGTATACCAATCCGAAACAGATTTGTATTTATACAACAGTTTGCAGTGACGCATTTATTGATTAAACCCTGGTGCTGGTACTTCTCTCTGTTTCTCCAGCCTGGGGGCATGCCAACTGGCATCTACTGTCGGTAATACACTGACTATGGATAAGTACCTCATACAGTCCCACTTCAAATAATCCAAATTATTCCTTTAAGGGAACTGGCCATAGGCTGCCACCTCCTGTTGTGTTAGTTAAAGTCTTGTCAAGCATGCGAAACACTTAATTGCTCCTTGTAGGGGAAATCCTCTCTCTGTTTGCCGTTCTTCTGCAAAGAGGTCAGAGTGCAGGGTCAATGAGAGCAGTCTCTCTACTCACAACGCCACCCTGCTGCCCCTGACATAATTGGCGCCTGCCCTGAAATACACAACCCTTGATGTAGGCCTCAAAGCCACAGCCCTCAGGTCTCAGGCCAAGCTTCACTTGGGTTCCTCTCCAGCCATGTGGGCGGCAATACCACCTAGACTGAGTCAACACCGCTGCGTATGACTTAATACATTCCTCGTCTTCCAGCGGAGGGGATTTATGAGGTGGCTCTGTGCGCCGTGGCTCAGGTTCAGGTCGGCAGAGGGTTTCAGCTATCAGCCAGCGGCGGAGTGTGTACTAGCACCCTCGAGCTGCACTGTCCTGTGCTCTCATTCCTCATCCTGCTCTCATTCTCTCTCTCCACAGAGCAGAGGCCTGCAGAACTCAGACCCAGCTAACCCATTTCTATCAGCGCTTGACGGAGCTCACTGAATCATGTGCACGCTCTTTCCTTCCGCCGACTGTTTGTGGTCTCACTCAGTCCGTCTACCTGACCTCTTAGTTTTGATTTCTCATCTAAGCTCACTGTTTTTCGACCTCTTATTTTCTGATTGGCCCCAACTGCTCCACACACGCATGCACACACACACACACACTCAGCAGTCCTTTCTAGTTTCTGTCTTCTTCATTCAATGATTTTCCTGTTTCCCAAGACTGCTGCCAGCTCTACACACTGTGACTTTGCACTCTTTGAACCGCATGTCTGGTAAAGAAAGAGGCAGGGCCTATTCTAAATTCAGATACATACTCTTAACAGTCTCTGTCTCTCCCTACTCTTCATTCTCCTTTACACACACACACACACACACACACACACACACACACACACACACACACACACACACACACACACACACACACCACACACACACATACACACACACACACACACTCTCTCTCCTCAGCTTGGTGCTCTGACTAGGCATTTCCTGGCTTCCATGTCTGGAACAGACAGCATCACTGCCCTGTATTGCAAGTTTTGGGGGTGGAACAAAGGCAGAGGGGAAAAAGCAGGGTTAGCAGGAGAAGCAGCAGCAGCAGCAGGAGACGAGAGCAAAAAGAGAAGAAAAGGGATAGCGCCATGTGTGCCAGGATGAGGAGTTAGCGCTGGCTCCCCTGTGGGGCCTGAGCTCTTGCTGCGGACCGACCGACTGGATTTTAAACATAAATGGCCAGCAAAATGCCAGACGGGGCTCACCACACATCCTCCAGACACATAAGGTCAATGGGAGAGCTGCACAGAAAAGCGGCATGTTTTTTTGTTTTTTTTTTCCCCCCCCAAGTCCAGCTTGGCAGCCCCAACCTTGCAGAGCAGATGTGACTCCTTCTTAACGCTAAGCCCTTTCTGATAAACAGGCTGAATAAATGTTCATTTTGCAGCATCAGGGTTGAGAGGGTTTTTTTCTTTAATTGATCGGCGCTGGTGACAGCCGTAGCTGGAGGCATTATGTTTTAGGGTTGTCCATCCATACCATTCTTGTGAAGGCAATAGCTTACAAACAAACATTTCCTTCAAACTTAAATAATATAATAATACTTAAAAAATATCCATTTGGACTCAATGATGGACTTATCAGGTTTTTGGGGTCAAAGGTCAAGATCATTATGACCTCACAAAACATGTTTTTGCCCATAACTCAAGAATTCATGTACTAATTATTAGGACTGCACAATATGGGGTAAAAAAAAAAAAAGAAGAAGAAGAAAAACAGTCGTATTAAGATTATTTTGACTGAAATTGCGATGTGAAATACGATTATTGGGAATGATCATTTTTGCATTACAAAAAAAAAAAAGTTAAAATTGGGGTAATGTGACATTTGCTGCAGCACTACAGTACCTCATTATAGCACTGTTTTCCCACGCATTGCGATTTTGATATTGCATCTGGCCATATTGAAATTTTGATAATATTGCAAGTAATTGTGCATCCCACTAACTATGACAAAATTTGACACAAATGTCTAAAATGATGAGGTGACATTGAGATGACATTTTTTCTCCAAAAGGTCAAAGGTGAACTTCATTGTGACATTATAATGTTCAGCTCTCTATCAGTCCGCTGTACTCCTGTACAAATAGTCTCTAAGTGAAGACAGCCTGTTTCTCACTGGAAATGATTCACTAGAATCAGACATATAATGATAAAAATACACTTAATACCTTTCATTAAATTCCTTCAAAGTCTTTACTACCACTACTACTACTACTCACTACTACACAGACATGGATGTAAACTGAAACTTCTCCGGTTAATGGAGGCATACAACCATGAGGCATTAATTTTAGTTTTTTTCATGCTGATGTTGTCGTCTGACTGAACGCATCTGTCCGCCACGCTTCCTCAACGTTACCTTTTGATCCCCAGACTCCTGACAAGTCCTGTCTCAGCTTGTTTGCAATGAAGCAGCAGAGTTTTGTTGAGGACAGAAAATGTTGAGAATTTACACCACACCCTGCTTAAGGCTCTAACAAGCTGCACACATGAAACGCTTCTGTGGCAAACTACTAATTTCCTTTTTGCTGTAAGTAGTTGTGGTTGCAGGATGAAGGCGACTGCCTCTTTCAAATCTTGCATTCATGAACGCAGCTCTGTGCATTTGTGTATTTGTGGGTCTGTGTGTGCGTCTCTGCATGTATATGTGTGTTTGATTGACCAGTGTTCTTTGCAGGCCAGCCAAGGCAATATCTTGGGAGCCGCTCATGTTTACTCGGCCCCTGAATAGAGGTTGTTATCAGCCCTGGTCACGTTGCATGTTCTCATTCACATGCACTTGGATACAGTTTCACATAGACACACACACACACACACATGCACGCACGCACAAAGAGACTCTTTCGAACTCTCACACACACACGCCCACGCCCTCCCCCGAGTGGCCCAGTAGAAGGGCATGCCTTTGTCAGCAGATGTCAGGACGCAGGTGTGTGTTCCTGTGCCTCTCGCTCCATTCGTTTCATCCTCTTCTCCAGAGGCTGCCCATTTGTCTGTGGCCCTGTTTCATTTCAGCCCACTCCAATCTCCCCCCAAGAGGACGCCACTGTGTCTGTTGTATTACAGGGAGGGGAGCGGAAAATACAAACCCCCCCTCCCTCATCCCCCCGTCAATGCTACTGTAGTGCACCGGCACAACCTTTAAGATTAAATTAGTCAGACTTTGGCCTAGAAGTCACTGTGAGGTCGTCTTTATTGAGACAATTCTGTTTTGCTCTGTTTTCCTTCCTGTCTTTCATTGTTTCTGTAGTCAGCCTCATTATTTCTGCAAGAAATTCTAGCAGAGAAACTTGTTTGTGAAATAAGAACATTTGGTACCAATAAAAGTTAAAACCATTGGAAAGTTTACTTGGAATAAGTAAAAATGCATATATCTTATCAAAGCTGAGTATCTCATGAAGCAGCCACAAGAATCTGAGTGAAAATAAATGTTCATAACATAATCAAATAATAAATCAGCTTCTTTAGTAGTCTAGAACATTTCTGTGACTGTGTAGCAGATCTGATTTTGTGGACTGCAGGGCTGCAGCTAACTAACTTATATTCACTATTAAATGTGCAGTCTTTAAAATGTCAAACAAATTTTGGACAATGCTCATCACAGTTTCCCAGATGCCCAGAGTGATGTCTTTAGGAGGCTTTGTACAACCAACAGTCAAAAACCAAAAGACTCTTCATTTACTATCAGAAATTACAAAGAAAAGGGAGGAGCTCCTTACATTTCAGAAGCTGGAACCAGCAGTTAGATATTCTTGTTTGAAACGTGACTGAAAAGAGTAACTGATTATCAAAATAGTTGGTAACTAATTTTCTTTGGATCAATGAATCGATTATTAGACCAATCATTGCAGCACTAGCATACTAATTTGGATGTATTTTAGCCACCTTAAAAAAGGGCCGTTTAAATAAATTTTGAATATTTTCAGTGCTTTACTTTGCTGTCAGACAGCTCTTTCCAAGGCGAAACTGAAGCCTCCATCTGGTCTTTCTTCAAATCCACCAGTCAGTTGTTTTGCCCTTAAATGTCTTTTTTTTGTCCACAACCCAAATTCAATTCATTCAATTTACTGTCATAGAAAAGTAAGAAATATTTTTATTTGGAAGCTAAAGAGAATTTGTGCATTTTTTTTTTTAAATATACAATTCAAAGTGATTAATTGATTAAAAAACTAATCATTGCAGCTCTAATTAAAATCCATTTCCAATACTTTTTAGGTTCTTATTAACATGTACATAAGACCCTAAATGACATAGTTAGAAGGCTTTTGTGGATTTGGGTTTCCAGTGGCTTTAAAGGTTTTGCTAAGCAGGACATAAAAGTTTTTATCCAGTGACAGGAACAAGAAGTGATAAGACCTTTAAAGCAGTAAAAGTCGCTGGGATGTGTCATTGGCAGTTCTGCACCTTCAGCAGTTTTTCAATAGCATAACATTATTGGGAGTCGACTGGTAAAATTCACTACCTGTGCAGTACACACATACAAGCGCACACACATACAGTACCTCCCATTTCTGCTCAGAGATAGTGCAGTGGATGTAACATTAGGCTGGGCTTTCCAATTTATTTCGCCCCCACCCCCCCTGAACGCCTCATTGCAGACTTTAATGACTTCTGCACAGTAACCGTTTAAAGAGCGCTAAGGGAGAATGATTGGTGGGACACATGGAGTATTTATCAACCCCTGCAATAGGTGAATCCAAAGCTCAGGTGCCCACTTCCATGTGCCAGGCTCCACTGTTCAGTAGTTCCCACCTTTAGACTTATTGCATATAAAACTTAAAGGTAGGAAGCTCATAAATATGGCACAGAGGTATAGGTTGTCAAGACGACGATAATTGACGCAGGGAGAAGTGAATGAGCGACATCTATGTTAAGAACCGAGGACGAGGGCCGGACAGACATGAAGGCGTTCTCATAACAGTCGTTGACAGTGTCTGAAAGTAGCCTGAGGGCATTCATCCTATCCTCCCTCCCATCAGCCATCCCCCCATCTGCCGCCGCTCTAGTTTTGCTCCCATTCAGGCTGCAACCTGACAACAAAGAGAGAGATGTGTTTAGCAGGCAGGTCTTTGCTGGTTTATTCCTCCTGTCCACTGGAGCGGAGAAGTGAAAGACACTCTGTTTGTCTCCTCTGTTTGCTGTCTCCATCGTATTCTCTCTTTCTGTTGCTCTCGGTCCCCCGCCACACCACCCCTTCCTCACATCTATCCATCCGCCCTGCAGGGGTGAGAGAGGGAGGATGGCGTTTTACAAAGCAGGTTTATCCGTAACATTGGACATGCTAAGTTTTGTCAACAAGACTAAGAGCCGCTTAGATTTACAGCAACATAAAGCGATCGTAGGTTTGAATCTGGGTCAAAGGGAAGCGGGCCTAATAGGGATGTACCACCAACAGATCCAGCTTCAACCTAATCTTTCTATACCAACTTCAGAAATTAGAAAGCCATTTTAGATATTTAGCCAGTTCAATCTATAATCCCAAAATCTGTCACGTAGGATTGACTGTTGGCTAGAAACATCTGAGTAGTCTGGGATTGTCTCTTTTCCAGCCAGTACTCAGTATTTGGGAGTGCAGTCAGCCCACCATTATCCTTTGTTTCTCAGCATCCGCTGGAATTTTTCACTTTTTGAGACATGTCTTCTTCCTCAGATACCTCTTCCTGTCAAGTTTGCTCTATCAGAAAATGTAGAGGAAGGCTATTAAGCTGTGAGTTTTGGGGGAAGTTTGGGTGAGTCATTGCCAAGTCTGACAAGGCACAGACAGACAGACAGGCTGCTGGAAGCCAGTAGTCCTTCCTGGACAGACTTTTGTCTGGCCCAAAATTGATTGGGTCACCTCAGGGAAATGGGGCTCGACCAAGACTGCAACGTGTGCAACTTATCATTGTCCTCCCCTCTTGGTGGTGGAGCTTTCTTAAAACTGATGAGAACAAGCGATACACCAAAGGTATAGATTTACACCACTAAAGCAGACTGTGATAAGACGTTTCCACTGCAAGAACTTTTCCCCATTGAGTAGGAACCTTTGGAGGGTCTAAAATAAGTTATAGGGATATTGTTTTACCCTCCCCCCAAAGTCCCTGCTTGGCAGGTAGTACAAACTTTTAGGGTTGGCCTTGCAGCACTGGACATCTCTGCAGCATTTTGCCTCAGCCTCCACTTTTAAAAATCTGCAGCCTCAAACCAGTTTGTTTTTTAGTTAGTTGTGCTGCAACACATCAACATAGAACAATTAAAGAGCAAATAATGATACCCGTCTGTTGCTCTGAGGATTTCACATTAACCATGGCCCGATGACTCATAGCCACAAAAAGTTACTCTGTGGCCACCAACACAGTGTTACAGTTCCACAAAGATCCTGATTTCTTTGCGCCTTTCAGCCAACAATCTATGATAACAGCGAACAGTACAGAACAGCAGTTTAGGCTACTGAAGTATGGTTTTACTACTCCAAGTCAAAAGCTACTGCAGTCCTTCCAGAAGAACCAGAAACACATAAGGTGGACTATTAAAAAGCGTAATGACAAGTAAAATTTAGGAGTAGGTGGAAGCAGCAATTTAAGTAGCAGGAATATGACACATCCAAGGACATAATAGACGTCAGTTTCCTCAACTAGACGGGAAGTTAGTTGGGCCACCAAAAAGCTTTTCCTGGCTTTATATGGCATCATCATTGTTTTGTAGCATTACACAAGAATGACGTGTAAAATCAGCCATCAGTTTTTCATATACCATCAGACTAATTTGCTTTGTCTTTGTGGGTATTTTAACCCTGGCAGAAATGCAGAGAACCGGCTGAAGGTACCTTTTAGTTCCTTGAAAAGTAGCTCTTGGAACAAAAAGTGTCAGGTAGTTTGGGTGGAAATTCAGCTATAGTCTGCAAAAGTCTGCCTCTCTACTTTTGTGAAGATTGCAAATAGTTCTGAGTCATGATTGGGCAAATAAATTTCAGGCAAGTGAAAAAAAAAGTGGCTGTAGACTGCAAAGTTCTGCCTTTTCTGCTTGTGAAGAAGGTTGTGATTCATGAGATCTTGATTGTCCAGTCAAGGATCCTTGGTAGGCATACATGGCCTTCACTTAGGATTCAGCTTGTTGCATCTTATACTTTAGCACAGGTGGGATCCATATGCTTTGGCCTCAATACACTCAGCAAATTATAGCCTAGTGAAGCGATGTAATAAAGGAGCTGAAGAGCAGCATAGTTTGAGGAGGGGAGGTTTGAGTCAATGGTGCACCAGTGGTGAAACTGCAAATTGCTGTATAGTCATTCGTGCATTGAGCCATGGTTTCTTTGTCACACACACCCCCCCAGTGTCACAGACTTTATGTGGCAGGGGTCCAGCTGTTGTCCTAGAGATGTAGCAGCTGCATGGCCAATGGGAGGGGTTAAAATGTATGTTTTTAAATAATTTGTATTTCATTAAAGTTTAAAGGGAGTTAGAGCGGCCATGCATATTTAAACCCCCCTCTCTCTCGACAGAAATTGAAAGCTGGCGAAGTATTGAATTACCACAAGTGTAACGTGAAACACAACAGTCATAATAGTTCACACCTTACCTGCAGAGACACGGTGTGCTCCCTGCCATATCTCTGATGCAGTTGGGTTTCACAAGGGGGAGGGCTACTAAGGCTCCTGTGAAACATGAGCACTCCTGATTCTCTGTCTGTGTCTGTGCGGCGGCTGCCTGCCAGAGCCGGCAGCCTAGGAGAGATTTGTTACATAGGAATCGTGGGCTATCATTAAGCTAGCATATGGCCGGGTGTTTATTGTAAAAGATAGAGGCCTATGTTAGGGGGTTTATTGGAAAAGATAGAGGCCTGTGTTAGGGGGGTTTATTGGAAAAAGATGGGAGCTTATCACTTGTAGCAAAACTCATGTGGGCTGCAAAAAAAGAGGGGCTTTCATTCTATTATTTTCCATTAATTTGTCCACCCGTTGTGATAGCCTGTGGCAATGAAATGGTCCAGAAGAAAAAAGTGATTTTGGAAAGTATGAGACACCAGAACTCATGGAGAGAGATGGAAGCACAGAATCCAGCCCCTTAGCAGCCCGGCATGTTTGCCAAATGCAGCTGCTTCATGAAAAATCGTCAGTTGTACACTATATTTAGAATATTTTCCCCGCTTTACCTTGCCGCCAGACAGAAAACCACTGTTGTATAAGCCAAACATCCCTCGCTCTCGCTCAACCAGAGCCCATTCACAAAATCAGTAATTTTACCATGCAGAACACAGGAGTTGCAGTTTTACTGCTGCCTCGATCGGTTAGGTTAGTTTGTGTTATTGGTGAAAAAATCCGAAATATATATATATATTTTGCTGCTGACCCTGTCCACAGCAGTAAATTGCTTAGCTTCCATGCTGCTACTTCTCTCTGCCATTCCAAACTGGGGCATGTTGACAGCTGTCTACTACTGTAGATAATCTACTATAGGTAACCCCACTTCAAATACTCTGAACTATCCCCTTAAGTTGTCTGTATGTCTGTGTTCACCTGTATGGATGTTCCCACTTGACTTTGAGTGATGGCCAATGACAGCGCACGTGTGCCTGCTCTTGTTTGACCCCAATAAAGTGGAGTAAATCTGAGGGAGATCGAGGTATTGTGCTGCAGTGATACCTCTCCCTGCTAGTGGTATTACTGTGTTATTATTAATCAGTCTTAACCTGTAATACACAGCGATTACTTGTCAGCATGCCCAAACTGCATTAACTCGGTCAGCCGACATCATGCAGCAGTTTAAATCGCCCCGCTGCTGCCTCACAACACATAAGGCTTTCCTGCTAACTGCTGCTACCACAAATCACCTCCTATCAGTTCTCTGGAAGCACTGAGTCTAGCAGCGTACACCAGCTCATAGCTGTGGGGCTTTAACACAAACTGCCTCTTTTCTTTTATTAAATTTAATCCATTATACCCAGAGCTGGCTCCATTTCATCTGATCCTTTGGCAGATTGTCAACTATTGTGCTTAGGATTGTGTATCAAAAATTACTCAAGTCTGCACACGGCAACTTTGTGTTCGGCATCTGGGTTTTTTTTTCCCTCTTTTCTCTCTTTATTTAGAGAGTGATATATGTGCAAGTCAAGCAAATGTTTTCTGACAATGTGAAGGTTCTCGCGATTTATGTGTTAGCCTCTGATTTTCAAAGTCAATGAGGGTATTTCTGTCTTTCTTTCAGCCAATTCTACATTGCACCGTCTGACTTCTTTTATCTACCTTCTTAAATCAATGTTTTCTCTTCTCATCTGTTTCTCCTTCCCAGAGCTTTCCGTCAGACGAGGGGTGGCCATTCGCCAAGTACCTGGGAGCGTGTGGGCGCATGGTAGCCGTCAACTACGTGGGCGAGGAGCTGTGGAGCTTCTACAACGCACCCTGGGAGAAGCGGGTAGACTTGGCGCGTCAGCTGATGGACATCGCTGAGCAGCTCACCAACAATGACTTTGAGTTCGCCCTCTACCTGCTCGATGTCAGCTTCGACAACTTCGCGGTCGGCCCACGTGACGGGAAGGTCATCGTCGTCGACGCCGAGAATGTCCTCGTAGCAGATAAAAGGCTGATCAAGCAGAGTGAGTGGTAGCAGCCGTCATTACCTGAACACATGTGAACACATGTGTGCTCTGTGTCTGTGAGTGGGTGTATGTCCATATGTCTGTGAGTAATGCCTAGAACATCTTATTCCCCCAGTTGCCATGACAATTCCTCTTTGTTCACGAACATGCATTACACCTTAAAGTACTACCTCCTCTGGTGCTACATAAGAAGTAAACTGCTGTTCCTTTTCACAGAATAGTGTCCATCAATCAATCAGGCAGGACACAAACTAAAAGAAAAGAAGGTAAATAAATTCAAATCAGTAAAGAAATTAAACTCCAAAGACCAGATAAAAGGAAAAGGACATGTTAAGAGCACAAGATAAAACAGAGGGTGCATATTGAAATAAGTAAAACCTAAAAATAAAAGCTAGGGAATTAAAAGACAAACAATACAGAAAATAAATAAATCAGTTAATACATAGATAAAATAAAACAATGTGCCAAATAGTAAAACAGACTAAAATGTATAAATAAATACACAAGAGATGAATAAAATAAAAAGCTCTGATAAAAGCCAAATTAAACAGGAGGGTCTTGATTTTGTTTTTAAAAAGGTATTTACATTAACTCTTGCTTCTTCTACAGCCCCAATTAAAAAAAAAAAAGTAGGATGTAGTGGTAAATATAAATAAAACAGAATGCAATTATGTTCTGACTTTTATTTAATTGAATACATTACAAAAACTAAATGTTTAATGTTCAAACTTATTAATTTCATTGTTTTTTGTAAATATACAAATACATTCTGAATTTGATGCCTGTAACACATTTCAAAAAAGTTGGGACAGGTCCATGTTTACAACCGTGACACATCACCTTTTCTTAGAACAACAGTCAGTAAACATTTGGGAACTGAGGACACTAATTGTTGAAGTTTTAAAAGTCTTTCCCGTTCTTGCTCGATATACGACTTCAGGTGCTCAACAATATGTGTCTGGGCATCATCTTGCTGAAATAAGCAGGGACGTCTCTGAAAAAGACGTCGTCTGGATGGCAGCATATGTTGCTCCAAACCCTGAATGTACCTACCTATCCGCATCAGTCAGTCACAGATGTGACAGTTACCCATGTTGCCATGGGTAATAACACACCCTCATACTGTCACAGATGCTGGACATTGAAGTTAGTGCTGGTAACAAAAAGCAAGACTAAACAGGTCGGTAGTGAGTTTGCTTTTAAAAACATTTACATTAACACTTGCTGCTTCTTCTTGACACTCAAATTATGGAGCTGTCAATGGTAGTTTTATGCTTCTGTAACATTGGAGCTTCTCTAAAACTGTGAAAAGTGATATATAACCATTAGCTCTATTCATCCGCCACCCGCTAACTGTTTTTCACAGACTTTCTCAGAAGCCAGAGTGTGATTCAAACACTGACCACAGCTTGGATTCTCTAGAAAACACTGCACTTCATGTCAGATCTATCTCTGCCAACTGCAGCTTATGAGGCGGCGACAAAGGTTCGAGGAAAGGTCTCGAGGGACAGACGGCTGTGGGCAAATCTGCACATGCTTGAAGCCGCCTTCTCTCTTCTAAGAATACACTCCTCCGGCACCCCTTCTGCCTCCGACACGCTCGTCCCCATCAAAGCAAAGATCTTTTGGATAACAAGCCATCTCCGCTGCCCTAGTTTTTTTTCCCCTCTCAGAATAAATCTCATAACAAGGACAGAGAGAGCTATACATCACACACTCGGTGTGGCAGGTCCCTGCCCCTCCGTCCCCCCTTCCTAGGGCTACTTCAAAGAGAGGGACGACCACCCAGTCAGGCTCTTAGATTTGTCCCTTCCTGCAGAAATCCTATTAAAGTGATAAACTGTTGTGTCGCGAGGTGTTGAGGTTCCACCATTGTGCCCTGTGACAGATATGAACTATTGTCTGTGTGTGTGTGTGTGTGTGTGTAAGAGTGTGTCTTTGTATGTAGTTGGAGGGGAAGTGTTGTGATGAATTTATCCTGAGATAAAGTGCCACTTTGCCAAATTACAAGATCTGACACCAGAAAACCGCCAACAGATGTACAACATGTCGACATGCCCTCTAGTTTTTCCCCTCCAGTTTGTACTTCGAGTGTGATTATGTTGGTGTGTGTGTGCCATGCTCTAAAAGTATGTGTATATTCACCTTATTGCCAATAGCTGCAATTTTCCACCCTGTCACAGTCGCCCTTTGCAAGTCCCGAAGCACAATCCAGGTCTCTTTGTCTGGCCGACACATTTAGAGCTTGACAACTCAAGCTGCTTACCCCGGCCATTCAGAGTTTAAGCCTTGAGACGGTTTGCGTGCTTCTTCAGTGTTTGTGTGTCGGATCTGTTTGTGTGTGAAGAAGAGGGATGACGGCGGTAATGAGTATCACGAGGTCACGGCCATGTGTCGGACAGCGGCAGGAAATAGGCGCGGTAACCTCCCAGCAGAGAATCCAATCCCCACAATTAGAGCCTGAGATTGAGAGCAAGTTAAAGTGCGCAGTGCGAATCTCATCAGTGTAAACTGAGGCCAATTGATTTGCAAATCAAACACGCAGAAAGCCACGCACAGGCCCACCCTTCTCGTTAGCGGCGTCCATATCGATGCGGCGGGTTTCAGAGAGATGAAAACGCGCTGTATTCTTCACCGTGTGTTTGCACAGTCCAGTGATGCGAAAGGAACCATTCCCCATCATTGAGCTTATAGCGTTTGAGGATGGCTTCACCCCCAGTGGTTTTTGGAAACTTCACTCACACTCATTCTCTTCTCTCCTCGAAACGCTGCCTTACACAAACACACACAACCGCGACAGCACTTGAAACACACACTCACAGTCTCTCTGTCTCTCACGCACACTCAATAATGCACACTAACACCGGCATGCATTGTTAAAACCGGCTCGTACTCTTGAATGCCACTAGTAAGGCCACGCTAACAAGCATTTCAGGCCCAACGTCCCTCCTCGCTGTGGCCCTGGGAAGGCAGAGGAGTGAGGTGAATGTATACAAGTCCAACCTGAGCTCCTTAACATGGAAGGTACCGGATACGCAGGAGATGAGAGGGGCCAGGCAGCCTACCCCTCGTCCGCAGCTCTCGCGCTCATTTGAATTGGAAATGATTTCGTTTGCTTTGGAAATGTTCAAGCTTTGTTACGCTCAGGCCTGCAGTAAGACTGGAACAGAGGGGATTGTGGTGCAAGTAAATAGACGTCGGACTTCTTTTTCGTCTTTAGTTGAGTCTCTGAATACTTTTTTTTTGTGCTGTGCTCATCTTCGTCCTTGAGTGTGAACCCTCTCCTCCCTTCTTGTTCTTTTTAGGCGCTCTGTGTGACTGCTGTGTGTGAGTGAGTGAACAAGAATAGGACACTCTCCTGATGCCATCTGTCAATCAACGCTGAGGTGTGATGCATGGCCAGCTCTGAGACATTAATTGCTTTCACCTCACCTTGCTGCCTGTGCGCTCATGTCTCTATGCGTGTGTGCGTGTGCGCGCTCGTGGCCTGCATTCACAGGCAGATCCATCTTCATCACCTGCGCTGATTGAGGTTGATGTGCCCCGCCTCTTCGGAGGGCCACAGGGGCCCCCTTGCTAACAGGGCAGCGCTGGATGTTTGATTGAGTTGTTCTGATGAGCCAGAGGAGAAGTGCATTACAACGCTGATACACTGATTATGTGTTTGCATCCTCTGGGTCTGCCCCCCCCCCCACCTCCTCACACACACACCACCTCCCAACAATGTTATTGATCTGCTTTTTAATGCACAAACCAATAGCTTTCTCATCATTCCAGGTTATTTTCTTGGCTCCCTCATTTCCCACCGCAAACCTCTAAAGAGAAAAAGCAACGTGAAATGAGCTGGAGAGAGAACTTTATTTGCTCAATAAATCTGGAAAGTGGTTCATTTCTGTCAAATGAAATGCTAGATGAGTTGTTTGGCTGTGTGCTTTGAAAAAGAATTTCCTGTTAGCGCCCTTGGGATGTCAAGAGTGGCACCTCGGCCCTGTCAACCTCTGGTCAGGTTCATTTCTCAGGTAATAGTTTTTAACCTTTGAAAAATAGTTATTCTTCACGGTCATAAGGAGTCAAATTTCACATGTATAGCTTTTGAACAGTGTGATAACAGTTGCCTTGATGAAAATAATAAAAAGTACACAGTTTCTGGGTTGTGCTGCCCAATAGGTAGAAGTGATGTGTTGATGAGGGGACAGTGGTTGAGGGTAGAGATGATGAATGCAACTGGGAAGGGAGGGACAGGAGAATAAAGAGAATCTATACGGATTACAAGTTTTGGATTTTTTTTTAATGGTATAGTTCATATTATTTGAAATGAGGCTGTATGAGTTACTTGTCAACCATTAGTGTTTTGGCTACAGTAGATGCTAGTCAGCATTCCTCCAGTTTAAAGAAGCACAGACAAGAATCATGGAAGCTAAGCAATGTACTGCTGTGGACAGGGTCAGCAACAAAATGTATTTAAGCCACTTAAAAAAAGGTCCATCTAAAGACATAAATATCATTTTAAGTGTTCGCTATATATTTAAATTTTTTCTCTGCTTTTCTTTGCCATCAAACAACATTTTGTGCCAGAAAACCACTGAGCCAGAAATTGCCTTCTCCAAGCCAATCAAACGCCACAGGTAAAACTGGTAATTTTACCTCACAGAACACGGTTTTACATTGCCTCAGTCTGTTCATTTGTTTGTGTTACTGTGTGACTTCTGTGTTTTAAAAGGTGAATTCGGATTCATCAAACACAATAAGCCAAACAAGCTAAAAAAAAATAAAAATAAATAAAACTCCTGTTTTCTTCACAGTAAAATTACTGATTTTGCCCATGGGGTTTGGTTGGTTTGGAGAGGGTGATATTTGGCTTGTAAAATGGCAATTTCCCATCAGAAAAGGCTGTCTGACAGCTGAATAAAGAGGTGAAAACATTTTAAGTATAGCATAGCTTAAACTGCTATTTATTTATTTATTTATTTATTCATTTTTTTATGTGCACTTTTTTTGAGTGGCTAAAATACATTTTGCTGCTGACCCTGTCCACATGTTTAGCCTCTGTGCTGGTACACTGACTGCTGAGAAGTACCTCATACAACCTCACATCAAATTCTCTGACCTGTCTCTTTCATAGAATTTGAAATAAATGTAGTAAGGAATATATGCTTATTTAACTTTGTATCATAAACATACAGTTTAAAAAAGAAGAATAAAAATGCTCTTACTACACAGGAAAAAACATCTAAAATCTAAAATGCAGACTAGTAAGAACTCCTAATCTTTATGCAAAATATAAAAATAGAAATGCAGGTTTCTCTGTAATTACTCCAGGACATTTTTTGATCAGACAAAATGAGCAAGACCTTCGCATCCTGATCTTATTACATATTCACCTCATGAGGGCTGTAAGAAACAAGCTTATGACCCAATAAATGCTTTTATATACTTGAAAATGAATGTTGTGCACCTATGACTCTGTTAATATTATTGACTGTTTTTTATGATCAATGTTTTTATTGTGGTGTGTTGATTTAACTGTCTGTCTCTGTCCCCGCAGACAAGCCAGAGAACTACGACGTGTGGTACGAGAGCCGCTTCGAGGAGTGTGACAGGGAGGCCTGCCTGTCTTTCTCCAAGGACTCCCTTTGTTCCAGGGTCACCGTGGACCACAACTATTATGCCGTGTGCCAGAACCTGCTGTCGCGGTACGCTACGTGGCGGGGCACCACCGGAGGCCTCCTCCATGACCCCCCTGCCCACATAGCCAAAGATGGACAACTTGAGGCCCTGTTGGACGAGTGCACCAAACCCAAAAAGCGCTAC
Source organism: Lutjanus erythropterus (assembly GCF_056507025.1). Lineage (NCBI taxonomy): Eukaryota > Metazoa > Chordata > Actinopteri > Lutjaniformes > Lutjanidae > Lutjanus > Lutjanus erythropterus. The sequence continues at coordinate 20,958,952 of NC_139337.1, read as the reverse complement.
GGCCGCTTCCAGGCGGCCAAAGAACTGCGCGAATACCTCACGCAGCTAGCTGCCGCCTCCTCCTCCGCTTCGGCCAGGTAATAAATGGAGTCGGCGTTAGCCTGACGCACTGAAAGACAGACTGGATCCTGTACTCTTTATCTCCGGACTCTCAAGATCCTGGTTCTTGTACATGATGTCATTTGCTCCCTTTTTGTGTGCCGGAGCTGGAAGGTGTTAGATGTCTTGCATCAGGAAGTGTAAGAATCAAACTTCAAAGCAGATTTGTTAAAGCTCCGGCTTTTACTTGACTTTGCTCCTGAGTGAAAGAGGAGTGTGGCGCTAAGAGATTCTGGTTAGAACCAGGATAGAGAGGGGATAAAGGTAACCTCTCCTCTCCCAGGGTGGGCCACCATCCTCACAGGGTCGGGGAGATGAGAAAGGGCTCCGGTTCAAAAAAACAAAAACAAAAAAAAACACGCATCTTTCACTGGACCCCAGGCTAACGCAAGCCAGAGCATCCAAGCAACAACAGCAGCAACATCACCGCACAGCCCTGACCACATCCATCCTCCTGTCACTCCTCAATCTGTCAGAACTGTTGTTTCATAACATTGAATCTTAACACCTGTTTCATTTGGCCCCCAGGATCTTGTTTGTTTGTTTGTTTTTTTTTATTTTTCAGGGCTGAATTTAAGTAGATTGGTGCGTTTACATTTTTGCTGTGCCATGGCTTTCTTTCCCCTCTGTAGCATGGCTGCAGGGAAGTGAGGGTAGCATGAATCTCCTGCTGTCAGGCAGGTAGTGAGGAGATGCAGGGGGTTTGGTTTTCACGCAGGAGAAAAAGAAAACCCTCAACGGCTGTAAAAGTCTAATTTCCTGCTACTCCAATCAATCACTTGATTTCCAGGTTCCAAGATTGTGGCAATCATCTGGTTTTTTTTTTTCTATTTCTTTCTTTTCATTTTTAATAGGAAACGGAGAGTGAGACAGCTGCACATAGGAAAAGGAAGGGAATAATTGGACAGCGGTGGTCCCTTGATGCAGATGTGCCTATACCAAAGAGGCTATATATAATATTAAGAACCCTGAGCAGTACAGAGTGACAGCACCTTTCCCTCCAGTTGTTCCCCACTAGAGCTGTCCAAAGGAACCGTAATGTGTACACAATCTCATATGAGCTGGCAGGCCTGCATACTGATTTTTTTTATTTCTTTTTTCTCAATAAAAAAAGCTGCAAGTCAAAGATTGGGCTCTGCTTTAACCTCCCATATGATTGATAAATGAAGACGGATAGGTTAAAGCATGTTTTGCTTCAACAAGGTGTAAAACAAAAAAAAAAAAAAACACTTCACTAAATGAAAATGGGAAATGAAGTGATTCATAAGAGGACGAGAAACACAATAAAGCAGCGTGTTAGTGGCCTCCAGTGCCAAATTCCCTTTAAATGTCTGTAATTGATAAATGAATCCTATTGTCAAACTTCTCCCACTAGTGTTGAGTGCAGTAAGCTCTATCAAGTAAATGTTTGAAAAGGGAATGAAGATATCCTAAATTACTTTTTTGCTTCAGAACTGGCTTCTGACCTGCACTTTTAAATTTTGCAGCCCAGAAATTTCTGTTGAATATTTAAACACTCAGCACCACTTAGAGGGTTGGGTTGATTTTACACTCTGCGGACCAACGAATTAAAGCATAATCACAAATATAGGCTCATTTGGTAATGGAGGATGAGAGACCTTATACGAATAACCTTTAAGGAAAAAAAGAAAAAAAAAAGGAAATTCCCCTTTTCGGCTCCATATGTTTCGTAGGTCATCTGTCTCGATGTTGTGAATCAGACGCTAAATGCCCAGTGGAGTGTTGTGTAGCACGGTCGGTAATCAAGTAAATATGAGCCACTCCATCTGCGGGGAAACTGGAAAGCACAGCAGTTGCTTTTTTGGCCTTCTGCAAGACCCGTGGAGCTGACATGACCCGTGTCAGTCAGGAAAAGCAATAAAGAGAAGTTTGGCGAATGGATTTCTGGTTTTGAAACCCCTCCTCCCCCCTTCTCTTTCTTTGTTGTGTCAGATACGTTTCTGTTTCCCCTGTCTGGAGGATGTTGAACCTGGAGGGATTTGTACGTGCGTAACTAACTGTCCACTTTTGTACTGTAATGTTTCTTTTGAGTATTATATCAGCATTGTCTGATTTTTCCTGTGCCTTTCATTCAAAAGTTGTATTTACAACTTTTAGTGGGTTTAAATATTAAAATAAAAGAAGAAAATATATATATATATATATATATAGATATATTCACATCCGCTCTGTGTGGACTCTTCTTGATTCTTGTCTCAATCTTGTTTTTATTTCCCATGTAAGTTAACAAGCGATTTGGCTCCAGTTCATATTGCCAAATTTAAAATTTGATTCACTGTGGCACAGCTGGATGTCAGTGTTTGCCAATTCCCATTCCTTTTTTCTCATTCCTCCTCCTCGGGTTTGATCTTTCATATCTTCATCTCTCTCCTCTAATTTGGAGCCGTGCCCGACTTCCCTTTGTTGTGCTCTCCACTCAGCTCGGATGCGAGTCCTCCTCTTTTATCCATGTTTGGGGAGATAATTTTTTTTTCTTTAAAACGGTTTACTCTGGCAGCGTGGAATTTTGTGTGAAATTTTTACAAGGACATTAGATTAAATTTTTAAACATTTAGAGGAGCTTTTAATACTAAAAACACAAGAAAAACAGTATTGTGTGCTCACACAGAAATAATCACCACTTGGATTTTATTTTTTTAACTCAACACTTAAAGGAGAAATGTGTAAGTCCCTCGTGTTCAGTAATGAATTGGGTTCATAGACGGAATATTAAAGCGGTTGAATCCATTTTTAATACACGACCTGTGAATGAAGCGAGTTGTTTCCCCCCTCACCTTCCTCTCTGGACTCGATGCTCAGGCAGGCTGCAGACACACTGAACCGGAGCACAAGACGAGTGCAACATTATATTTTGACACTGACAAGCGACGACGAGTTCTCCTCTGTCAGTTGTCCATCAGCGTAAACCTAAACCCGTTATAATGTTGTAATGCACATTAGAGTTCAGTGACTGCCTGCCAGACTCCATCAACATATTTCTTATTTTACTGTTATAAACATCTTCTTATAAAAGATTATTAATAATTTCTTACAACCCATAAACAGACCAGATCATTCAGCAAACATCTGGTATTAATTTTAATTTTATGTAAACTGAATAAATCTGAAGCAGGCTTTTTTTTTAATTCATCTAATTTCCACCCTTTTTAATAGACCTTTTTGTCTATTAAAATGAAAATGGTGGGCCTTGAATTCATCAACTTGAGAATTAATATTTTTATCTGCTTGTGTGCTTGACTTAGAGCCCTCTGCTCCGAAAATACACACTCTAGAGTTGGAGTTCAGTGACTGCCTGCCAGACTCCATTAACATTTTGCCCACCTTAACATTTATAAACATCTACTCCTTATAAAGAGTATTAATAAATTATTCCGACTCATAAACAGACGTTTAACTTAACATTCGGCATGAATTTGAACTCTAATTACCATGAAACGGGCAAACAGAAACTCTTAATGGAAACTGCAGGCTGTGGCGTGGTTATTGAAGAAGCCAGTATTTCAACTTTTTTCCTTAATGTCTGATGACATGTTATGGTCATTTTATATTTTGGTTACAGATTTTTCCTTTAACCCTTCCTTCATCTTATTTGTGTGTGTGTGTGGTATTTTTAGTGTGTGTGGACTGTGGTCTTTGCTAATTCAATAGCTCTTCTGTCTTTGTCTGTCTTGAGCCAGCTCATGCTCGTAGCATAAAAGCCCATGGTGGAACAAAGTAGTGCTCGAGCCAGAACCAAAATTAGAAGCTACATGACTGACACTCTCTGCCTCCCTTTCTCTTTTTTTTCCCTCCTCTCTGTCTCTCTTTCTATGGTCATTTCTCCACCTCTTCCTTCTCCTTCCAGTCTGTAATTGTGCTTCTCTTTGACACACCCGCTGGTTTGCGTGGAGAGTTGATGTCACGCTCATTGTGGTGAAGTGCTGTTTAGCTCTGTGCACCGTAGCTACACTTAAGCCCAGCTGATGAATGGCTCCGGGGTCGGCTGGCTATAAGAAAACACCACAGAAAACCAATAGGGCACCAGGCGCTCCACCACCGCCCTCTGAGTTTAAATAAACATGAGGCAATTTCAGGGGGCAGTCGGTGGGGAGTTTTTGCATCGGACAGAGAAATAATGATGCTTCCTGAAGGGCTGAGGTTCTACCCAGAACTATTTGCTTCTGAGGAACTTTTCTTTGAGAAAAAGGGTTGTCAAGCATTTTTCTTTAAACAACAGTAATAATAACATAAATTGTTAAAATGATGGATGATAATAATTTACAGGATTCAGTGAGTTTTTGCCTCATCTGTAGAATACAGTATGGTTCTTTGTAGAACCCTTGGAAGGCAAGAGGGTTATTGGTGAAACCCTTATAAAATATACTGATATTAGCTCCCTGTGGGTGGATTCTAGATGAAATCTTTTAAATATAAAAGGGCTCTTGGTAGAACCTCCTGGGTGGATTCTACATGAAACCTCTGGAATATAAAAGGGTTCTAGGTAGAACACTCTTGGTGGGTTCTAAATGAAACCCTTGGAATATAAACGTTTTCTCAGTAGAACCTCCTGGGTGGGTGTAGATGAATTCCTTGGAATATTAATGGGTTGTCAGTAGAAATGTCCTGGTCGGTTCTACATGACATCCTTGGAATATGAATGGGTTGGGTTAAACCCTTGGGATATAAAAGGAGTCTCAATAGAACCTCCTGGGTGGGTTCTAGATGAAATCCTTGGAATATAAAGGGTCCTTCAATAGAAAGTTCTTGTTGGCACTATTAGAAGGTGGAAAGGTGGGAGGGTTTTTCTGTAGAACTTTGTCATTGTGGGGTTCTAGGCATAACACTTTATGTCTGGTTTTAAGTAAAGCTCAAAGTGTTCTCCTGCCGAAGGTTCTAGTTTGCACTTCTCTCAGAGTGTGGAGACAGAAGGAGTTGAAAATGTTTTTTTGCTTATAGAGAAAATAAAACGAGACAATATGTTTGTGCAGGAGGAGCATCTGGAAATGTGTAAACTCTAAACAGCAAATGGAACCCCAGAAATTTCCTCACCACATTATCCAATTTGCTGCGAGTGAGTTTGCCTCCATGAATTGCGGTGGAAGTCGTCAAAGCCACAATGGAGACGAGAGCAGCTTATTTTTTCATATTGTGTCGTGCAGCTTTGCAGCCACTGCTTTAGTTGTAATTCATCCACCAGTGGAGGAGAGGATAGGTGGCATTACACACAGGTAGGAAATAATTGTGCTGTCTCTCACGTGACCGCCTTCGTCATATCAGCAGGCGCTCGCAAATCCAAAGCGTTTTTGAAATCCACCCCCGAATTCCGGCTTATCAGTACGGGGGGAGTCTGAAAGGCAGAGGTGGAAGGCATTGTAAAGTGTTCCGCAACCATATTATCTAAATCTCTACATGACTTTAGCCTCGCCTGTCATATTCCAAACCTGGCAAACTGCTGATATCTTATTCAGGTCATAAACTGAAAGAGAGGAGGGGAGAGTGAGAGAACCGCCATATGTTAGATTACAGCAACAAAGGGGGATGAAAAATGAGCAACGACAAAAAAAAAAGGGAAAGTTTCTTGGTTGCTGTTGCTTGGCTAACGTGATGTAAAGTCTATTTCATGCTCTGGCAAGCCCCAGGGAGAGGCAGCCATTTTTAGAACCGAAATGACCTATATTTTTTTAAGAAGTGGGGGGAAATAGATTTGGCCGGCGTTGAGGGTGGGTTATGAATAACAACGTGTGAAGCTGTGTCAGGCGCTGCTCGCCCGTGTGCACATGGCCTCTTGTTTTGGGGGCTTTTCCGGGTTTGGCTGGAGCTCAGGAGAGCGCTCTGAAGACTCTTTGTGAGCGCCTCCTGGAAAATCATCACTAATGCAACACAGGAGTTGCTAGAAGCAATGTTCCTGTCAGGCTGCTTACATCCCTTCAACATGGTTATGTCACTCTCACATCTATTATGCCTCATTTAGATAGCACTCTGCTTCTGAGGCTTTCTCTCTTTTAAAGCTGTCGCACACTTCAGCCACACACAAAAATCCACGGCTGAAGTTATTCGTTGTTTGAAAACGCAGCGACAGAACGCCTGACAAGGACCAAAAAGCAAACCATCATTGGAGTCAGGTTGTTTGAATTTTTAGGAAGTTAATCCAGTTTTAGTTGGATCCGTTCCTGCACATTTTTTGACATCTGAAGGCGCCCGTGGAGGTAAAAGCAGCCCGAGAAAGAACTGATTGAAAAACAGCAGTGTGTGAAAAGGCTGAGGGCATTCAGGACGGGCCACACCTCTCTAACAGTTACCCTTCAAAGTGCAGCAGGAGTGTCTTTATTATGGGGGTGGTAACTGTTCTCCGCCAGAGTCAGCCAGTTATCATCAAAGCTTTGGACAGAATATAATGATAGCGATATGAATAAAGCTTCATATACATACGCTGTGTGTCTTCGCTTCACTTTATGACCTTTCAAGTTCAAGAAAAAATTCTCTGAATTAATCACATTTGCGAAGGTGTGTCATATTCAGTTTATTAACGGCATATATCAGCCGCTGAAGAGGTCTGGCAATCAGCAGTTTGCAACAGGAGGCGACCGACAGAGCTCCAAAGAGGACAAATCATCTGTGTCCAAATCAGAAAAACTGCCAAATTGCTCAATATGTCAAGAAGAAGTGTCTGGAAAATCATTACACCATCGGCCAACTGAGACAAGCTGCATCCACAAAGAGGGGCGACGGTCACAAGTTGACAGTAACCAACAGAGAGATGACATGAAATAATACGGGAGAGTGATGAAACTGCGCATTTTCTTGCAGCCTATGATTAATTTATAACAGCGTTTAAATGGGGGCCTCGCTGCCTAAAAATTTAAAGAAGGCATATGTAATAATTTAACGTCATAAAATGGCCACGATCTGTCATCAGAGATTAAGGAAACAAGCAAAGAAATACTGACATCTCCAGCAAAAACATGACAGTATGTTCTCCTTTTCATTTTTTCTTCCTTTCATGTTTAGGGGACAATGAGCCAGTGAGCCTTTAAAGTGAGGGCATGACAGTAATGTCTCCAACTAAACTATGTACACGTATTTCAGGATGTGGTGCACCCCTGTGAGTAATCATATTTGACATACATCGTAAAATAAACAGATTTCAAAATATGACTTTCCATAAAAAAGTGGTCTCTCGGCTCAGTTTACCCTTGATGATGGGTAAGAATATAGGAGAGAAAATAATTACTAATGCTGCACTCCGCCTTATAAATTAGTTTGTTCTATACTTTATTCTTTCAATCTATCATCAGTCAATCAAAGAAGGATCTACAACAACATTTTAATTCACAACCTCGTAAATGATATATAAAACACCTTGTATCCCTGTAATATTCCCTACTTTTATAAATGCACACTTAGATTAACCTGCTTTTTTCTCTCTGATCCTGCTTGCAGGGGCATCAGTGTCATTTTGACGTGTCACCTCAAAGGCCGGTTCACAACATTTGATGGCAACCAAATAAGTTAGTGTCTTTTTGTAGGTCGTAACAAATCCTCAGTAATCTTTAAGAAGGTGTAGATGGTTATAACTGTTAAAGTGAACGATTTGTCTGGCAGGTGATAAGGAAGGTAGTCACTGAACTCCAGCTCCGGTGTGGGTGTTTTCGGAGCAGTGGGCTTTTGTTTTTGGAATAACAGGTTTAGCTTGACATGGATAGACACCTCACATTCACAAACAGGAGATAAATTTACAGTGTAGGACTTGTCGTCACTTGTTAGTGTCAAAGTGTAATGTTGCGCTCGTCTTCCCTTCTTGTAGTCCCTGCAACCTGCAGGCAACCTGTCTGAGCTTTTGAGTCAATTCAAGCTTTGAGCTTTCAGCCTGTTTAATACACCATCTATTTGACTGTATTTTTGAATCCTAGGGTGTTGCGTATTGGTCCTTTAAATGATTTTCCCTAGTTCCTGGAGATCCCAGAACAGGAATCCCCTATGAACTTTAATAACTGGTGAGTGGCCTGAACTGAAATCTCACAGAAGTTTAATCACAGCAAATATGACCTCTCCTGAGCCTTCATTCCTCAATTGTCCTGCCTTATTTTTATTTGCTCTCCCCCTATACTGTCTGCCTGAGGAAACGTGTACACCTCCTACTTTTTCACCTTCCAACCGCCACACCTACCGCTGCCCTTTTGTCTCATACATGACACCCACAACCCGAACATGCACTCGCACATCCGCCAAACGGAGCCGTGCTGCGACTGCGTGTCCCAGCTATCGGTGGAGGAGGTCAGTGGCGCTATCAGGGGAGCTTATCCAGCAGGAGACCAGCGTGCTCACAATCCCATTACCCACCCGTGCAGCAGTTTAGACCCACATTATCATCTGCCTTGGAGGGGCTTGCTTGGACAGATGATTGGAACTCCTCATTCCCCAACCCCCACTCCCCCACCCACGTCTCCCCAGGCACATTAGCTGACACCCAGGGCTATGATTATAAACATCATTTATTCAGCAGACTCACTTATCCAGGCTTGTATTCATCCCTGCTAAAGACAAAATATTATCCACCATGCACACAGATCAGAACGAGCACCGGCAGTCTAGAAAGCAGAGAACGCCAATCGCACATCCTCGCCCAATGAATCAAACTCTGATGTGCACATCTGTTCAGAATCGAGGCTTTATTTCAATGTATTTTTCAGAGTGTCTGCAGTGAAGCTGAGATAAGATTTTTTTTTTTTTTTTTTTTAAATCTTATCACTCGCCATATGGTATGCTGTGACTCAGACAAGATGTAATTAGCATTTAGCAAGTTGGAGATGATACTAGGTGACATTTGCACTGATTGTGGTAAACGTTCATGCTCCTTCTTCAGAGGCAGGATACCGAATGTTGGCCGGAGGGGGCGGGTGGGGCAGCGCTGCAGCCACAGCACTAAGACTAAGGCAAATCATTCATGTCATGAGTATTGACAATAACCATGATCTTTTGAAAATCAAATATTGATATCATATTAATAATACACTTATGATAAGACTGTGCAAATCAGAGGTTCTCAAACTTTTTCATGTCGAGGACCCCTGAGCTGAGACAAATTTGGTCATGGACCCCAATCAAGATTTTTCCCAGGGGTACATGTTTCATTAGAAAAAGTTAATGAAACCCATAACCAAACTAGTCATAGACTCTATCATTTTATTACTGTACGGAAGCAAAGAATCGCTGTACTTGCAATTATTTTTTCGAGATCACAAGTATTTTGTTATCTCAAGTTAACAAGGCTTATTTTCTTATGATAACAGGTAAATAAACTTGTTATCTCAAGAAAACAAATCTTGTTTTCTCGTGATTACATTTAAAATATTTCTTTATCTCAAGAAAACAAACTGACTTCCACTATTTCACCATGAAACAGGAAGTTGTTATAGCTTAAGAGTGCCTCAAATACCCCTTTACGTGTTTGATCACTGCAGCTTTAGTGATACGGTGATAATATTGTTAGCTTTAAATCTTTTGCCCATGATAATCATGTAGTGTAAGTTTGATATTGTGACAGCTCTAGAACAGACGGAGCTGCATGAATGGAAACTGCTGTAACCCACCAATAGCATCAGACCTGACGTTTGCCCTTGGTCTGCCTTACCCTCGTCGGAGCACCCTAATAACATGCTTAGTTTCCCTGCCCTCCAGAGCATAGAAAGGACAGGACATCTGACATGAGCCTGGACCCAGACCGAGGTCTTTAACACTCTCTCGGGGCTATATTTACTCCACTGTGACCTCACATGGCATCTCCACTATGTCTGTGAAAAGCAGTGCTAAAATCCTTAGTGCTTTTCACATTTGGCCTGCAGGCAGCTGCAGAACTGCAGCCTGGCTCACTCTGGAGGCATCCATCACTTAGTGACACTTGAGTGGACAAAATGGAACATTTTCTCTGATGGCTGTCCACTTCATTGAGTGACATTCAGCTAAAGCTGATAACATGCTGGAAAGTTTCAACCTGGATGTTATCCTTCTTGCTGAATTTCCCATATGAGAGGAGAATTAACAGTGCAAACAGGTAGGATGAAAGCAGACACCCCTGGATACAAATGCATCACACCCTCTCTCACTGCTTATCCACTCTGCAGATGAAGTGATAAAGTTACCAGCAGTCAAATGTATTTATTTCCAATAGAGCAAAGTGACCAGGGACAATGGGTAAACATGCATCCTGCCTTGTGTTCTTCTGCTAATGTGCATTTGTTTCATGAACAATAGTTTCCCTCTGACAAGTGCAAAATTGATGAAAAGTTGATTAGAGCTATTCAAAGATTCCCAGCTCTCTACATATTTGATTTGAAGCACAGGAGTAAACATTTGAGAAACAATGCTTGAAAAAACATTAGACACTCACATCCATTGTTGGGGTCGATAGTGAGCTCTGTGGCAATTTCATTCTTTAGTTTTTGATTAATACTTTAGATATTTGAGTCAAATAAAAAAAAAACAATGAGGCCATGAGCTATTAGCAAAGAAAAAAAATATAATTATCTAAAAAGGCTCATCCCTGTAGAAAATAACACCAAAATTTTAAGATGGTTAAAAGATGTTGCTGGGGGACACGTAAAAGTGACATATATAGGCACATCTTCAGTTAGCTAATGCTCAAAAATGGCTAGCTAATTAGCTATCTATCTAACGACTGATGTAGATTTATCTAGTTAGGTAGCGGAAGTTTCTCTAATATTTACTATCAAATGTAACTAGCTAGCTAATGACTGATGTAGACTAACCAGCTAGTTAGCCAGCTGGTTTATCCAACATTTCCTATAAAATGTAGCCAACTAGCTAACAATTGATTCTATGTGATAACTAGTCTATAAACTAACGTAATGTGTTTCACCTGCATTCACTGAGCCTCCTCTGGGTCTGTTTGGAGACTGTTTACTACATACATATGGATGCTTCTGCATATCCACAATTTAAAACAGATCAAAATAGAGCAATTTACCATAATACTCACTGTGTGCAACATCAAGCAGGAGCTCTTGCACTCTAAATGCTAACATATGCTTGGGTGGACACCATAGCCTGCCACTGTCTGGGTGTTTGGCCTATCTGGAAAAGAAAGTGCAAGATGATATTTGAAAAAAAAAAAAAAAAAATCTCCATTCAGAAGCTGTTTTGTCCATCTGTTGGGGTCAGACCTGCAGCTATTATGCTCTACCTGCTATTCCCTCCAACCTCTCTTCTGCCCACCATCCAGCCTGACGCTGTGTGAATCGTGGAAAGCACCACAGATGTGAACTAGCATGTAGCACACACTCGCGCCACGCCACTGCCTACCACACTGACAGGGACTTCAAACAACTCTGTTAGTGCACCACAAAGGGATTCACCAGACGTCAAAGCAGCCAACAAGGAACGACAGACAATTATTTCCACAGTTTCCCTAGTCAGCTGCTGCTGCACAGAGATTGTGGCTTGCATGTGCAAGCAGAGCACTCCAGAGAAACTGCATAATAAGCAATTCAAAGCTGTTGTTCGAATGCTGAGACATGATGCGCACAGGCCTACAGCGGGCTGGACAGCAATTTGTTGAGTAGTTATGGTGTCTGACTGCCAAGTTTTGCCTTTTGCTTAAGTGTGTGTGTGAGAGAGAGTGAGACAGGGAGAGACTGGGAGAGGGTGTGTGAATGCATCCACATGTTGAGACAAAACATGACCCCTATCTTCCTCCGCCAAAAGCCCACATATTCATTTTATGGCTCCCTTCTGACTTTGAAAAACATCCTGTGAAGTTAAAAAAAAAAATCTTTTCATCTAAAACCAGTTCTTCTTCAACTCAGTAACAGACAGCGATATTTTTTTTTAGAAGAGTTGCCTCCATATCATTAATCCTCACAACAAATTGGTTGTTCACTGCTTATGTCTGGTTAAATGTGGGTTCCAGATGACCAAAACTGGTGTTTTATTCTTTTGCATGTTTCAAAAACAGCAGGACAGTCAGAGTTAAGGGGAAATGAGATTTGAGCACAGGAGAAAGGTGCAAAAGTCTGACCTCAGAAGTGTCATACTGCATAAATTGGATCTTTCTTGGCCAATCAGAGACTTTGCATCAACGGAAAGAAAAAGGTGTGGAAAGTAACTTTAGATTTGGCTGAGCTGAATAATTAGGACCATGCAGGGTGAGAGTCGAGGTGGTATTTACACCCTGACATTGAGTAAATATATTCAGCATTTACATTTCACACTAAAATTTCTGTTACGACTCCTTTTAAACAAGGAGCTTGCAACAGTACAGCTGTTCAATCATGCAAGTGAAATTGTGATTTTCAGCTTTCACATGATGGTGTCCTACCAGGACGAGCCATGTGTTGAGTCTTCCTCACATGACATCATAGATTTAATGATCTTTCTACTCACAAGAGACAAAAGTTCCAACTTTAGGGTCTGAAAATATGGAAACCAAAAAAGAATGTAATGAATTCTGACTGATTTAAATAATGGATTTTAACCTATTTTGTAACTGATTGCTAAACCGACTATTCTCGCTAAAGCGTAATTGTCCAATCACAGTTTAGCGACTGCAACAAGGCAAAGCAAGCCCAATCAAGCTTTAGCTCCACATTCCTAAGTGTTATGCGTGCAAACCTGCCAAACTCTCATTTCTCTCAGGTTTCTCACATATTTCGTGGCCATCTCCTGTTGCCCTCCTATTGTTTCCTTGGAAACTCCCGTAATCTGTACAACCCTCAAACTTTCTTATGAATAATCATTATAAATGGAGCCATACGTTTTGTATCTTTGTCTGACACAGGTCTGATACGAGATGCAGAAGCATGTATTACACCTTCAGTTTATTATTTTGCCCCCTCAATTGACATTTGAATATTAAATGCCAAGCGCTAGATGGTAGATCTAGTTTAATAATAATCAAAATAATCTTGAAAGAAATGGATATGCAATGATCACATTGGGTCTCACCTGATACATGGTCACATAGTTGAGTAATTAATGTCACACAACACATTTGTACTGCATTCTCCTTCATTAAAAAGCTGAATATTGTAGCCGAACAGTCTGATGTGTGCAGAGGTCTGTGTGGTTATAACGTACAGTAGCAGCCTGGTGTTGTTTTCAGGTGAGTTTAATGAAGATAAACACAGTAAATAACTGTGTATAATGCTGCACTTCTCAGAAGCTGCAGATTTATCAACATATCCTGCTGCCGGATGCCTGCCACATCAGTGTCTACCTAACCAGCTTACTATCTAAAACAGCAGCCTAACACAACTCATACTAAATTATTTTATAGTGTTACAGGATATGTAAAATATTACAATATGTTAGTGGCTCTAGAGCTTCATGAATTTTGGTCATTTTAAACTCCAGCAGCCAAACATAGCAGAGTAGTGCGGCGATACCAGACAATCAGACATTTCACTGCAGATCAATCCAACCAGTCGCTAGAAAGGTGGTGAGCACAGCCACTAACAAGCCTGCGTCCCTAAAGTTTTCATTTTTTCCTCCCCTCCTCCTCAGTACTGAGCACACGATGTCACCAGCCCAGTTTTAGCAGTGAAAGCTGGGAGTGTCCTCAGTTTCTATCAAGCAAACCCTTTAGAGACTTACGTTCAGGGGTCATTCCTATGTTCCCAGATACCATGTTCCCCAGTTCTACTGTACATGTATGTATGCTCTCCCAGGGTTTCATGTTCCCAGGGTCCTATGTTTTATGGTAACCCTGGGAACATAGAACCCTGGGAACATAGATACACTCCTGCTGAATTGACCAAATGCATTCATAATAATTCTTATTCTAATTAAAAAATGCAACATACTAATGGAAAATGCTAACAATAAAGAATACATTAAAACTTTGTCTTGCTCGTATGAGTAAGCTAAGCAGCTACATGCAACTTTAGCCTCAGTCTTATAGCACGATATATATGTAGCAGTGTATACTCAAAATGCTTTTGTGAGGTTCCTGTTTTATAATGCATTAGACACATTTCAGTCAACCAGAGATGTTGTTTTCAAGCAAGTCATGGAGGAAACATTAGCTTAATTAGCTGGCTAGCTACAGCTCAGAAAATATGCCAGCTATAGTAGTTATATTAAAAACTAGACGACTGGGTGCCAGAAATGAGAAACCAGCTTTAGTCGACATCTGAAATCAAAGACCCATTGTTTAAACATACATACATTTTACATTTTCAGTGGTAAATCTTGTGGGTATTATTGTAAACTGTCTGATCCATTAGCTTTCATTTCTGTAAGCTTTGTTATGAAGTCTTGTTTTCATTGTACTCCAGAGCCTGGCTGTGTATGAAATATGACTGAGTGAAATATATGAACAGCAACCCCACCAGAGCCATGCTGAAAAATTTACAGAAATTCTACCAGCTTCTTAATTATGTCTTAGCTGGAAACTCGACTGTGGCTACTGCTCCCACATGCCGTGACGGTGACACGAGAAATTGCTTGACCATTAACAGGTGAGGGGGCATGTGAAAAAGGTGCTTTATACGCTATATTTAATATAACTTTAATCAAGAGAGAGAGATAAAGTCAGTGGGACGACGCTTCACTTCCACTGGTCATGAAAGGTCATAAAAGACAGAAAAGGAGCTGAGGAGAGGACCATTACTACGGTCTTAGGACATTTACTACGGCTTTTGCTGTTGGATCAGTGTTTTTATGACCAAATCAGTCTGAGAAGTGCACACATAACATAATAATTTATCTATGTTCATAGTAACATTGATTTAATATGTAGCTTTATCTCATATATGTCCATATATTCATGTATAATAGATGCACAAAGCTTTATTTATTTATAAATGCAGATACTGGGTTAGTTGTTGCAGGGCTCCAAATGACTCAAGGGGCTCTGACCAATTTAATTCATGTTTGTGTGTGTACATTTGTGTGTGTGTGTGTGTGTGTGCAGGGATAAATGTGTGTGCGTGAACGAGAGATGAGAATAAATACAACCTATTCTCTTTGTAGTATCATTAAAAAAACATTAAAAAAACATTAAACCTGAAAGCCACCATGATTTGAATCTCCATCAGAGATGTGAAATCCAGTCAGGTTACTGTAGCCAAAACAATGAGCCAAATTTTTTTTTTCCATATTTCATCCCCACACTTGCCCTTTTCACGAGGAGAAATAAATATGCCAACATCGGTGCGTCACACCGTATTAACTGTTGAGCTGAACTGATCGATCAATAGATGGTGGTTATTGTAGCGTGATATATTCCCTTTGACACCCCGTCTGGAGTTTGTAGGAATCCAATTTGAAAAAAAAAAACAAGTAGGGATTCAGCTGGCTCAGATCCACAGACATGAAGATGTGCACTAATGAGTTCTAAAGGGAAGATGAATCAATATACTGTCTGAAACTGATCATGGACAGTTTCAGGGTATGAACTCTACATATACAGTGAGTGAGTCTACTGTTACACACAGAGTAATCATTGCTTGTCCACTAATCAAGTGGTTTTGGCAGCGGGGGGTGTGTCTCCCCAGGGGCTCCGAGCAGTTTCAGGGGAGGCTCAGTGAATGTAAAAAAATATGCCATCTGTTACATTTTTTTTATCAAAAGGAGATCATGCAGAATAGCCTAAATGTGTGTGATTTGATTAGAGATAGTTCAGATTTACATCATTGGGTAATTGACCCTTACTATGTCCTGTCCCTTTTTTGCCTTGTGCATCAAGAACAGTTCTAACTAGAAAACTAATCTGCATCAGTCATTAGCTGGCTTGCTAGCTAATACAGGGAACGGGAGTTGCGGAACATTCTGAACATTGTAAAGCGGCGCCGCCATCTTTGGAGGATGATGTACATATCTGTCATCGTCACTGTCACCTGGTGATTTGTCATTTGTCAACTGTTAATCATTCATCGTCAGAAATCCATAAAGCACGTTTGAAAGACAAATGCCTGTTAACAGAAGTTCTCAGCAGAGGCAAAGAGGCGATATATTTCAGAATTGGTGGCTGGTGCTAATTTTGTACCCTGACTGTCAGTAAGGATGTTCAACATAACAACACGGGATCCAAAAGCTAGCCAACAAACTATGACAGAGAGACGGAGAGCTAGTTACATTTGATAACTAATGTTAGAAAACTTCTAACCACCAGCTAACTTGTTCATCTTTATCAGTTATTAGCTACCTACTTTATATTTAATAGCAAATGTTAGAAAACCTCTTGTTAACTAGTTAGCTAATATACATCAATTGTCAGCTAGCAATACTAGGCTATATTGGTTCAATTGTTGAGTGTCTATGGGATAAAATAGACGTCCAGGAGTTGAGTGAGACTAAGCAAGTAAACTAAGGGGTGGGCCTTTTTCCAAGCTTTGTCAGAGGGGAGGCCCATAGTCTCAGACTAAAACCCCTGTCTTAATCTAATATATCTTAGTTGATAAGATAGGATGAGATCAGAATGTTTTTAATGACCAGAACTGCTTCCCTTTTATTTGAACCTGTAGCAAAAAAAAAAAGGTTCAGTGCACGTCTGCAACCAACTGATGAGGGGAATGAAGGGTATCATCAGGAAGACGCTGGATGAGATGAAATCTAATGCTGAAATAAAGCAGCACAAAGGATTAGATGTGGTTAGGTACTCAGGGATCGCAGGAACAAAAGGATTAGCCAGAGAGAGGGATGTGGGTCACACCCGGCAGATAGTGAAACCAGCCAGTCATCCTGCCCCGAGGCCTTCTCATAATCCACCACGGATGGCGAGGGTTGTGCAGGTCGTGCGGCAGCAGGAGCATATCGAGGGAAGAGGTGGGCAGGCAGTGGGGTCGAATTTGGGTTTGGGAAACATCTGTTTGTAGAAACCGACACCAAATCAAGTGTTTGTTTTCACACTCTTGTAAATGGCACTTTTTTTTAAAGGAATAGCCATGACTTTCTCAAGTTTTCACAAAGTCATCTGGACCATTGACATTTTACAGACGCTGCATTCACTGCTTTGGCTTGTTGCTGTTATAGATCAACGTCGACGTGATATTGCTCCTGTTAAGACTGGCCTGGATGAACTTTTCTGAATAAAAACACAATAATGTTCACATTTCTCAACCTAATTTCAGTGACTTTTTATGTTCAAGGGAGACGGAAAACTAACTTTTCCTGTGTAGATCATGAACCTTGAATCTAAAAATGACTGAAATCAATTTAGAAAAGTCCAGAAAAACCGCAGCTCTCCCCTTTACACGTATTTGTTCACAGAAAAGAACCAATATGGTGACGACATTGACGTACGATCCAAAGGCCAGTGCATCATTAAGTACACACGTCCATGGTCTGGACTGTGGTGCATTTCCTGGGCTGTGCACTTTGACCTTTGGCTCAGGAGATAAGTCACTAAGAGGACAGTCTGCCAGTCGATGAGGATTACACCATTAAGCTGCTTGTTAACCCTGTGGCACGAAACAGACACAAGTGTCACAAGAGATGCTTAGAGGCATGCATGTTCAGGATTTCCTACACTTTTAGAAATAAGAGTTCCGAAAGGGTTCTGTCTGAAGGGCTGAGATTTTATCCAGAACCGTTCGGTTCTGAAGAACCCCCTTGGTGGAGACAAGATAAAACCCTTGAAATACGAAGAAAGTTTTTGGTAGAACCCCCTGAGTGTGGTCTGGATAAAACCCTGCAGATATAAATAGCTTGGTATAAACCCCTAGTGGGGGTCTGGGCAGAGCCTTTATATGAAATATAAAAATGTTCTCAGTAGAACGTCTGAGGAGAAGATGGAAAGGTTTTGGATAGTACCCCCAGCGAGGGTTTTGGGTGGAACCATAGAAAGGTTCTCTGTAGAACCTCTGGCAAGTTCTGTGTGAAACCTCTCACAGGTGGTAAGTATAATAGTGTCTGGTATAAATTATAATAAGTATATTTACAGGAAGTTTGACCAACCGTGCCTTTCATCACTTTGTTTATTTCTGATTTATCCCTAATTTTCAAAATAAAATCCCGTCAAATTCAGTAATAAAGCTCATAGAGAGGCCATAACACTGGGATTCAGCTTCTATTGCCATTAGAGGATAAGTGGGGGTAGATGATATCATGGCACGGTAATTACTCTGACATGGCCTCTCCAGCAGCCTCAAAAGACATGGATTTTCCTCAAACATAGGAAGTAATATGGGGCTACAGATCTGATAGGGTGTCATGGCGGGAAGCAGCCTTAGAAACAACCTCCTCCTTATCTGATGGGATCAGTGGGAGTGCAGGAAACTCGGTGACCTACATCTCCTTCAGACAGACATCTGTTACCTTCCATTCCACACCCTGGGCCAACGTGAAAAGCACCAATTACTCTGATAAACCTCTCTCACGGCGGCCCCCCTCGCAGCGACTGTAGCTTTGAACGTTCAGGTGCGGTATTACATTCTGTTGTCCGGAGAAATGGGCACAAAGCGTGATTTTTTGGAGAGGGTTTTAATCATATTTTGCCATCTGCAGAGCGGGGATAATTACAAGGATCCGTGGTGGCATGTGGCGCGGGCAGGGGCACGGGACAGAAGGAGGAGAGATGATTATTATTATTGTATCATCTGAATAAGATTGGTGTGTTCAGTCTTGTGTTCTAAGCCCTGGAGGTCAGGGTATAAGAAAGAGGATTACAACCTTGGAGCCAAGTAGATTAAACGGCGGCTGACTCTACTGTACTCTGCTGCTTAAACTCATTCCTTCATCCAGACGCAGATCAACACGCACTGTGATTGCTAAACGGCTTCACTGATTACTACAGGTCACATTTTGAAGGAGTATGAACAGAAAGCGTGTGTGTGTGTGTGTGTGTGTGTGTGTGTGTGTGTGTGCAGCTGCCTGTGTGACTGCACTCACTCTGTAGCAATCACCAGCAATAATCAAAGGAAACCAGTAGCTCAAAGAGAACAATCAACCAATGCTGTTCTGCTACGTTGACGGCGCGGCCTGATTGTGCCCCAGTGATCGTGCAATCAATGGTTATAAATAGAGATTGGTCATTGCTGCAATGTATTTCTAAAAATATGCACACAAAACATCAAAAGCTTTTTTTCATTATTAGGAAAAGTCACAACATGAAGAGTGGATGAGCATTATGAAGTATAGAAAACATATAAAGTGTAGGAAAAGACAATTTTCCCCGCATCTGTTGTGTTTCCCTGTACAGTATAGCCTAAAAATTATCACCAAAACATGCTTCATGTCAGTCTAGTGATAATTATTGATCATACTTATTGACCTATTTTTAGTAAAGACCAGGAGGAAAGAAGTTTGAATTTAAATGCAAAAATATACAAATTCTGCTGCCCTCACATTAGTTTGCTGATGTTATGATGTGGTAAGGGATCATGGGAGTTATTGTCCTCATTTTTAAACAATGACCACTGCAGATGAAAATCTATGACATTATTCAGGCAGAAGTCATGTTCAAAGATGAGGTAAAATCTAAGTTTTATTTGACATATTTGACATAGCCAGTGTTCTCCCAGAAGTTATAGAAACTAGCAATTAACTAGCAACGTTTAGCAGGAAAGAAACTATAAATTTGAACTTTGTTGGAAATTTTAGTACACAACTCAACACGATATATAACATACATCTAGTGTTAATTAGACATTTAATGCAGAAATAATATATATTATAGCTTTAACTGCTTTATTTTGAAATTAGCTGCCTTACTTTGAACTACAATACTGATGAGCTGACCTGTAATTTTTATTACCAATTTCCTTTTTGTCTGCACTCATTTTTCACTCCACACTGTTTCTGTTTTGGGTCCCATATCAATGGTGCAACTGAACAACACACATGTTAAATGATTGGCTGTTCTGCTTCTGAAAGTGATGAGTTAAACTCGTCTCTGTTGACGTCACTGTCATCTAACATGGCTACAATG
This sequence comes from Lutjanus erythropterus, assembly GCF_056507025.1. Lineage (NCBI taxonomy): Eukaryota > Metazoa > Chordata > Actinopteri > Lutjaniformes > Lutjanidae > Lutjanus > Lutjanus erythropterus. The sequence continues at coordinate 20,938,968 of NC_139337.1, read as the reverse complement.
CAAGTTCAGTGAGATCTGGCTCAAAAACAGCACATTTAGTGCTCGGTTGAAGCCTGTTTAAAATAACAAATTTGAAGCCCAATAAACAATAAGAACTTTGGGGATAAAGGCATTAGAGCCACCATAAAAATCCACCATTAAATGCCTGCCATCCGCCATTATTGTTCTGTATTCACATCAGGAGGATTACCAAAATCCCAAAACCCACTCTGCACCAACAATGTTATGAGACTACAACTTTCCTTTATATCCTTTCTACTTTTTTGCCAGTGTGGACATGATATAGGTCTTAAATTGTGTTCACACTGTAATGTAGTTATAAATTTGTTGAAATTCAGACACTCTGGGCAGTCCATTATAAAGGGATGTGATTGGCTGTTTTTTTGTTATTGGTGAATTGTGTATTGACGATGCATGTCTGCATTGTTTTATTGCCCAGGCCTGCTTTCAGTTCAATCATTCACACTGAGAGATGAGTGTAGAGAGGACATTCTGTGGACCATTTTGGGCCTCTGAGCTTATCTGAGTGGGAGTCAGTGTGTGTAAAAATTACCACGCAGAGCCATGTTTGCAAACCTCCCCGTGCTCACTTGCAAGAATAATTTCATTAATGAATAACCAACTCGCCGAGTTTTGCTGGTGCACTTTGCATGGCCTCCTCAAAACAAGCCTAAATGCCAGCCAGTGCACGGTGAGTTATGTGCTCGCGTGGGAGTCGGGGGAGCAGGAGAAGTTGATGCATCTGAAACAGGAGGTGGATCCGGCCTCTCGGAGGACACGAGAATCAACAGCGAAGATGACATTTTCTGCTTTGCATCACACACAAAAGCGATTCACAGCGGTATGGCTGATGGGATAGGCTATCTTTCAGCTCGGCAATTTAACAGGCTATGATGAAATGGCAGCATGGCCTATGGGCACTCAATAATAGAAGGAATGCATAAACAGGGTGGAACTGTATGCCCTGAGGCTGATAACAAGGTTAATAATAAGATGTGAAGCCAAAGAACACCAATTGAACAACCTCTTTATCCTCTCTCTCTCTTCATCACAGGCCAATCTCCCCTTAGGTCATCCCTGAAGTGTTGCTGTAGCTACCCCGAATCTCTATAAATGACCAACCTAAACACTGGCTCTGACTGGAATGAAACATTTCTCATTATGTAAAGGATGAACGCTATTACTAAAGGAAACAGTTTATTCGGTGAAAAGCACCGGAGCCATGAATTTCTAATGTTGTTTTGTTTCAAATTTGTTCTCAAATCGCTTGTGAGGAAGGCAAAGGGTTAAGACATTTGGAGGGAGTATTGTATATATACGAAATGCAAGCCTGAGACATGGTAAACACTTCAACACACTCAGGCGACTCCTTATCTAAGCATGGCAAGTGTGAGGGTTCATCTTATTAGACTTTCAGAAATAGACTGGAGTGAATCTCTCCCCTCATATGGAGAGATTGGCAGTGCAGTCAGGGAAGTGATTTCAGCACTGCATAGAATTGAATTGCTGGGGGGAGGTTGGTTAAGCAAGGGGTTTAATTTGCTCTGGAGTATGTATTCTCATACTGATATGCCAAAATGTAATTGGAGTCGGTACAAGAGCCGGTCGTTTTCATTTGAGATTTGAGGGTGTTCATTTGCGGTTGGAGATTTTTTTCCGTCTAAACAGTATGTTTTAGCCTGGCTGTGCTAGATCAGTGAGCACGGTGCAAAACGGGCAAAATGTAAAGTTATCTGATAGGGTATGTAAATGAACTGCATCTGTGGAGATACAATCTTATCTGGGCTGATGATAAATGTGTAAAATGCAGCCACCACATGTGTTTATCCTCCCAAAACCAAAGCTCAAATCCGTTTTTAAGTGAGTCTATAAATCATGGGACCACACCATAGATTGTTGTGGTGTTGCTAATATACAAATCTCTCTGTGGCCTTTCTATTAGTGAATATGCAGCTTGGCTTCATAACAATGGATGAAACTAATGCACATATAAAAACTTGTGTAAAAACTAAACTTTCAATTTCAGTAATAAAAGCAGACAGTCAGCAGTGACAGACTAAACATGTTTTTTAATCTCATTTGAATTGTGCCCCAAATTACACATACAGTGTTTGTCAATTAAATGATAATTTTACAAGTAAGAAATTCACTGTTTAGTCATAGATTAGTTGCTTTGAATCTTCACCAAGCTGACTGATTCTCTGGTCTGGCATCATGACATGTAACAGCGGTTTCTCAAGTAAAAAATAAAAAACCTTGCAATGTAATGTTAGCTAGCAGTCTTGCTGTCTCTTCATCAGACCTCGGAAACTTCCTGGTTAAGTTAGCAACATTATGCTCACTGGAAGACATATTTCTGTGTAATCTTATATCTGACAGAAAAGTGTGTCAGAAGCACGTTAGTCGTGTATTTTGTGTGGCGGGTATGATGTCAGTAATGTTAGCTAGGAACTGGATGAATGCTAATGTTAGCTGTTGTCTCACAGTAGTGGATTTATCAAATATGTTGATTTAACTTGAGATATGAACAGATTTCCCTGCAGATTTTCACTATCCCCTGTCTTCAGTTGCTGATCAATTGGGATGCAGTGACATTAAAACAGTTTGTTAGATATTCTGTATTTATAGGACTTACAACCTGGAACACAGCAGTATCGCATTTGAGCTTCACGCCCTGAACATTACATCTGTGACATCAGAGGAAAATGGCTGCACTGTGAATATGCTGAGTATGGATGAAGGTGAAAGAACTGACAGTATAGACAACTCTGATTCTAAAGAGTTTGTTTTACCCTGCAAAACAGACAAAATGTGAAGTTATCTGATAGGGTATGTAGATGAACTGTGTCTGTAGAGATACAATCTTATCTGTTGTGATAATAAATTTGTAAAATGCAGCAACCACAGGCATCTGCGTGTGTTTACTTCCCCTAAAAATCTGAAGCCAAATCCATGTGCGTGGTTCCTGATTGGCCGGGGTCGTGACATACGGAGATGAATGTCAGCAAACACTGGTGCCCACACTGAGTCATTGCCACTTCCCACACACCTCTCCCAGTGTGATTCCTGTGTAATGATCTGGGGAGTCTGGACAGCCGTCTGCTTAGCCTCGCCGCGCCGTAGGGTGCTGAGCTGAGTGAGAGGAGGAGAACGGGGGACAAGACAGGAGGGGAAGGCTTCCTTTTTCATCCCAGCAACGCACTTTCCATCCTGTGCAGAGATGTGAGAAATTAACAAACACAGCCTCCTGCGGAGACGAAAAAAGGTTGAAGTAAAAATCCAAATAAACGACAGTGGTTCATTGAACTCACTTAGAAAATCTGCATCTACTGCTAAGATAAAAAAACCCTACAAAGAATCATCTTACCGTGACTTATGCGTGTGATTTCATTCATTCGGAACATCATTACAAGTAAAAACAAAGCTGATGGTGATTGTCGTTTGAACCACTTACATTGCGACACAAATCCCATTATTCTAGATGAAAAACAAAGAGGAAATTCCTCACGTCTGCTGATGCAGAAACATGAATGCCCTTCTGTAGCTCTCAGTCCCTTTATGAATATTTTAAATGCATTGTTACAGTGAAACCAAAGACATTAAGGATAAAAAGACATCAAGTTGATCTTTTTGTGAGGTCTGGACCCTCAAGACCATTCAGCGGGGTTTAAAAGCTAAAGTCTTTCTGGATCTTGCAGTTGTGAAATCAGTCAAACGGAAGCACATCAAACTGCCGGCTTAAGTAGGCCACTCCTGCTGAGTTGTTGCTTTATTTTTGTGCTCCGGCCTCACACATACTGGTGAAACTGTTGGTTTAGCACAGGGAGAGATTGTGATATAGATGTGCTTCCACTTGGCACAGTTGAATCCTGAATGTAATCACTGATAACTGTGCACGGCAGTCGGACATCTTGACCCTTCCTGACATGATCCAGGGGTGCATAAAGACCGGTTGAATGACATATGGATACCACGAACTTCTCGCTCCAATCACGAGGACACGGAGAAAGATGGAGGTGACAGTTTGGGGTAAGAAGCTTAATGGGAATACCGACCTACTATCTCAGGAGAAGAAGAAGAAAAAAAAAACAGGAGGATAAAGAGAAGGAAGTTGAAGAGGAAAAAGAGCGGAGGCGGGGTTGCAGAGAAAAAAAAAACAAACCCTCGAGGGCTCTATAATCCAAAAATGAGAGAGCTGTGACTCGGAGACACTCAATCTGACAAGATGCATTAAAGCAATGGAAGAAAGGGAAGAGGCAAAGCCAGATAAGAGGGCTGCTTCCAGGAAAAAAAGAGAGAGATGGGATGATGAGCTGCAGATGTGACAAAGGAGATTGTGCTGGAAACCAGCCATCAACAGATCCATGAAACAATGGCACCATCCTGGGCAAAGAACACAATCACTGGGATTATGCTGTGTGACACACTTTCATTCAGTCTATCTCTGTACTGTGAACCTTAAAAGAAGATGTTTCGCCTCTCTATTACAGCTCAAATCCATTTTTAAGTATGTATATAAATTATGAGTCCACACCATAGGTGGTGTTGTTAATTTAAAAATCTCTTTGCAGCCGTCATATGTCAGTCAATGAATAGACAGCTTGACTTATAAGAGTGAATACAACTAATATGTAATAATGTAAAAACTGTTGTGTAAAAAGTAAACTTCAAATTTAAGTAATAAAAGGTGTTTTTATTCCAAACAACTGGAAGTGAGAATGTACTCTGATTCCATACCCACAAGAAATTCTGTCAGTTGTTATTCTGGATTATAATGCACTTCTTCAAAGGAACATTTCGAGAAAAACAGTCCTACTTTGTTTTGGGTTTTTTTGCCAAGAGCTGGCCAGGTGATGACTATCTCAGTTAAACAAAAGGCTGCAACGTGCAAGATCATACAGTTTTATTTATTCAACTCAATTAACCCTCTAAATTAAAAGTTAAGTTAGTTTAGTTTGGTTAATTAGGTTTCTAAAAAAGAGCATGATCAGCATATTAGCATTAAACACTTATATGACATTATATTAGGCTGCAAATTACACATAGAAAATGTAATTCTACTTGATGGGGTCTCACTTTGTTTGGCCTTTACTGATGTACTGAATTGATGTTGACTCATAGGAGAGTATGATTACTTTCTCTGGAGCAAGGTCAGCACTGACTTTGTGGGGTTATCGCCTGAAAATCGACTGAACCCGGGGCTAAAATCTTAAGTAGTAGTCACGGCACATTCTGTCCACATCAGTTTCTGTACCAACTGACATTTAATCCAGGGTTAGTGGAAATGCAGTGCCCGGGCTTCGCTTAGCCATAGGTTAATAATGTATGTGTGAAAGGGGCTAAGTTATCCAAGGGTTATCCTTAGCCCAGGGCTAAGAATATGCAGTGTGAGAGGATCTTAAGAATGCTCTCTCTGACAGCACTAAAATGCTCATGTCTCGCACGTAATACTTACCAGGTTTGCCATCTTAGTTTATTTAAAAGAAAGACAAAACACAGATTTCTAGTCTTTATACTAAGCTAAACTAACTGGCTGCTGGCTGTATTTATGCATATTTGTATATTTAAAAACATGAGAGCGGTACTGATCTCACTCTCTGCAAGAAAGCAGATAAGCATATTTCTGAAAATGTCAAACTGTTCCTTTAACTCTTAAAAGTGTGGTACAGTGGTGTTTCCATTAGTCTCCACTTTCTGAATGTTTTTGAATGATTAGAACTTTTATTGAGGGTTTTACTTTAGGTTTAATTTGTAGGACTTCTCCTTACTTTAGCAAAATGTTAAATATTCTAATTTGTTGCTTTAGAGCTCACATCAATATTAGTGCTTACAATTATGTTAGTTTCCGACAGAAGCTGCACTAGTAGATTGAAATACTAATATGAATAGAAGCACAGTTCTGATGTAATTATTGTGTCAATCCAACTATTTTTCTGTGTCTCCCAAAGGGAAGCCTGTGCTCTGCTGAGCAGGATATCACAAAAACAAATTTGTTTGCTTTGGTTTCATGTTAATTCTGGAAATAAAAACACACATATAAGAGGAACCGACAAACCAAACCTACGCAAAAGTTCGCAGGAAAGGAAAACAAGACTGCTGGGGTTGAGGGTCAGGCTAGAAAAGCCGTATCGTTCTGTCAGAGTGTTTTATTTACCCTGCCCACATGGTTGGAGTTGTTGATGTTTTAAGTGGGAGCAGAATGATTTTTAGTCCCTGTGAAAAGATGACAGTAGCGACTCATTGCCCAAAGAGCAGCGTCTGTTTATTCCAGATAAATCTTGCCCACCCTGCGGCATCATTTTATATTAATTTGAAGTGGTGATTTCTTATAAAAACGGCTGAGAGTGAATGTTCGAATTAAATTGCTGAATATTTAATGCCACTCTTATGTTGGACATTCCAATTTATTACGCAATTATTTGATATGAAGTCTCTCTTTTCAAACACAGCTATTTCATTTCAGTATAGCTGTTGAGTACATCAAGTTCTTGACTTCTATCCTGTATCTTTTTACAAAAAAAAAGGCAAATTACATCATGTAGGTCTTTACAGGTGGACGGAGGGTCTTTACACTTTAAATGAAAGGTAATGGGAAATAGAGGGTTAAATTAAGTCTCATGGGATGCCTCACCTGAAGTGCATTTACTCAAAATCTACTGATATATTCTTTCTTCAATCTTGTAATCAGACAGATGGAACAGGAACAGATTTGGAGAAATGAGGCCAGACAACTCGCTGCTTTACATCAAGAAAAAAAAAAAAAAAAAAAAAAGTAACAAACTGTTTGGATGACTACACTCACACAACGCACACATCATCAGTGTAATCTTTTCCCCAGCACAATGTTGTTGATGCAGATCTGGCTGTTGGTGACATGCAGAGAATGTTTTGCATTCATTCCTGCGTGAATTGGTGTCAAAAAGCCTTAGAGGCTTCTTAATCCTTCTACATCAAAATAGGACACGTTTCCCATAAATTACAATGGTGTACTTGCATAATTACTGTGGCCCCCGTGTTACATAAACAACTGGATGATGCTGATGAGTTAGGAGCCTTGAGTGACTATGTATAACGTTTGACTTTATGGTGGATTTTGAAGGGTCTCATATCCATACAGTCTCTGTGCTTATTAAAGTCACACCACCCGGGACTTCTGTGTAATGAGAGCACTTTCTTAAAGTGGTTCTAATCACTTCCTTTACATTTACAATGGATCACATGGCTACTTGTATGTGAGAGGGGTTATTCATAGTGAATTATCACTGAACCCTGCAGTGTCTCTCAATCAAGTATAGTTAGCAGCTAGCTGGTGAACCTGCTGGTTCATTTAGCCACTAAAAAGACATTTTCCTCAGGGGTTGGTGGAGGCAAATAGGCAGCATTTGCTAACAAGTTCACCATATGATACTGTATTTTGGTATTGTGTTCACAGCTAATGTATGCTGACCCAGAGTGGTGGGTCTCCCATTTACTGGGAGACATTTTTTGACAAGAATTTATCATGATTACTGAGAAAATATATAGTAGATATAGTAGATAGTCTAGTCAGCTACCTTTTGGCAGCAGTCGATGACAACTAAAATACCTAAATATTGAATACTATGGTCTTTGTGTTAAGTATTCAGCTGGAGACAGGAGTCAGTTGGCTTAGTTTTGCATTAAAGAGACTCTCACATCAGGAACCTAGGTCCATAATATGTGTGTACATGTATGGTTTCCATCAGGTGTGAAAACTATTGTACCAAAACAAGTTAGTGGTGCTAATGGCATTATGTGATTGGCAGGCTTTTCTACACTATAGCATTAATAAGATTAAAAAATGCTCCATAGATGCAAGTTTACAGAACAACATTACTAATGTGAACGCTGAGAACACCCTAAGACTGGAAATAGGGAAACAGCAAACTCTGTCCAGAAGTAAACCGATCCGCTCACCAGGACCTCTAAGTAACAAGTTGTAACTCATCTGTCCAAAAATTGTGGGGATTATATGGTCTTATGTGCTTTATCTATTTCTTGGTGACCTGTGGCTGGGAGCAGTGACCCCTTAAAGCCTTATCAACAACTAGGGTTGCCAGGAAACTGGCAAAGACTCTGTCCAACATCCTCCAAAACCCCTATAGATAGATATAAGACCACCTTTTATCACAAGACTGAAATTCTGTCACATTATAATAACTAAACTGTCTTCATCTGCTGAGAAAAACCCTGAAATGTCATTGAAAGATTCTGAAACACAAAGTAAGTGAATGTTGCTTTGAAAACATCCCTTTAACCATTTGTGTCACAGGACTAATTTGTGTTAAGTCACGTAGTTCAATATGTCAGAATGCAGTCTGAGTTCACCCAATTCATGTCTGCAACATCTGTACCCTGTCGTCTGAGCTTGTGTCTGAGCCTTTTATCCAAGTTTAAGGAGTTTGTAGCTGCACAAAGTCAACGTCAGAGCACAGCTGGAGCTTTCTGAGATTAAGTCACGCTCAAAGGCAGTCTCTGGTTTTCTAAGATCTTGCTCAGTGACATCAGCAGTCAGTCACAGTCTAGCACTTCTTATTAAAGTAATAACCACCAAGGTGAAATCATTTGCAGATTATGTCTCCAGAAATTAGCCCACTGCAGATGTTTCACTTGATGAGCATTATGCCGCCTTGGTTCCACAAAAGATATCCCCCTTTAGATGTGTCAGGCTGGAGGGACTGATCTGTTTTATCTCCATCTCACCTCGCAGCAGCTGGTGTTATATGTTACTGTCATCCTTAAATTACTCATTTATGCAGTGTCTTACCAAGCGATGTCAATCCTCAGGCTTTCCAAGGGAACCTGTTCGGTGTCCCTCTCTCACCAACATTATGAAAATCAGCCACAGTATCAGCAATGCAGAGGAGCATGACAGATTTTTGTATAATTACTTGTATACAAGGAGGAATCCAGGAAATGCTGCCATGCGTCATTAGCTGCAGATACACGGATACAATCTCTGATTCATAATGTGCAGTAATAATGCTCATCAAGGTTTTTTTGCTGATTAATTTTAACATCTTTTAAAATGCAAAACTAATCAGCCACGACATTTTGTTAAATGCTGGACGAAAAATAAGGGATGGTATATCTAATATGAATACACTATACACACTGTAAAAAGAAAACTCATAAATTCAAGGTAACTGCTTTCACTATATTTGAGTATTGAATGAATCTCAAACTCAGAAGTTTTTAAACAAACTAAACAAAGTTTTCCTGAGCTATAATCTTTTGTTGAGATAATTTAATTTTCTTTCTTTCTTTAGATGAACTTGAATCTTTGACTTTTAGAAACATAAAATACATTGTATTTCAAAAATTGTTCTCAGTGAGCCATGAACCTGATCACAAAGACAAAATGTGAAACTGCTCCCAGTGAATGTATGAAATTTAAAGTACAAGGAGTCGGGGACTGAATTCAACACTTAACTTCACTGTGGTTTGCAGTTTTTTCATTATTGTGAAAACAAGCAAACATAAAGTGTGTTAGAGACACACAACAAAGTTCCATGAGTTCTTCAAACTATATATATAAAAAGGAGGGTCTCTGGAGAGTTTTAACTCTCAGTGCATGCTAGGAAGTCTGCTCATATCCTGATAATGTTTCTTTAGAAACTTAATTAAATGAGTTGATTGAACTCTGTACAGTACATTCATTCAACTCATCATTTCAAGTAAAAAGACTTCAGGTTAGAGGATGTCATGTTTATAGACTCTTTTCGGGCTGACTAGCTGATTCTGTCCTGGTGTTAGCTGGAGGCAAAACTAGAGCCAAACAAAGAGTAGCAGGACATAATAAAGCTAAACTGTCATCTTTTCGTGTTGCTGGGTGTCAGAATCGAAGTAGTAATGGCTCAAAATTTTATCGCACACCAGCTGCCACTGCCAGTCATAAAACCAACACACCTATGGGTTACACGCGATAAGATGACAGCTGGGAGATGTGTGCAAGCTGTGACAAAATAAACAAAATGAACTCACAAAATGTCAAGAAAGAAAATACTCTCACACCTATTTTCCTTGTTAAACCGATCACCTTCTGAATACAGACTTTTTCTTCTTTAACCAAGCTACAATGGGCTTGAATTGCCTCATCAACTTTGTAAAACACGCTCCATTTAAATTCGACAGACGGAAACAAAACATAATGCACTGAAACCATCTCGTCCGGTCTTTCCACGGTTCCAACAATCACCAGTTCTGGTTCGGTCAAAATAAATCCTTAATTCACCGCGTTGTTTGTGAAAACAGTCCGACTCTGCACAGTGTTTCACTCTCACTCGTCCTCCCGGCTCAGTGCACCGTCCTCCGGCCAATTTTCTGCCAGACATGACCAAGTACAGCAAAAGCCTTGTTGGATGTTATTTATCCTGAGTGTGACCTTCTTTTCTTTATACAACAGCAGCAGATTCAACATTGAAATTGGCAGTAATTGTTGAAATACGTGGTCGTTGATTTCACAGACAAGTAAACAAAATCAGTGTCTCATTTCTAGCTGTTTTTTTGTCGGTTAAAATGTTGACTCTGCCGATTTGCCTCTGATTTTATAAGGATAGTTAGCGAATGTAAGCTAATGCTTGATCTCCTTGATTCAGCTGAGAAGTCTGTCTCCAGCTGACTTTTTAATGTTTCCATCTCTGAACGTGTCTTAAATATGTAAAGTTACTTAACGGCTACATGCATGGTATAATGCTAATGCTAAAAGACTGAGGCTAAAGCAAGCTTATATCCCACACAAAAGGAAGCACATGGACTAGATTAGTACAGCAGACCTTATGATGGTCACCCAGCCAGATCTGCCATGGTGCAATCCCTCCAAGAAGACGATTGTGATAATTCCTGTTCGATTTTTTACAGTGTGTGACTCTACAGTCTATGTAAAGGTGTATCGATGCTCTGTTGCGACCTGCTATAGTCCTCACTGTAAATATCACTTAAACAAACAAAGTGAATCCAATCTAGTTCAGCAAATACATCAATTATGCCTCCCTGAAATCATTCCAAGGAGTGACAAATGTATAGCGCCTGTATCTTAAGCAGTTTTACAACTCTGCTGGGAAAGATCGTAAATATTTTGATGATTTTCTGGCACTGCTGAGAGCACCTCATGACACCATGTTGAATAGTAGGATAATGCACACTTGTAGTTGGCTCTTAGGGGGCTTACTCACACTGCTGCAAACACCCATCTGCAAGCAGAGTCCATACATTATGTCTAGGCAACACTGACACACACATACACACCGGGACACGTTTTTTGCGATGTGCTAAATTTTAAGCACTTTATTTATATCCATCAAGCTAATTAGTGTGCACAGGATCCAAACACTGAGAGGTTCTTACAATGTTTGGACAATTATAAATACATAAAGCGCCATCTGCTCGACACTGCCAGGCTACCAGTGGCAGCTGAGATGGAGCAAAATTTTGCCAACTACCTACTTAGATCTGAGTTATCATCATATGAATTTATAGGCTCTTGCAAAATACAGTGATTTATATCAACTCAACCTTGTGAGTTACTGCCTCCAGATAGCTTAAAATATAAGTGTGTGTTATTTGTCTTCCTGGATGCTTTCTGCATCAAGGCTTCACAATAGCTGTATCTGCCCAAAGTTAACCTGTTTATTAAACTACAGGAAAGTAATGTAAGTACACAACAGGGCGCCCTTTGTGCTTCATAATCATCTCTCTCATAAATAATAAATTCAGTTGTGAGGGGAGCAGAAACACAGAGTTTAAACATTATGTACTGTGAAAATACACAGAAAAAAGAGCATTTTGGTAGAAGCACCACTGGCCAACAGTTGTTCAGTGCAGATAATATTGTGAGACTCACCTGCATAGTCTTCTTACTATGTTTGCATTTTTTGGCAGATTTTAATATTAGCTTTAAGTGCATACTGTCACCTAGCCTATCAGAGTTTATAGAACAGGATCTAGTTTGGACTGGTGGTTAAATGCTTATTAAAATACAGAAAATTAAAAACAAAAAACAAAAACAATAATATATTTTAATAAATTATATTTTAGTACTAATGAAAGAATTTGCAACTACAAATAATGTTACATTGATGTGGAATAAGATAAGAAACAGAATAGAAAAGTAATATTGGACATGATAATGAACAAATTAATGTTCTTGACAAGGTGTTTCAACTATACTAGAGTTACTTTGAAATAATAATTATTTTGCAACGCTCTGAACAAAATATCGTCCGTTTGTGAGTATGTTTTTTCCCCATAGATTCTGCTCTTGCATGACAGTGCAGCATTACTGAAGGGCTGTTGTGATATAGCTTTTTTCAGTCAGCAGGGGGCAGCACGGAGCACAGTGAAGCAGCTCCGCGGTTCACAAGCGAAGAAGAAAATTCACGCCATCGTTGATTGGATTTTCCCCACACACACACCTCTTGGAGTAATTATTGTTTTTGTTGCTGAACTGAAGTCTGACATCAACGGAAGCCGCGGGCTCCTGTTTCCAAACACTTAACTAACTGCTTGATAAACAACTTTGCAAACAGATAATACCTGAAACTGCTGCTTCACTCCCGACAGCCAGACGGGGCGGAGATAAAGTAGTAAAATGGACTTAAAGAAACTCCTAAAGATTCTGCAATGGACATTTAAGGGACTAGGGAGGTCCACGCCACTCAGCTAAGAGGAACACACCATACAGGGGGCGACCTTTTCGGCTATAAGCAGGTGAAAACATCCGCAACGCCATGAGGTGGACTGCACGCGGACCTTCAAACAGTAAGTGGTTTTGATTATGCTAGCTAACTGTTTGTTTTGTAACGGGCCGCTGTGCCGTGTGTAACAGATATACGTGTTTTTACTTGTGTCTGTTTTTACTTGTGTAACCTAAAGGCCGAGTCTCTCTCATTGTTGCTGTTATTTGTCAGGTTGTGTTGTGCTTTCTTGTTGAGGGATGGCTGCCCTGCCCTCACCTGTCCACGCGGGGCTGTACGCTGCGTAGCCTGTATACCTTTTTCATGGCAGCCATATTGATATGAAATACTCGAGTAAACACAAGTTTTAGCAATAATATAATTAAGGCCCTGATGCATTTAGTGTGTCACAGCTTCTAGTGAGCCAACAAACACAATAGCAGCACTCTTACTCTGTTTGACATGAATGAAACTTAACTTTAATTAACATCACTGCTAACACTTGTGTTTACTTTCTTTTTCATGTCAAAAGGGCTGCTGTGAAAAAGGTCTACTGTGAGTTGTGAATAATTGTGGGTCACTCTTGTGATGTTTAAGGTGTCATTATTAGAGTGTGGTTGGATGAATGAGATTGTTTTGCCTAGGTCTCAGAAGAAAGCTTAGTGCACATCCCAGATGTGTATTTGCTTTATTTTTGTTGTTGCCATAACTAGGCCCATATCCGTGTAACTTAAAATTAATTAAATCCCGCATAACACACCAGAGCTTATTGATTATTTGGGTGATTGCAAAGGGAAAATGAGACGTGTTGTTTGCAATCATATTTTCCAAACTAATTTTACTTCAGTTGGTATGCATTTGGTGTTAAAGGTCCAGTGTGTAACATTCACAGAGATTTATTGGCAGAATAAGGCAGAAATGGAATCTAACATATCATGTCAAGTAGGCGTGAAGGATTTTGCAAAAATATCTAATCTGCTTATTGCAAAATGATTTGCATGTTAGAAGAAATGATAATTTTTATGTCTTCTCTCTAATTTCCATTGAAAAACACATAAAAATGATTATGGTATGTTTTGTGTGGGGATCTGCACCAAACATTGATTTGTAAAGTTCAATAGATTTTTAAAATCTTCTTTAAAAAGTCTTTATAAATCTATAAGTTATCAAATATGATATCATGACCGGTAATCTACTTCTTTACTGTCTTTAACATGTTATGCATGGATACATGCTGGACACTGCAAGTAGGCCGGGTTAGAGGAAAAGAAAAATACTGGGAGAATTCTTTAGGAGATTCTGCCTTTGATTTAGATTTCTGTAAAGTAAACACTTATTTAATTTTTAATTTTATACTGAACCGTTAGTGTATCATAAATCTGAAAATAAGAATAAGCTGTAGATGCGGCTTTCTGTTTTTCTCTTGGCTACTGTATGTACTCCCACAAGTTTGGATGGGAAGAGTGAGATGAGGTGTTTGCAATCTGCAACGTCACTGCTAGATGCCATAAAATCCCACACACTGGTCCTTTAAAGAGCTATTTTCCCAAAGGATGTGTCATCTCGTATGGATTATGGTAGAGTGTATATAAAAGAACTGCTGAAATGTTCCTAGTTTGAAGAAATAAGGACATTTTGAGCCTACTGATGGCCAAAGTAGAGCAATAGAGCTGTATAAAAGTAAAGAGCAGGGAACATTTCTGAAAGGAGATTATCTTTTTGACTTTTAAACTGATGAAAACATCTACAATGCCATCAAGATTTCCATTAACACAAAGAAGGATTGGTGAACAAGGGACTTTGCTTTGAATTCGACCTCCAAACAGCGAGTGCAAGTCATTGTTTTGCATTATGGTATTTTCATTGCAAGTAATTTTTCGCATTATGCTTCTGTTTTGTTGTGCTGTTCTCGTGGTATTGGCCGCCGTGCCATCACTATGCTTATGCTGTGACCTCGCTTGTGGCTGTGAAGCTGTAAGCTGCAGAGCTTGTTGTGATTAGACCCACTATACAGTGGGTCACCCTCACAGTGCTGCATTGTGTTTATTAACTCACTGTGGCTGGATGAATGAGATTTTCTGTGCTAGATCTTTGCAGTGAACATGGGACGCATTCTTGTTTTTCATTTGTTTATATTATATCACTGTCATTTCTGGGCTTTAATGGTTTTGACTTTGTCTCAGTGGAGTGTATTGTTTGTTTAGATTGTTGCACGGGAAAACCATTAGTGTTACATATTTTTGTGTACAGTACACAGTAAAAATGGAAGTGTTCATTTTAACATATAAAGAGTCAATTTTAACACCAAGTCAGTGAATATATGGTTCTAATCTATAGATATATAGCTACTTAACACTACTCTCAACACAGTATAGATTTTTAAATTAATTTTTACCACGGCCAGCTAACACTTAAATTAAGTAAACCTAAAAACAACTTATGTCCATGTCTTAATATCACATCATTAGAAATAAAAAATGACGGATGTTAACCATGAGGAGGACATGAGGAGTCACTCAGACTGTTCATTGATTCTGCTCCTGCGTCTCCACCAGGTTTCATGGTCAGTGCAGATTCAGCCAATGACAAAGGACAGAGTAGAAGACAAGCCAATAATCTCTAGAAAAATGTTTTAAAAAGTTCTACACAGATAACTACTCACTAAAATTACCTTAGCTAATTTAGCCAACTCCCAGCAATGTGCAGTCTTTGCTATTTTACTGGTATCTTTATCTTAATCTAGTTTTTAAATCTTGCCTAAATATGACAACACAATCACCCCCTCCACATTGACAGCTTTAACATTACCTCTTCCTGTCATTGTCCAGTTTGACAAGAGAGTCAATATATATATTATACTTTACACTGACCATTTTAACTCTGGGGGGTATATTACTCTTGCTGGTGTTGTAATCTCTCCAAAACAGTCCATTTGCTTTGACACTGCATATTTTACACTAGGGAATTTACTGTGTAATTTCATATCAGTTTGTTAGACATTTCCAAACAGTAAAAGCAAGAGACTGTATTCCACCGCTGTGCCGTACCTGGGCCTCTTTTATCTGTTGAGCTGTAAAATGCAAATCATGTTGCTATTCAGTCGTCTATAGTTCACATTCACATTGTTTAGTGAGAAGTTGTTATGGCATGGGCAACCAAATGTATTTCATAATATTTTGTATTATTATTCTTTTTACTTGGTATTGAATAGCAACATTCCTCGTTTATAATAGTTTGATATTAGATGTGAATATGTTGAATTCTTTTAAAATAATGATTCAGTCATAATTAAGGTTTGCAAATCTGACTTACATAGCAGCCTTTACTTGACCAGCTGCTGCCTTGACCTCACTTTGGCTGTGTAGTCTCAGCGTTGTCTTCTTTTTTTTTTTTTTTTACCCGTATTGTTTGCAGTTATTAGTAGTGGGTGGTGTAAAAGACAAAACAGCAGAACAAAAAGTGGCTTAACTTGCCAGAGCAGGTGTCTTTGTATCATCCACCAGTGTAAGGTGTTTTTGTGATTTCTACATGCACGGTCGTACAGCACCTTTTAGTTTACCAGCCCTAACTTTCCTTTTGCACAGCTCTCGTATTACACAATTGTTCTAAAAATGAATAGGAGAATTGGAATCTTGCATAAGGCTGAGTGCCACCTGATATTTTGAAACAATGTTGATGGTGCCAGAATGTCCAGGCTGGCCAAACAAAGAGAAACTGGAGGCATGTGCTGATTCCAAAGGGATTATTGTTTTGTCTTGTTGAAGGGGTGCAAAAAACAGTATTTTCTGATAGCAACACGACTGGGGATTTCAGACACACATATGCACTCAGAGGTGTGAGAATGCCAAAGTACATATAAGGCGGTCCAAGCCATATGGTCAGTATGAGTCCAGCTTCAGTCCACATGTCCACTTAAAATGCTCTCAACACTTGACATCGCTTTACTCCAGATTTAAAGGGATATTTTGGTTTATTTTAAGTGGGGTCTTATGAGGTTCTGATCAATAGTCAGAATCTACCTACAGTTGATGAAAGTCGGCAGTTTGGAGAAGCAAAGAGAGCGCCAGGAAGGAAGTTAAACAATGAACGAATGTGGATGGGGTCAGCAGCAAAATGTACTTGGAAAAAGGTCCACTGACAAAACAAAAAAACAACAGTCAGTTTAAGTCTACGTCATATTTAAAATATTTTCACTGCTTTACCTCTTCGTCAGACGTCAGACGGCCTTTTCTGACAAGACACCGCCATTATTTATCGCTCTCTCCAAGGTGGAGTTTGAAAACATATCTAATTTACTTATTTGATATTTAATTGTGCAGGGACAAGTATGTAGCCTAAACTAATGCCACACAGCACAGCATTTATAGCCTAAGATAATTTGCAATGCCCGTCCCTAGCTCGGACTTTAAGATACAAAAGACTCGGCAACAAATGCACAAGAGACGGTACAAAACACAGACAACCAGGAAATACAGAGAGCAATAAATTACATTAACTATAATACAGTAAAGCACAATAAAATAAGAGGCAGCAGATTATTCATGACTGCATGACTGATCCCTCCTCAGAGATTGTTTCAGTTTGAGTGTAAAGTTGTCTAAAGCAGGATTCAATTTGAGTTCTGTAGGTAAAGAATTCCACATGTTCTGAGTGGAACCACGAGGTCACTGAGCACCTGAGGAGCCTGATTATATAGGCGCTTAATGGGTGAATTTAAGATGGGCAAATTTACTGAAATGATCAAAACTTAGCAAATTTAATATCTCAACAACATGGTAATGATGTGATCTTATTGACTTCCTGTCCAAAATTTTAATTGTTCAATTATATATCATCATAAGAGGCTTGGTTGTTGGAGATGTTTTTTCTGACCAGCAGGTTACACAATAACAGGAAACTGTTTACAGCATGAAACAACGGTCTCTGTTAAGTCTGAATGTATGTAAGTTTGCTTTTGTGACCCTGCTCACCATCTTATTATGCTTCCCAGATTTTGAGCAGGAATCTAATTGCAATTATTTTGACTGATATGTGATATGATGTACAGTATTAGAGTTACAGCTGCAATGATTAATTGCTTATTAATCAACTTATAAATTAATTCTCACACATAACTATTTTGCTGATTGATTAATTGTTTTGAGTCGTCTGCTGTAGATAATACACTGACGAGTACCTCATACAGCGCCACTTCAAATAATCTGAATTATCCCTTTAAGATCTTCCAGGGGCATGTAGTGGGTGCACAAATTTAATGATAGGCGCTGTTTCTGAATTAGATTTTGACTGGAGTACTGCAACATCCTCTCTGTCCTTCACCAACCCTCACAATTTCTCAGACTTTCCTCTGAGCTGCTGCATGCCTTAATTTGTGCTTAAAACAACATGTATTATAATTTTGGGGAAAACCGGAGGCAGTAAGAATTATTTTGTCTTTTGTGATGATTTTTTCTCCATGGTGAAAGTGTTGACTATGGGTGAAGCAGGTGGAAGTTGGACCGGGGTATTTTATGAGCATACGTCAATCAAAAAGACACCTGGCAGTTCATTAGTCAACGGTTCTTTCAGACTGCTTAAATTTGCATAGACAACTTGAGCTCTCCTTTCGATGTGTCTCTCTCACCGCTTTGCTTGCAAATGTTCAACGCTCACCTTCCCACAAGCCTTTGCAACAGAAGTACACATGTCCTTGTCCAAATGAACACGGGTGGTAACTTTGCATGTGAATTTTGTTGCTAGTGGACTTTCACAATTGGATTTCCTTGGATTTAACCTCTTAAACCCTGTGGAGACACCAGGGGGTTATCATTAAAATGCATGGTAGGAGGACGGGCACTGTTCAAACCCACAGAAGTTTCTTTGAAATTCTAGTCACGACACAAACATTTCCAAAGACACCAAATATGTCAGGTTGCATTTCAGGGAAATGGGTAAAATGATGCACAAGAGGCAACTTGAGTTGAAAATGTCACTCGATGTAAACATCATGCTTGGGAGACATGGAACGGATTCAGAACACTAAATGTATTTAAAGTGAGATATGAATTCAGGCAGTTAGAGTGTATAAAAAGTATTCAAACCATTCTAGAGAGAAACAAACAAAAGCAGAGTACTAGTAGTAGTACCACTATGATGCTCCCAAGCACTGCCAAGCCTTTGGAATCTGAATCAGACCGTGGATTTTGGTAGATTAATAAGGACATTAGCTCGAGGTGGGTACATTAACCATGGTCCTTTTAAGAACATGGTTTATTGAACATCCATAAAGGTGGCGTAATACAACTGGCCTACACTATATCATACAACCAGCTTTTTACTAAGCTCAAGACCACAAAAACATTTGTACCCTTATGTCCAGTTTGAATATGGTCTAATTAACTGTAAATAACCACAGTAATTAAAAAAGAGCTTCAATAACCAAAGTTAATATAGGCTAAACATCCCACCATATATGGGAAATATGTAAATCTGCATCAGAATGAACTAAAATCATAAATGTAATCTAAAACCTATATGCAGTGGGTGTTAGCAGCGTTAGAGGGTGTCCAGGCCTTGTCCACCAGTAGACCTTTGGTGGTTTGTGCTGAACTATAATACATCACTTCAGTACAGCATATCTGTATCAGTTTAATAGAAAGAGGAGTGTCTGTAGTTCTGAGAGTATTGAAAGTCATACCTTCAGAATTTCTTAATACCCTGGCATATTATATTAACTTTTTACCAGCCAAGCGTAGTGTGGGACTGTGGGCAGACTTAAAGTGAGTGTTCTGTTGTTTAGACAAATAACATTACAAACAGCGCACTTAACATCACCATTACTTTTCAACTTGTCTGTGGATGTCAGCTACAGTTTTTGGGGTCAGTATGGGGGATGTTTAATAGACCTGGCAACTCAAAACTTAATAACGAACCAAACTTCTAACATCCATTTTGTTCAAAGTAAGAGGAAGATCTAAAGATCTAACATTAAAAAGATCAAAGTAAGCGTTGTAATGTTCCAGATCTTGTCTGATGTAATTGATAACACCGGTGTTGTCACAAGTTTGTTAACCGATGGGACAATTTCCTCAGTGTGGCATCTCTAGACTCAGTTAATCAGAACTGAGGACTAGGATTTTTAACTCCAGTACTTTTTCTTGACTCACAAAAACATCTATTCACAGTTCAAACACTTTCGCAGTGCGTGTGGCTTAATGCAACAAATTAGGTTTTGCAGCTGGGTAATGTGACAGTATTGTTTTGTACAGGGAAAACATCACTATTAAGGTGTTTCTCTGCCGATTATTTTGTTATGACAGCTCATTAACAGATCAGCTGTTCCTACATCTCTTTTATTTTCAGCCCAGTGAGGTCACAGTTCCCGTGTCTCTTGTTAATTACATATGTCACATCACAAACTTTACATATATATAGATATACAATCTGATGAACAGTTTAATGTTAAAAACAATGTGTTGTCTTGCCATCATGCAGACAGTATTGTCGTTACACAGTAGACCTGTGTGCTGTGTGCGCCATATCACTAGCCGAAATCTATGCTAAATAATAGAAGGGAAATATAGAAGTACTGTATAATTAATTCAGTGTCATAAAACAAAATGAGGATTTAGTGCTTTTCCAAGTATTCCTGCATATTACCGTGCAATCAAAAAAGTGTATTACCAACATATTTTGCATATTGCCTATATAACCATATCAAATAAGCACTTAACACACTTCATATTGCAGTAAAGTATGATGATGCAGCCTCATTTCTCCCATTCTTTAAGGAAAGCCCTGAGGATTATGGTATTAATGTGAAATATTGCTGCTAAGATGAGCTTAGATTTGAAGATTTATAAGTTCAAATATATTTGCTATGATAATATGACCTTTGCTACTTTTTTTTATTAATTGCATAATACTATATAGAGCAGACCTAATTACTTAATCAGAGTGTGCTGTTTAACATCAGCCATCTGAAATGTCTCCTCTTGACAAGCTGACCTTTGTTTCACTCTTGAAGATGATAAGAGTGTGGTCACAATCGATTTGTTTCGGGACTATTTTCAAACACACAAGTGTGAAAAGCTTTGGGGGTAAGAAGATTTAAGAAAGTGGAGTGTTGTGTCTGTGATAGGGAGATTGTTTCTTCACACATAACTTCAGTATCATTGAGGGCAGAGGTTTAAAATGCACAGTCCACGGGAGACTTACACAATATTACTCTGTATTTATAAGGCCATTTTGAGTGTTATTCATTTCTTATACTCAGGCTTATATTCACTCACTGATTCCAACCTCTGAAAATTCACACATAGAAACAAGGGCACAGAGAAGCAGGGGTCTTAACCTGGGCTATTACTTCAAGCCAAGAGAGAAGCACAAAACAGGTCAGTCTGAGTCCAACTTCCAGTGTTACTTACTATGCTGTTTACAAGCTTTCATTAAAGCAGTGGTTTTCAAACAGGGGTCCATGCCACTCCGCCAGGCGGTCTGACAAAAGTTTTCAGATACATTCATTGAAATTATCACAATATAAAAAATGTATGTATTTATTTACAAAAGCCTACAGAGTATACCGTAATAATGTTTAAATTATTAAATCTAAATTGTTAATAGATTACATTCTAATCTAACAATCTATAACTATAATATATATAATAAATATATATTTATATAAATCTCTTCTTCCCTGCAGTCAAGCATGCATGATCCTCACGTTACCCATTAATGTATTTTTTATTGAAATGGTGTCTAATACTTTCTAATACATTTCTCTTGTGTTGTTCTTTCACATAACTAAGAAATGTGAAAAATGGCTACATCAAATTATTCCCAGGGACATGCATTGGGGAGTCCCTGTGTGTTTTCCATCTTGTAAGGGGACCTTGGTGAAGAACAAATTGAGAACCCCTGCATTAGAACACAGGCCAACTCAGTGTCTGTGAACTGAACTCGCTTCTAAAAGCAGATGGTTCACAGTAGGGACATTTTTCACAGTAAAAACTTAGTTACACCATAATTAAGACTCTTTTCTGATTCACTTTATATACAGGCACAGTTGGCACAACAACACATTCTCGTACCATCTTGTCACATACTGACGATTTGTCACCACCCAATGGCGTCTAATACGGAGGCAGAAGGTACCCTTTAGTGGCTGTATCTGACGCAGATGGAAAGCCTCTCTTAACATGTGATTAATGCCGTAAAACAGCCTTTTAAAACACATGATTATCAGTGTAAAACGGTTGTAGCCAAACTTCTTGGTTAGGTTTAGGATGAGAACATGTTTGGGGTTAGGGGTATGCTTCAGTCACTGAAGCAACTCACATGACAAAAGTCACGTAATGCACATGATGTTATGTACCTTACAACTTCTAATAACATTTTAGATTTACATGTGATGCAAAACAGTATCCTGGGAGAGTTTGTTTGAGCCATCCATCCACAGCCACCTCCTCCGTGTGCTGAGTCTCTCCCTCTACATCAGCAGCCCAGGCTGTCTCATACAGCTGTGAATGGGGTTTACATTGAGTTCATTTGAAAAGCCTGGGCGTTCCTTTCAGCTGTGAACGAGTTCCCTCTGTTGTCTGTGTGAGTTGCAGAAGAGTGGTGACAAATGATGAGTGGGCAGTGAGACCGGACTGGGCACACATGTCACGTACTCAGCAACATCTTTAACTAACTTGTGTTAATGTGTTTGGCACAGACATACATGAAGTGACTGGCTGAGCACTACAGCGCTCGTTTCCATCAGATGAAGGTGAAAGTGACGTATGCAGTTCATACCACTTAGCAGGATAGACGGGGGGCATAAACAAAACCTTCAAAAAAAATGTTGTGTTTATGTGTGAATTGTTTAAAAATGGCGTTGACTTCTGCTAAATATATATTTTGAATTTCATAATTTACTTAGAAATTATTTATTGAAGGAGACAACTTAATTTTTTTTAGAGGTCTGGGTGGACTTGTCCCCTCAGTCCCCCCTGGGAAGTGCGCCCAAGCATAGAAAGTGTGGGCACACGCAGCACACACTATCTGAGAAATTCAGGTTAAAGTGAGACTTTTGTCCTTTTCCTGTGCATTTTGTTGCATAGTGAGTAAGCGAGCCAAGACTGACAGATGCTCTGTTGGTGAGACAGCTGCCAGCACTCAATCCAGCAACTGGGTCAAGTCCTTCTGACATCCATGACAAGTCCCTGCCACGAGGGCTGTGCCACTGTCCCCCCAGGCTCTGCGACTTACCTATGTGTCACCTGTGTTCCCCGGAGGACATTGACAGGACCTTTAGGGACCTTGGAGACTCTCCTGTCGTTCAGATTTGGTTGGTCACATGCCCATGGACACGAGACCAGGCTTTGTCTTATAATTAGGCTCTGTGGCGTCCGGGGGCATACAAACTACGTCTGCCGTTTAGGGCTGAAGATGACTGCTCCTTTCCCATCCTTGCTGCATTATTAAGGGTGACAGGACTCGTTGCAGAGTGTCTCTACCATTCTCTTTGTACTGCTTCTCCGTACCCGCCACCCCCCACAACCCCCCGGCCCTCCTCGACATCCCACCGCCACATGTGTCCTCTGTGAAATGGAAATGCCGCCCCATTAAAAACCGTCAACCTGAAGCAGATCACTGCTGCACTTATGCTAATGTAGACACAGGAAAATATCACACAAGGAGAGGAGGAAAAAAAAAGTTAGAGGGAAGTAAATCGGATAAAAAATTACCAGTTTCACTTGAGGGATGAAAGTGTAGTGTCTCTAATTGGAAATGAATACTGTTGTAGTGTGTAGTTAGGAAATATTCACAATTGTGCGGGAGTTTTGGGTGGGTTTAAAGGGAGAGTTAAGGATGCACTAGAGAGGACGAGAGGGAAAGAGAGATGGGAAACACAGACAACAGAAAACTTGGATGGGAGATAATTAGGCCCACAGTTTGCCCCTGCATTGAACAGCAGCGGCATCAGCATACATCAGCATTTGCAGTCAGCCACAATGCTTTCGTCGGCTGGATTTACAGCTGTTTATTCATTTTTTATGATTTTCATTTATTTTAAGTTTTCAGGCTAATGTTTAAAGTGGTTTCTGGATAATTGTCCACTGCTTAAGCACAAATAAAAAGTTGTAAAATGTGGCCGTGGCTGCTGGGAAATGGGCCTTACAATCACTTAACAATTAAAATCTAACAAGGCTTCCATCTAGAAGTGATGCAGCAGAAAATGCGGGTCTGCTTACTAATCTGTTTGGTAGCGTCTTGGCGGCCGGGGATCAGCCCCTCTGTCACCATGGAGAGTGACAGTAATGATAAACAGTAATCAAATCTGCTCCCGCGAGGGTCCGCCTCATTCCTCGCTGCACATAATGGGGAGAGGGGAGGAAAATTAAGTGTCCCTTTGATCCACGCGGCTGAATACTGAGCATGTAGCAAATTAAAAAGAGATGCCTGCTGCACCTGCCTGGAGATTTGCTTCCAAACAATACCGTTTTTTTAAACAGTCTGACATGCTTGATTGTCAGTCTCAGACCTTAATTTTCTCTAAACGCAGCGGTTGTGTCCCTTATCAGTCCAGAGTAGGATTTATGCACATTATCAGAAGGGACAAGAAGTAAAACTCTTTTCGTAAGGACAAAACTAGCTCACTTTTCACTTAAAAGTCAGAAACGGTAAATATATACAGTAATTATGTTGTGTTTTCCATTTAGTTTGACTGTTTGACTCTTTACCTTACTGTTAGCTATAAACTGGTACTAATGATGTTCATCACAAATGTACTCATGGTGGGGAAATTTACATAATATGCTGCAGCTTCGAAATGGAGGAAAAAGCAGTGTGAGTGCTGAATTTTACTCACAGTGCTTTATGAGAGCAAACATCTGTGCACCTCCATTGCAAATGCAGGACATCTTGATAAAATGCATACTTCATTGTAAGGCTTACCATGGCCATGGTTTTGTGCTAATAGGATTAAGTGATTGCAATGTGAATTTCATTATGTCATACTCTGCTTTGCATTGGTCTGTTCTTCTAAAAGGGCTTCTTTTGTCAGGTGAAAGTGTATGGGCATTGATTTCTTTTCTGGCTTTACACATGATGATGATGATGATGATGACGGTGATGACGTGTCAATAACTGTGGGAAAGATAATCGTTATAATAATAATGAGCTGTTGGTTCTCAGATGCAGAATGCTGAGTGCTTTAATTAGATTCATGCCATGGCTGGAGAGAAAATTCATTTCAGATCTGATGGTTATATATATATATTTTTAATTATTTTTATGTATAGTTAAAAGCTAATAACAATTTCCAGTTGAATTAGCACGTTGTGAACAGGTCAAAACATCACTGCTGAAGTTCCTCGATAATTGAAGATACAATGCAAACTTGACAATGTAGCTTTCAATCAGTGAGTGGTCTCTGATAGAAAAAAACTACTCAAAATGAAATGCTCTGTTAGTCATTCCTAATCTACTGTTGCAAACTCACCAACAATCCAGCCACACCAACTGGGACTGACTAACCAAACCAAACAAAAGAAATCCCATACAAACCAACCTACCAACCAACCAACCAAACAAACAAACACACAGACGCACCAGCTCATCCCAAACCAAACCAACCAACAATCAGTATCCAGCTCTATGATTAACATGATCTTACTTTTATTTTTCTAAATTTTCCTAAGTTAGTTTGGATTAGTTTAAATCTTTAATATTCATCCACAATAAAACATGTTGCACACCTGTTCTCCATCACATCAACTTTTATTCTCCAACCATTGTTGGCTACACTCATCAGCACAGTGTCAATGTTTGAAACTAATATCAAAAGAAACAATTCTAGGATGGATCTAAAGCTCTAAAGATCTAAAGTGACTTGAAAAGTTAAGTTGAAAGAGTTTAGAATTAGAGATTCAGCCTCTTCTCTGTTAGCTTAATTGGTAGGGCTGTTACGATGACCACATTACTGCAATACCACGGTCATGTGATGCCTCTTGTGCGGTTGAGCTCATTACTGTCATCACTGTAGATTTTATTTGTCATTCAAGCTGCAACGCTTAATTGTCTAATCGATTATGGATGGATTTATCAAATTAATTGCTAACTATTTTGATAATCGATTACTCGAGACTTCTCTTGGTCTTGAGAAGCTGCAGCGTTTATTAACTAACACACTGTAACTTGGACTTTACATTTACTGCCAGATTGACAACTTAATTACTTACAGATTGACAACTCTTTTTCGTAAACAGTATTTTGTAAAGTTTGTTGTAATATTGTGTATTATGTGTACAGTGATTTTATTTAGTCTTTTAAAAGTTTGCATCCACAAAGATTTTATAAAGTATGATATACAGTATAGGGAATGGATGGATGGGTTGCATGTAGGGAAACTGAAAATAACTCCAGACTTTGTCAAAGGCAAGATAGCCCAGGTTTGATATGGAAATCTTGGTGCAATGCAAAAGAATTTTGCCATGGATTAGCATCAGAGTTCCCAATAGTCTGCACACCACTGTTTGTCATCAAGGTTTGAAAATGAAAGTCCTTTAACCTTTAATATTCAGTGCATTTAATAATTAGGTGTTTAGTAATCAGGAGAAAAGAAGACATGAAAAATAATGAGACGTTTTGGGGGACTGTTGAATCCCTTGACCTCCTATGAAAGCTGCCAAAGTTCAGGTTTGTGCCTCCATGAATAATGAAGTTCCTCTGATACCAACTGTACGATCTAAGCTCCCGTTCCGCTGACTTTGAAAGCCCTCCAGTTCACATACTTCTTAACTAGACTTGTGAGTGATAGCATGGTTAAGTATCATGGCCCAGTGTTGTCAAGCGGTCAAACCCTTCAGGGGGAACAAATTACTCAGAGAAATGTGGGGGGTGATGCCCAGCCATATTACACATTACACGGGTGAAAACAAATGTAACACTGCACATGAGAGTCATTGAGGCAGAGTTTTAATTATTGTCAGTGTCAGGCTTGAGCATAGCCTCCACTCAGGGAGGCAAAAATAGAAAGGGAATTAGCCCCTTTTCACTATCCCTGACAGCTAATTACATATAAAATGGCTAACACCGCAAAACAAAAGCAGCCAGACAATTACACTTGGCTGTAGCTTGGGCTGAGCTCTAAAGACTGTAACACGGATGCTTAAACTTTGATTTTGAAGAGGACTTTACACACGGATCTCAAGGATTCTGAATGCAGGAGACGGAATCTGAATGTTTGCATAAATTTTCTGGGGGGAAGATCAATATAAACCTGTTCAGACTGGCAGCAAATGGAGCGGGCTTGCACTCCGTTTATATTTGGCCTTGCTTCTTGACGCAGCCTTGAGCAGATATAAAATCATGCGCTTCTGAAAACTCAAATGCAATGAATGCTAAATATGAGTTTCAGCCAGGAGGACTGTTTTATTGGCCCTCATCCAAATGAACATTGACTTCTTCATCTATTTGATACATTTCTAACTTCACCCAGGGAACGATTAAGAGGTAGCACGACTCCAGGGCATCATGAATGGATGATTCTGTCTTGTGTGTCTTATTCTAGTATTTTCAATTAATCATATTCAATATGGTCTAATCAATCTAATTGGGGGTCAATTACTTTCCCCCTCTGCTCCTGTCCTGGATGTTGGCAAGCTGGTGGCTGGGAGTTGGTTTGAAAGGAAATGAAGGGGCTCTGTGGTTGTCAGGGCTGCTGCCTTTGTGTCCTTTCCCAGCCTGGCAGCAGCTCCCCTGCTCTCTGTCCTCCAAGTCAAAAGCCACCTCACCAGCCAGAGATGGACAGAGAAAAGACAGAGACAGACAGAAAGAGAGTGGTTCTGGCCTAGTTTGGTCTCTGGGATACTGAGACTCCTGGGCCTGTTCCTGGCTGTCATACATTTTGTGTTTTTTCCTTGTGTTTGTGGGTAAAGATGGGTATCTGATTGCCCCTATCCTTGTTGTGGGCTAAGTTTGCAACACGATACTGCAGGTGTGTTATCTCTCCATATGTGTGTGTCTGAGAGGAACAAGCAGCCCAGGAAGCAGCTGTATTTATGTATGCATGTGTGCATTTGTGTCAGCGATCCCCAAACCAGCTGTATCACCACACGGTTTGTCCGTGCTCTGATGCTGGCATAAACAAGCAGGAGCTGATCTGCGACATCCTCACATGACAGCTTAACAAAAGGAGACACAAAGCGTGCGTCGGCCTTGACGACAGCCAGTCACACGCCCTCCCGACGTGCCGGCTGAATCAAATTTGCCCCTGAGGCAGCAAGACGCTCTGCACTCTTTGAAATAAGGGTTCCCAAAGGGTTCTTCCGGAAGGGTTGATATTCTACTACAAGAATTGTTGAGGTGCTTGAACAACTTTTTTGTTAGCGGTACGGTAACATAAAAGGGTTCTTGGTAGTACCCCTGAGTGGGTAATTGATAATAGCCCTGGAACATAAAAGAGTTATTGATAGAACCCCTGGCTGGGTACTAGATAAAACCCTTGAAATGTAAAAGAGTTCTCAGTAGAACCTCCTGAATGCGTTCTAGATAAAGCACTTGCAATGTTGGTAGAACCCCCTTAATGAGGTCTCGAAAATCTGTTGGAATATAAAAGGGCTCTCTGTGGAACTCTCTGGGTGGGTTCTGGATAGAGCCCCCAGACAGGGTTCTGGGTGGAACTATTATGCTATAGAAGAGTTCTCTGTAGAACCTCTCACAGGAAGTTCTGAGTGAAACTTTCCACAGATGGTTTTAGGTGTAAGCTTTTAGGTTGGATTCTATGTTGAACTTTCTGAAAGGATTCCAAGCGGAACCTTAGAAGGTGCTACCATGAACTAATAAAGGGTTCTCTTATTGGGATAGGCTGAAGAGCCATTTATGGTTCTAGCAGACACCTTTATTTCTACGACTGTATGCCTCCGTGAGTGCTTTAATTATTTCCAAAGCATGTTTGGTCCGACCTAAGTTGAGTCTGCATTCATTTGGAAGGTGAAAGCATGTTTGAGGAGCCAGCTGGACTCAAACAGCTTTTGTTCTTACCGAGTCTTTGTTCTTCATCCAGCTGTTTACCGAGCTAAACTGCTGAGGTTTGAAAGAAGTTAGACAGTTAGAAATGGCGGCCACTGAGCAAATATCACATGGACTAAAGACTTTGGCACCAGACGATCTTTTGAAACTTGTTTTAAAAGCTGTGAGTTGTTGCATGCTGCGATGGCCTATTTCATTTGTCGTTAGTAAGACTGCCTGTGCCTCTAGCTGGTTCTCTTGCACTGCCAATCCAAAGAACCTGTGACAGCGATTTTAATAAACAGGATTATTCAGTTTCTGCTGGTAGTGTACCTTGACGATTTCTCCTTTTCCTTGGGTTATAACTGGAGGTGTAGTGATACATTTATACCGCATGGAGTAGTAATGATTGACATCGATTCCTCATTGCTAATCTAAGCTTCCTATGTTAGAGCATGAAATGGGATAAAGACATAATCATAAAGTTTGTGTAAGTGCCTCTGTTCTGTGCCAATTTCCCTTTTTTCCTTTTGCAAGTCTTCGGGGCTCTGGGTAAAATTGTAATGTAGTTAATGCACAGAGCGAATGTTTCTAACGGATGCAAAGCAGCAAAATTATAATGCTTGAAAGCATTGGCAGTGATTGAAGCACAGTAAAGCACTGCTAAATGTGTGCGGTTGATAGACGTTTAGGGGCCCATTAATTTGAGAAGAAGTAGCTGTGGAGGTGGGAAAACGAATTAGACTAAAAGCCCTTTAAAAGTGCAGCTTTAGGTGACGTCCAGGAAAAGCAGAATAGTCTTTGTTTTCATGTCTCCAGGGAAAACTCACACCATACGGGCAACAATACAAGAGACTACAGTACTAACACGCAGTCCTATTTTCCATGTGGCTATGAGACAAGATGATGTTTTGTCACATTAACATCTGGATGAACAAGCACAACTGGTGATGAAGCTCATTACAAATATCAATCAATGGCAACATATCCCTGGCTGTACTACACCTGTTTAACTACACTCTTAGAAATAAAGGTTCTAACTAGAAGGTTTTTCAGAAACAAATGGTTCAGGGTAGAGTGCCAGCCCTTCAGGAAAAAAACATTTTGGAACCTATTTATCTAAGAGTGTAATTTTGAATGTTTCTTCTTTACTGTTTCACTGGTGAAAGATTTGTCAAGTACTTGTCACTGTATACAAAAGTATAAACAGTCCACAGTTTGACCTTTTAACTTCCCTGAAATGTGTGATGAATAGTCCGCTGCATGATCCAAGAGCTCAATACAAGACCAAAAACTAAATAAAAGAACCCTAGGATGACATCAACATTGAGTCAGGAGAAATATAAGCAACATAAGAGGAGATCTAATAAATCATGGCAGGGCTTGTGGAGTAAGTTATGCTGATTGTTAGCAGTAATGTTAAAAATATTCAGCTAAGAGTGAAATCTTCTGAAGTGAAGTGCGAAAAAATAAAATGACTAATGTGTTTTTCTATTATAACAATAACTGACTCTGCAAACCCCTCTGCACTATTCCTCTGTGGTAACCGTAGTAACAATGTCTGACAGCTCAATATAAAACTTACAGAAATCCTACCTGTTACATAAACCCGCAGGTCAGTAAGGTTATCGCATCATCCTTAGCTGCATCCTGAGATCAGTCCCCCAGGTGCTGCAGATGTGCTGACTGCCAAATGGTTATGTTCTACAAAGAGACCGTCATTCTGGTGAGTTTATAGGAAAAGATTATCATCCCAGGGAGATGATGCTCAGTAGGTGAGCAGCAGTTTTGTGTGTAGCCAGGTATGACTGATGAGGTTCAATATAAATGTCTGCACTCCTGCTGAGTTCACAGGGCACTGCTCCACTTTCAGTGTTGCAGGATCAAGATTGCACCACAACAGCCGTACATATATTTCCTTCCTTCCCCCTATAAATCTGTGGGTGTAAGCTTAATGGGGGAGCATAGGCAGCAGACCTTAAATAGAAGTAACTAATTCCTCTGTTGCTCTCGCCCTACAATTCTGCTGAGACATTTATAACAGTGTGCAGCTGCCAATACCTGCAGAAACAAATATATAGCTGGTGTTTTGGTCACCATTTAGCAGGAATTAGCCTAAAGTCCCAAGCCATGATGGGTTTACAGTGTCATTCACTAGACTGAGCTCCCATTGGTGTAAATTAGGGGTGGGTATCTCTAGGCACCTCACGATTCTGAGTCAGAGGGCTATGATGCAATTATAAAACAATTACTATTAGTTAGATTTCTTTTCATGATATAGAAAACTCATATCATGATATATTGTGATAATAGAAATGACATTACACTGTTACACAGCAACAAGAAGCAAATACTTCAGTATGTTGTCATATCATTAAAAACACTTTTTTTGCAGAATACCCTGAAATATTGTGATATTTCATAATGCACACCCCTACTTTGGGTATCACACTGTTCAATTTGATTCTGATTCTTTGGTGTCTGATTTGATGCAGAATTAATGCTTTGAATAATAGTAAAGGCGCCCCAGTCCTCTCTTGCTCCAACACTGAGATGCAATATGAAACATAGCTGGCAATTAAATGGTCCGCAGCCTCTTAATTTTAAAAAGTTTACTGCATTAATTAATTAATTTGAAAGCATCTTACAGTCTCCTGCCTATATGAGAATAAAAAAATGATGGGGAGGCGGAGTTCTCTGCTGTGTTGTTATTAACGTTGTGTCTCCAGCAGTGGAGAGCAGCCTCTCTGCTTCACCAAGGGAAGGCCATCGCTGTTCAAGACGTAAAACTGTTGCAGGGTTTTTGAGGTGAAACAGACTGCACAGTTTTTTGTTCGCCAGAGTTGGCTGAAGTTGTTTTATGGTGCAGTGTGTGTCAGTCAGCTGGTCTTGTTTGTTGCATCCGATCGCTACTTCTCGCCATTAATGTAAGTCTCTAGGTGTGAAAATTATTCACAGTATACTTCACATTTGTCTCGCAAAAGACATTAAATCAAAACATGCTTGCTACTGCTGCCTTTTGTTAGAATAAATTACAGGATAACTCTGTTCACTGACATTACATTATTAACTAACATTTAGAAAAAAAATTTGACATTTTTGACAAATGATGCAGAGCCCTAGTGACTACTTGCTACTTTTATGGCACAGTGAATTTGTAATGAACCGTGATTAGTTTAATTAGATACAACTTGCATTCAGTGTGACTCTTGTCAAGTTCCCTTTTCCCTTTAACTATATAAAAGCCAGAATTCTTCCAAACAGTAGCTTTTAAGCCAGGGGGTGCCAGTCGAATTGTACCCATCTGCGTTTGCTCACACTCATCCTCACCCAAACCGAAGCGGTAGCCAAGTTTAGAACGTAAACATGCTGCACATGTTTACATCCATTACGTTTCACCATCCAGTTGTTGCAGCCAGAAGGAATGTACAGCCTGGTCTTACAGAATTGTTACAGTCGATCATAATATTGAGAACTGGGTGTTAAAGTTACTATTATTGATTTCCTATTATTCAATTTTTTTCAAGTCATCATTTTTCTTTGTTTTTTAATATCATAGACTTTTTTTGTGGTATTATCCTTACATCCATATAGAATATTGTTATTCTTATGGTTAAAGGCTCTAATTGTAGGAAATGTTTCATGCCCACCTAATACAAAGCTTTAACATTTACAGGATCTAAATGTAATTTTATTGATATTTTGTAGTCTAGACCAGTATCTACAGGCCACAGTAAGCTGAGGAGCCCTTAAGTTTCTGAAACGAAAGAGGCGAAAGGGAGCTAATTGGGCAAAGTTTACTTCAGAAAGCTCCAGTGAAGTTTGTATTCACCTGCCATAGTTTTAAGATGAAAATATTTATCCGGCAGTACCCATATGGAAGAAACCTTATTCCATTCTTTAGCCCTTTTCTTTCATTCAGAAGATCCCCTTGTGAGTTTTGAGGTCCATGTTCTTTGGCAGACAGAGAACCGTTACTCCTTACTGGGGAATTCTAAGTACCCAGGTCTATATATATATAAGTGTAGCCCAAGGCAGGAGCATACCTGTTTGCCACGGCTTCCTTTCTGCATCCCATGGTACCTTCCCATCTCCGGTGCCCCTCATACATCATCTCTGGCATTTCTAATCATAGTGTGCAAAACAATTTTTTTTTTTGCGTATTCTTGTTAGGGTCACTCTTATTTCTGTTCAAAATTATTGCATGTGTTTTACATTTTTTAGTGTTTAATTTTATAGGATTCCAAACAGGACATTATGATAGATTTTTCAGAGTGTCTGTATGAAAATGTCAGAATATGATGAGGGTTTTGACACTAAGGACAGTTGCATTTGCTGTCAGCAAAGAGGTGATTGATAAAGAGTTAATGTAGCATTAAGACTGGTTACATTTTTTCCCCTGGGTCTATTTTCTGTTTTAGCAAGTTTTATATTCTGAAAGACTATTTATTCCCTTCAACCCAGCTAATGAAAATGCACCTAATTTGCATTTTATTTTTCTGACATTTCAAAAGTGCAATTCGGTTTCTCTTGACAGTTGGATGGAAACAGTAATAGAGTCACCAACTGAGGGCAGCATGCAACTTACTGGCAGTTCAAAAGAACAATTAAACCTGTAACGACTTGGAAAAGAGAAATCGGCATAAAAATGAGGAGAAAGGTACATTTTATGATAAGTTGTTAAGCTTATAGTCAGCCTAAGACAGATGAATACATCTCACGGCTGTGAAGAAGATGGAAAAATTGAACATCAAAGGCCTCTAGGACTTCTCCATATGTCATTACTAAAGACTCAATATTTGTGCAAGCAAAATGTGTTGTGAACTCAGAGGCACACTCTGAGTGTCCTGAGGAAATGAAGTTCCATGACAACTCAGAGGAGTCAATTAATCGTAGGGCCTTAGTTCAGGCAGAATGATGAGGTGGGGTTAAGTCTGCTGGGCCACTAATTAAAAAGAAGCAAAGCTCATCTCTGTCTCTGCAACACAATGGTATTTGAGATGGATGCATGCGCTTGCTAATGCACACACACATAAATACATACATACATGCATATGCACACATAAACAAACACTTGCACACACACACACACACACACACACACACAAAATTGAACTCTCATTAGATTACACCGCTGAGAGGCTGCTGTTGCACTGCTGTGCAAAGCCTCCCAAAGCAGGAGAATTATCCTCATTCCCATGTCTGCAATGCACCGTGTGGGATGTTAAACAGCATAACTCGGTCCAGTAAAATCTATATGATTATCCTAATCAAGGAGGTGATGAAGAGCAACACCGATGTTGGCTAATAAACTCCCATTAATGCTCAGCATTAATTCAATGGCACTGTAAAACACAGTAACATGACATTGAGGAAGCAATTATCAGCGAGACAATAATTTGGTTAATAAAGATCCCATTAACAATCATTATGCTACTTTGCTGATTCTTTTATCTCAAGGCAAGCAGGAGGGAAAGAAGACAGATGCCCTAACTGCTGACAAAGACCTTATTTCATTCCTTTGTTTAAGGGGAAAGACTGTATTAGAGATAGCCATGGTTTTTCAGCCCTTTATAATCTATCAGTTATGTTCATTTTCTTGCTGGGTAATAAGGCTTAGAGAAGGACACTGAAGAATGGCTCACCTCTTCCTCTTCACCTCAATTTACCTTGTCCTCCTCAAGTCTCAGAACGCCTGTGCTTTGATTTGCATTTATGCAGCTAAATAATGAAAGTGTGTGGTGTAGTACATGAGTGGAGAGCCCAAATTACATTTATGCAGGTGGACCGAAATGCAAGCAGGCGTCATAATATGCTTGGGTACATGGAAACCAAGAACATTCCTGTCAGTCATGTAATGGACTAAATGAGCACTTAAAGGTACCACGCTGAAATTTCCTGAATCCTGACAACTAGCAGTACTGTGGAGACGTGTTAGGATGAGCAGGTCCATGTTTCTTCATTTGTATCTCATGCTCCACTAGCACATTCATAAGGGTAAATGTGTACGCACAAAAGCATGCCAGTGACGTGGCATGTTCTAGCTGTCTGTTTCAAACTAGGCCACTGAACAGTTTGTGGTGCCAGTGTGAATAGAAATAAAGCATCTGCAAAAGGCCAAGAAGAAGACGACTACTAGCTAACAAACCATGCATGTATCGAGGAGAACTGGCGGGCCTTCGTTCATTCCTATAAAGGCTGTACAGTAGCAGCTGAAGCTGACTTCTGTTGAGATCTTCTACATTTGCTTCCACATTATGCAGCCCATAGAGCAAGCACTCTAGAGACTTTGCCAGCCAAGTTAGCCAAGGCTGACTTCTGGTTTAGCCCTCCACTAACTTAAATGGGAATAAAATGATTTAATTGTGCAGCTATCTAGACTTTCCAAATGTTATTTGACCAAATGGATCAAGTCCTGATATTGCAAGTAATTTTAGGAGGGTTGTGACACTCAAAAAATTATACCCACCATTTTACAGCCGCTTCTATCACAGTGTAAGCTTAGGGAGAGAAAGTCTTTTTGGGCCACTGTGCATTTTGTGATGTTGTCATTGTTATCAAGTTGGTGGGGGCTTGTAACGAATATGGATGTTAATAGAGGTTTCAAATGTCCCTTTCAAATGTCCTATGATTGTCACCAAAACTACAAAAAGCTGTGTCTAGAGCACTGTTTGGTCTGTCTGCTCTGGGCTACTGTAGAAAAATGGTGGTGCATGTGGTGACCTTCTGTAGAGATAAGCGGCTCATTCTAAGGTAAAACACATCAACACTTATTTTCAGGTCATTATACACAGATGAAAACTAACTTAAGAATCAGGGCAATAATTTCAACAAATTCCACAATGGCATGGCACATGCAAATACAACAGGACTGTCAACACGAAATAAAATTAGTTTGATCATGAAACCTGATGTTACTCTACAATTCTGTGGTTTAAACCGCAGACTAGAGTCTCTGTTAACAGTGACAAACGGCTAGATCTGCACATTCTGCTCGAGGAAACATCTGTATTTTCATAGCAATGCTGTCTATGAGGTGTTGTTCTATATGGAAGCCCTTTCCACCAGTGGTGAAAAAAGATCCTGAGTCATTATAATGAGGATCTTCAAAATCAAAATAATGAGATACTGTTTCTTAATGAGTTAGATACTAAGTGATTATTTAGAGATAATTTAAAAAAATGAATAAAATCATTGTTAACCCTTAAGTTAAATTCATTAGTTATGTGGATTTAAAATGGTGTTTTATTTGATAGCCTTGCTGCTCTGGCATTTGACCTTTTGTGCTTAAAAAGAATTAATAACACCAAAGGCTTTTCCCCTAAAATGGTGAAATTCCAGGCCTGTTATAAATATTATATTTTATTTCTGCTATATTCTGCCAATAAATCCCTGTAAATCTTGCTCTACTTT
The DNA here is from genome assembly GCF_056507025.1 of Lutjanus erythropterus. Taxonomy (NCBI): domain Eukaryota; kingdom Metazoa; phylum Chordata; class Actinopteri; order Lutjaniformes; family Lutjanidae; genus Lutjanus; species Lutjanus erythropterus. Next base: position 20,902,888 of record NC_139337.1, on the reverse strand, counting down.
TAAGGTTAGAAAATAAATAGAGACTGCTGAAAAGCGTCTCTTCGTCAATGATGGGCTCTGCTACTAAGTCACTGAGAGAGTGTAATATTTGGGTCCTCATGCCTTTTTTTTGCTCTTGCATATACAGTATGTGGTAGAATGATGCAGGAAAGCTGAAAGCGTTCATTTTCTGAGGGTTTTGGCTTTTTGCTATTCTCTCCTTTCTCTCCTCTCTGTTTTGTGCAAGGCAATGCAAGAAAAAAAATCATATGACAACTCTTACGATTTAGGTGTTTGCATGGATGAGTGCAAGTGAAAAAGTGGTGGAATATTTTAAATGAAGTTTTTCTAAGGTCCGTTGTAGCCCAGGTTTTAACCTGCCTATGAGTAAGGGAGTAGGTTGTTCAGTTATCTCTCTCTTGTAGCAATGTAACTGTATTGTTAGTACCTTTCAAAATAACTTAACCTAAAGTTTAACAATAGAGTCACACACCAGTGAAAGACACTGTGGAGTTCGATAAAACAGCAGGTAACAGTTAAGCTATGGGCTAAAAGAGAAAAGTCAGAAAGGTCAATACAATAAAATCAAAGAGATTAAAACAGCCGATAAGGTAAGACAAAAGAACGTTACTGAAATGAAAAAGGGACAAGATGTCTCATCGTGTGTTTTTTTCATCCTGCTAAGGTGAAAATTGTGTGAGTATACTTTATATTTTTTGCCGAAAAATAACCCCCACCTTCTCCGTCAACCAGCACCGCCATACAGAAACACACACACCGACACGTGCACACAGACTGAAGATAATCTAATTTCCCGTGTCTTCATGGATGAAGGAGTAGAATTGGAGGTACAGTGGCCCCGCTGGCTCTCAGAGACCAAAATACAGAGAAAAGATAGAGGAAGCATAGGAGTGAAGATAAAATGAGGGGAGCTATTATTCCCACAGTTCCGGGAAAGACACTTCATCTGAGCATCATCTGTGGTTTTCTCCTGGGGGCTGTAACTGGTTGGCTAACAACAATAACAACACATCTCTCCGGAAGGGAAAACCTCTGCCTGGAAAAACCGCATTCTTATCACACACCAGTCATCTTTGTCATGTAACTAAAAAGGTGCCGTGTATTGTGTCACACAGGGAAACAAGGAAGTGATGTATCCTTTGTGCTGTCGCATGATAGGGGAGCAAAGCCCAGCGTCCTGTAGATCGAGTTAAAATGGTACTGTACTGTCGGTCTGTTCAGTGCTGAAACAATCAGTCAAGGAACTGAGGAGCAGTTTGACAGAAATTAAATTAAAAATAAATCATTGCAAAGTGGCCTGGGATGTGCATGGGCCAGGATAGGAGGGATCTGCAGCAGGGGATTAAAACTGCCCAGAACATTGTTGATACCCATCTGTGGAGCATCAGTGATATTGGTGAGATGAGGTGCCCGAGCAGAGCTCAGAGGATACTAAAAGGTGATTACTAACAGCCTGTTTACTCTGATGCCATTTGGCAAGAGATAGAGAAGTGTCTGCTGCTGTACCACCAGACTGAAGAGCAGCTTCTTTCCTCAGGCAGTGAGACTTGTAAATTTATTCTCAGAATGGGGTTCCAGTTAGGGGCAGCATCTAACAGTATTTTCATCAGGTTATGAGTCAATATTTTTAAGTTAGTCAACTGTGCTGAAGGCTCAAGGATAAAGCATGTTAAAATCCAAAACTCATGCCTTGGACCCTCAAGAGGACACAGAACACACATAAATAAATCTCCAAAACAAAATTCACATTCTGTTCCACAAACAGTTCATTGTGATTCTTTTTCAGTTCAACACCTTTTTTTTTAAATATTCGTTTAGTAATTTATCAAGCAAAAATGTCAGCCATTTTCTGCTCACAGCTTCTCAAAATTGAGAATTTGCTCGTTTCTTTGTTTCATACAACTATAAATAGAGTATATTTTTAAATGTGTAAATACAATATTTGACACCACCAGTCGAGAGAATAACTATATAGAATTCTTATGTATATATGTATGTATTTATAAGCATCACTAATAAATTTAGATTGTTTCATAATCAGTTAAAACCTCCTTGTAGTGTGTTTACTCTATCTAATCTATTCCTTTGGCTTTATCAAGTATCTCCAATTAGACTCAAAGCATTGATGCTCTCCACAGCCGCCCTCCTGACTTTGTGTCTCTGCAGGGGACAGTTTCATTAATGTGGCTCCCTGCCATCTTGGTTAACTTGGGTTAACTTAAACATCTTGATGGTATCTAACCCCTGGGGGCCTCTCCCACATGGCAGCATTGTTACTTCTCAGCAAGAAAGACCCAGGATCGATACCTTGATGACATCTTGCTGTGTTTGCGTATGTTCCTTGTTACTTTTCACTGGGCAAAGACATGCAACTCAGAGAGATTGTAGACTCTTTACAGTGTAGGAGTCCTTGAATTGATAGAACTGGGGAAATATTTGAGGAGATATTTCTTATAGTGCCTGCTTCTTACAAGTCAGGCGCTAAAAATTTACTATGTGATGCTTAGATGGAGAGATCAGCTAATCGCAACTAGTATAACTTTATTGTTCTTTTCATGGTCCTCTTCATGTTGCTTTACAGTGTCTGTGTTGTGTCTGAAATTGGCTAAATTTCACCAAGTCTGGGAGGGGATCTGTGTGAAGCAATCGATTTAAAATTGCCACTGAGCGGGAGAGTGCAATTGATGTCAAGGCTGCTCAGAAATGAGTTTTCTTGGCTTTCCGATTGAAATGACGTGGAGCCATTGTGACTGGAGGCAAAGTGGAGCCAGGCGAGGACCTATTATCGAGTGCTCCCCAAGCCAAACCAACGCTGTTCAGATTCAGAATCAGCTCTCTCTCTGCCGTCCCTCTCGTCTCCCCCCTCACTCCCCCTCCACACACAGTATTCATTCACAATAGAGGGTAAGGCACACAGCTGGAAGCTGCTCGGTCCCTCATCTGCCCTTTTTGGGCCAGACTGGGTCGGGGCATCTGCTTTCCAGAGGTCTCCTCACTGGAGACAGCCAATTAGAATGCTCTCCCTTTGCGTGGTCCACAGGGAGCTGGAGGAGGCGCCCAGGCGCACCTGTCAATATTTACTGTTCTAACAAAATACATCATTCATTGCCATCTGCTCCCCGGCAGCACGCGTAGGGGCGCTGCTGCTGCAAAATTAATAGCACTTCTAATGCTCCTTTCCTAATGGGCCTAATCAATTAATCAGCCCTTCGCAATCTGGAGGCACCATTAACCAGTGCATAGATCCCTAATGCTGTCAAAAGATATGAGGGTTTGCTCCACTGCTGTAACCAACTAAAAGTGAGTGAATGCCTTTTTGCTGTATTTGTGCTTCTATTGCTGTACACTAGGGCTGCAACTAACAATCATTTTCATTATTGAGTAATCTATTGATTATTTTCTTGATTAATTGATTAGCTGTTTAGTCTTTAAAATATCAGAAAATGGTGTAAAATGTTTATTAGTTTTTCAAAGCCTAAGGTGACATCCTCAAATGTCTTTTGTCCACATCCCAAAGATATTCAGTTTACTGTCATAGAGCAGTAAAGAAACCAGAAAATATTCATTTTTGAGAAGCTGAAATGAGAAAATTTGGCCATTTTTCTTTATAAAATAACTTAGAGTGATTAATTGACTATTAGAGTAGTTGGAGATTAAGTTACAGGAGCAATATATAACAATTGTGCATACAAAAATGGGTGCTACAGTCCAAATAGGGTGTTGGAGCCATAGATGGTATCAGTTGAATCTCTATTTATCATATTATCTATGGTTCGAGTCCCCCTGTCCCCCCCCTCCTCAGATTTGAGGAAGCTCAGGCAGGGGCAGGAAAACTGCAGAAGCGCAAGACAGGCTCAACATTGTAAACTGACAATAACAAGCAGCAAGCAATGAGTCCTACAATGGAAGTTAATCAGCTGTTTATCACTGTCTAAGCCTCCGATCCTGAAAACAAAAGCCCACTGCAACTACACACTCTTAAGTTTGAGCTCAGTGGCTCCCTGTCCTACTGCCTGCCAGACTCTGTTAAAATGTTGCTCAATTTAAACATTATAAACATCTACTCCTCTGTAGTGTTTCTGTCAGTGAAGCCAGTACTTAATTTGAACGTTTCCTTAATCTCTGATGGCATATCATGGTCAAATATGGAATATTGCAGTAAATATGAGAGATTTCTCCATTGTTAGGTGATAAATAATCAAATAATCATTGCAGCTCTGAGTATACCTATACAAAATTTATTAAAACAACTCTGCTCTAAGAACTGTCACAGTAAAGCCTCTGTAGCTTTACCACTGCCATTGTTGTGTGTCATCAGCACTTTCCCTGCTTTATGATGACACATGCAATGCAAGCGGAAGCTGCATACTCAGAAATATTGCATGGGCAGCCTGAAGCTTAGGCCCAGAGGCTGGAAGTGATTGTGCATTTTGATTCTAAATTCTGTTCAGCGGCAACTAAACTGCACTGTGTCTTTTTTTGTCCACGTACATCTGTTTCAGCACCTCTGGTCCTCCCCTGTTTTTCATGCAAACACACCAAAGCCGGACAAAGACTGAGATGTAAAATGATGTTTGACAAACATTCTTCTCAGGAGGCATCTTATTCTGATTTTACGACCTTGGGCACCTGACGCAATGGAGGTCCATTTCAAAGCCGAACCCCACATTGGAATTTCCAGCACACTTTTTACTCTAGCATGTAGGGCAAACAGTCTGGGGATTAGTGTGTATATCTGAGTGTGTGTGTGTCGTGTTAGTAGTGACGGTGGGTGGGCGGTTGTATATGTGAATACAAAACTGTCATTTTATCCATGCACTCTCAAGCTATCAACAGTATGATCACGCATCAAAGTGGCTGCTGTGTCTGACTGCATAATCACCGGAGCAAATCTCACTCCCATTCAGCCCCGAGTTATCAGAGAGGATATTGTTTTAACCCTTTGTTGTGTGGCTCTGAGCGAGGATATTGATGCTTTTCACAGAGCAGGTTGATATATCTGCACCAGAGCGCTGAACGCAGGCAGATAACCTTAAGCATGTTTGAATTGCAAGGTTGTAACCAGCACATGCGTGCATACAAACAGCTGGAATCACTGGTGGACTCAGAGGGGGTGCTCTTTTGTTCAAAAAAATGCAACAAAAGTGCCCTCTTTGAGCCCCAGCAATACATGACACGTGGTAATAGCCCTCTAGGATGGCCCAATATCCAAGATAGTGTGATCAAAGTGTCCTTGAGGGTGCCTTTCCAGCAAACTAAATGTCAAAAAGTGTCCTCTAGGGTGCCTTTCCAGTAGTCAAAATGTGAAAAAGTGCTCTCTAGAGTGCCTTTTCAGTGAATGAATGTGAAAAAGTGCTCTCTAGGGTGTCTTTTCTGTGGACAAATTATAAAAAGGTGCCCTCCAGAGTGCCCTCCATTGGATAAAATGTGAAAAAATGTCCTCTGACATGCCCTCCATTGGAGAAAACGTGATGCCCTCTAGAGTTCTGTCCCCTGAGAAAAACGTGGTAAAGTAATTTGGTGGAGAGAATGCGATTCAGTGCACATATTCTAACATTCTAGAAAAGCTAGAGAAGTCCACCACTGTCTGGAATCTAATATAGACACATTCAAGTATTCCCACTCTATTACTGACTCTCTCACACACAGCTTGTGCCTCTGCATCCCCCCACCTCAGTCTTACACACATATAAGCATTCATCTATTGCTGGCTCTCTCTTGAGTACATGCACACTCACATGCACAAATACACACCCAAATCTCTCACATCTACCTTTAGCATGCTTGAATTCCCATAGTAATGCTCTGCCTCTCACTTACACACACACAGCTGGATCCCTCACATCTCGCCCACAGCCTCATTCACATGCACGACCATTCAAATATTCCCATATCATTTATGGCTCTCTTTCTCCCACACAGAGACACGCACCCTTGCCAGATGATCCATCCCAGGAATAGCATTCAACATCTGGCAGACAGAGGTTTTGTCTCGTGCTACATCTCCCGGGTTGCCCTTTACTGGACCCCTGTGCGTCCTGATGGATCACCTGCAGACCGGGATGGATGGCGCCTTGTCCCCCAGTCTGCCCCTTCTATGCCATTTCATCCTATCCGTGAGGCTAATCTGTCATTCTCATAGGCCATTTGTTACTTCAATGGGCCAGCCGTGCGCTTTACATATGCGTTTGTGTTTGCATATGCCCACACAAGTGTTTCCGTGACCCCTGCCCGTAGCTCCAGTTGGACTGCCACCCTTACATGCACCCAGGGGAGGTGCTCTCTCCTGTAGCGATTTGTCTCATCTTTTACCATTCTCCGTCGTAAATTGCCTCATAACAGAGTGGCTCTTTCAAACACATTTTGCAGGGTTATGCTCTGTGCTGTAAGTTTTTGTCCTCCAATCGTCTCCCTCCTTTCCTCCAGAAGGAGATTAAAAGGTGGATAAAAAGGTGAAAATTGGATCAAAAGGTGAAAATTGCTGTGACTGCTGTGGTGAGGAAGAAGCATACAAATATAAATCAAACTGTTTATTTTCCATCTGTGGACAGTGTTACATGTAAGGTAGCACTTTATTTGGATAAGCCAGTGTTGCTGGATCACGTGAGGAAAAGCATGATGCTGAGCAAAGTTTCACTTGGCTGCAGGCTTGCAGATTGTGATGAACTATTCTAATGAGGGCTGCATGATATGGTTAAAAGAAATTCATTTTCACTGAAAAAAAAAACTCAGCAATATACTATCTTTCTGGTGCGTTTAGGAACAGCTTGCACGAATACCACTGATTCTTCCTTTTAATATCACAAATCCAATCCATAACTTTAATTATACTCATGGAGGGCAAGGCAAAGGTTTAGTGAGCGGACATGCGGGTGGTCAGATCCATGGAAAAGAGATGGAAACTGGTTTATAATTAAGAATTTCAAGTTTGCTTGTCGCTCATGCTGAATAATGTGGCTGTGCGGGTGGACATGCCACTCCACCGGAAACACCTCTAAATATACAGTACGCACACGCTCTAGAGGTTCTAACGGCATAGATATATGCATATATATGTATGATGATATCTATATATCTTTATCTATCTATCTATATCTACTGTATATCTCTCTCTCTCACTCTTTCTCGCACTCTCGTGTGTGTGTGGTACAGCATATATATATATGTATGGAGAGAGACAGCAAAATTGTGATCAACCCTACTAAAATCATGATGATGTGACATTTGTACAGGGCCTCTCAGCAGCACTGCAGTACTTCATTATAATGCTGCTGTGTCACACATTTTACCTTTATCAAAAAATTGCAACTTCTGTCAGTTGGATAATACACTTGCCCATATTGCGATGTTGATAATATTTCAATTAATTGTGCAGCTGTAATTGTAAACTAGACTTGATAAAGATATATGCAAAGATATACAGTATTTATTTTGCTTTATTCATGGTTGGCTATCAGAATGGGCTACATGAAAACCTAAAAAAATAAAAAAAGACAAGAGTTACAGCAAAATCAAAGCAATTCCCCTCAGTGTTCATCCCTTTCCTGTTGAGCTTTCCTAGACTCTCTTCTGATGCTGCACAAGTGAGTGTTAGTAGGCAGAAAGGCAGGATACCATGGCCAGAGGGGAACCTGTCCATCAGTCAAAAGCCTCAACTCTGAACCAAGGGACCTCCAGCATCACACCGAGCTCTGCAACACAAACACATGTTTAGCCCCGCAGCTGTGCAGAGAGGAAACTAAATAGAAAATTCAAGGAAGCGGTAAACAAAGTTGAGCCGATCTGTGTCAAACAAAAACCCTTAGCCTGGGGAAAGACAGCGCAGACCTGTCTTGCTCCTCGGCCTTGAGTATAAACACATGAAATGGATTGCTTGCCTCGCCCTGTCCACATGTTCCCAGGCTGTTTCTATTCAGTAGCTTATTACTTAGGGTGCCTGGATGTGATTTTAAGCATGGGCCTCTTTATCCACTGGATCCTAGGAGAGATGTGAAGCTAAACCCCCCTGGAGGCACCTATGAGAAACATTTTGTTGTGTTTACACAAAAGTTTCCCAGCTTTTCTCATTTTATGGTTCATGTCGGTCAGCAAGCACTGTTTCATCCACTTTTGCTACGGTAGTTAGCCTTCGGGCAACGTCTTGGCCACTTATTGGAAGCAGCAGTGGTAGCAACAGTATAGATTGTCAGTGCACTGGGGTGGATTGCTTGCAGTGTTTCTACCGTCTAAATCACTCCTCCGTTGCTTCCAAGAGGATGGAGGAAGAGTGCTTCTTCCTGCTCTGGTTTTATCAAAGCAGAGAGGACCATGTGTCCCACAGCCTCTCTCGGTGCTCTCTGGCAGAGTGGTACAAATCAGCAGTACACACAGCATTAATCAACGGCACGGGAGGTCAGCTAAGCATACCTGTCCCCCCTTGCATCCTTCTGGTGAGTCCTTGAAAATCTAGGCTGCGGCAATCAATCACAGATAATTCCCACGTGAAATGTGGATGATAAGCCACTTTTGGTTGTGTTGAGGGAAAAATAAATGAGGAAGGAAGTTTGCAGCCGACTCTCAGACAGGTTTATTTCGAGCTCTGACAGCCTCTGCTTCTGCATCGGTACCCGTTGAGCGTCTAAGAGCGGAGACCTAAGGTCAGGGCGCAGAGGCTGTCAGAGCTCTGTTCCAACTCCCATCGAGGCTTTTCAATTGTTTGACAGAGTAATTAAGCCACTTGGCTGTATGTATGACAATGAGATGTAAATTATACAGTGACACATCTCACTTAGCTTGTTTTATGTATAATGTATGTCTTTTTTCCCATTACATTCAGGGTATAATAAGGCCTTACTTTTATGATCTGTGCTTAGGAAACTCTGTAAAGATGAGCACTAATTTTTATCCTTAAACACTTGACATAACACTTTATCAGAAAAATAAGTACTTTCATAAACAAAACTGTGAAAAAAAGAAAAATAGGTGCTTCCACCACAGAATAGCTTGATGATTCCAGCAAGAGCTGTTCGACTCATTAATTAAATCCACAGGATATTACAGACATATTTGATAAGAGCAGTGGGGAAGCTTAAATTCAGCTTTTCTTAAATATTCTGTCTGATTTTATCAGTTTTTTTTTCCTCCCCACCTAGCAGGATTCTTCCCTTTGATTCTTGATCTTGTGGCCAGATGTTATCACCGGTCTTATCACAGAATTGCACAGCACTGAAGGACAGGACCCTGAGGACACTGGGACCAACGTCATGCTAACAATATGTGGGAGGGCGAGGAGAGCTGCCTTTGTGTTTGTTACATGGTTTTGTTTCTTTTGGTTGGTGTGTTGCCCCTCATCTCTTGTCATTAAATTACAATGGTCACACTTTATTTTACCTTACACTAATGAGACATAACAAAACTGTGACTGGAAATAATACGTTCTTTATTAGACAGTATTTGTACCCTAATTGATCACTTTAGTTTACAGTACAGTTCTACAGCATTATATCCCTAATTACTCTCTAATAAATTGTAATAAAGGTTTAATACTGTCTAATAAAGTAAAACTTATTTATCCTTTTGCTAAGATTTATTGATTAATGTAATGACTTGCATGCAGCTTTGGGGACAGAGACCATGTTTTTCAATCATCAACTTTATCTGTGTTTAATTTTGCCGCCTTTATTCCAGATCAGTTTTCTCAACTACTGAATCTCAAGACAAATTTAGCACCAGAATTTCCTGAGTTGTCATGACATTAGCTGTTGCTTGACTTAAAAGAGGGAAAATCAGTATTGATTCATGAATCTTGTTCTCCAGAGATAAGACTAAGTTGATGTTTCCCTCTTTTTCCACTGCTGTTTTTGAAGTTGTGGGGGATTTGTTTCGTGTGAGAAAAGGCTGCAAAAACGAAATGGTAAATACTGCAGTGGTTTCCATTTCCCATTGGAAACCCAGCGGGCGAACAGCCACAGTCTGAGCCTGGGCTCCTGTCTCATATCACAGCACGATGTCACACTTTTAAAGGCATCAAAACCCAGCTGCAGCTGTGACTGACGGGTGCAAGCTTTCCATCTCCGGGCCCAGTGAAGAGAAATAAAAAGAGCCTCTAAAACAAAAGCTGGGTTGAGTGATTTGAATCACTGGATGATTTGACGTCAGCAACACAACTGGATGAGGTGCTGGCTATGCAGGTATCTCTCCTCTTTTGGGTTATGTAGGCGGAGGAAATGGAGAATGTGGTGCTCTGCTGCCTTCAATCATTAATCAGCGTGGTGACCCCCATCCCCTGCCTCCTACCACTCCCTCAAATCTTTCCCTCTCAACACCTGCCAGGCGTCTAATGCAGATTCAACACATCATACACCCTCAGGCTCTGACTGATGAGCAGAATTCCTCTGCTTTAACCTGAAGCTGTTGATACGGACATGAAGCAGGAGAGAAGGAGAGAGATATACCATCTCTAGCTGTGATCGTCCATCTGTGAGCTCAAAGTGTCGGCCTGATGAGGCTGCTGAGGTGGTGGTCGTGTTGGTGGTCTGATGGCCTAGGCTTTAATGCGTTCTCACTGAATGCAAGTTTGATGAAGACCAAATGTATGGAGCACACATGGGGCAGGAGAACATAGATTAGCTCACCACACTGGTGTCGCCGGTGCAGGGGAATAAAGAAAACTAGGGAATAGGAAAGGAGAAAAAAAACACCACATGGCATCCCTATAAAAATAGCTGCTTCTCTCACATCATCCTTATTTCCCAGTTCCTTCCTTAGCAGCTGCTTTGATGGATCATTTTGTCTCCCTAATAGCAGCTCCAAATCCCTGGATGCTCTCCATTTATGTTCCGTAGGAGACTATAACAATTTAGCTGGATCCATCTAAAAGATTAGTGCAGGAGCAGAAGAAACAGAAAAGACAAAAGTCTAAGCTTTACTCAAGAGGGACTCAACTTGTACTTTATTTAGACTTCCCTCTGCCTTTAATTTTTTTTTTTTAAGTCAATGCTTTGTCAATATTAACTATAGCTGCTGCTTGCCTCTTGATTTTTGAAGGAGCCCAGTATAAATGATGCAGTCCTCCAAGCTTGCAGAGGCCTTTCAATCATGCATGAGTGGTGGATAAGTGATGGAAGCTGCTGTGGCCCGCCACTCTCTTTTCCTCCCTGTCTGGTTTCCATTTTAACTGGGGGGAAAAGGATGAGAGAGATTTTCTATCACACCCACTGCTTCATCACAAATATCAAGAGCGGAAAAGAAAGCGAGTGATGTTTTGAACAGTAGTCTCTGCCAACCACAGTATATATATATATATATATATATATATGTGTATGTGTGTGTGTGTACAGTCTCTGAGACATATCAGCCAGAGCGGATCATGTGCAATAACTTCAGCCTGTCAATCAGCGGTGCATGGCTAACTCTTTCTTTGTTCAAGGTTTGCATAGCGCATTAATAAAAGGCTCATGACATGTTTGATCACACTTTCTTGACATGACAATTTAACATTTATAGCGGCCTCATTACACATTTATTGGACATGACTGCAAATCAGATTTGAAATTAAAATTCCACAGGAAAAAGTATAAATTCTTGCTTTTTTGCCTTTTGGCTTCTTTTATAATTGACTGATTGAACTGTGAGTGATTTATCCGCATTTTTTTCATGCTACAAAATCAATGTATCCAGATAAAATACAATTGGTAACCATTCACTGTCACCTGTCAAACTTTTGAGTGCTAAGTCAAGGGCAACTGGACCTGCTTTAGGTTCTTGAATATGACCTCTGATCCAAAAAGCATCATCATTTATGAATCTTTGTGAATCTCATGATTTGATGGTCATTCTTTGGTGTCCAAGTCGATTCAGAATCAATTCTTGATTGAATGAAGAGTAAACGGGGTGACATTTTCAGTCTATTGCTCCAGTACTGAGTGCCAAACCTTACTGGTGTACTTATTCCACTGAAATACAATATGAAACATAACTGACAGTTAAGATAGACGGTCCACGGCCTTTTTATTTTAAAAAGTTATGAACTTAATGTCTCCAGCAGTGGAGAGCAGCCTCTGTGCTGCACCGTTGGCTCTGGGGAAAGCCATTGGTGTGCTGGCTGGGTGCAGATTTTTGAGGTGAAACAGACTGTTAATTTTTTTCACCATAGAGTTCTTTTAAGTTGTTTAATGATGCTGATCGCTGCTCCACTTTATTAATGTTCATCTCTGGCTGATGGCTCTGAAAATTTTCACAATATACTCTGTTCGTCTTTCAAAGGTACTTATTATTGTAATTCAAAAACATGCTCGCAACCACTGCCTTTTTTGAAGATGAATTATAAGCTATGATTACTAGATAACTCTGGCGTGTGCATGCTGTAAAATGTGCAGGTGAGGTACATTTGAGTTCCACCTTTTTCCACCTTTTGACACTGAGTCAGCTAACATTTATAAAGCAAGTTTTTTTTATTTGTGAATCACTGTGTCCACATCCTCACCACAAAGCATCTAGGAATGGACTTTTTCTTTTTTTTCAGTCAAGTAAAACCTTATCAGAAGTATGACAGTTTACATAGCACAGAGGCTAATCCCTCTCTTCCTACAACTACTGCTTGTTGTAATGGATAACTCAGTCCATATTTTTCTGCAATGTCCTTTTTTTCCTCTTTTTCTACATTGAAAGAATGTCATTCTTTGGTGCTGATTCCTTGATTCTCAAAGTTATGAATGATAAACATAGACTTCAAGTTCAGGGTTTGTTTGTCAGCATCCAAGCATTTTTTTCTTCTGGACTGTTGACTGCGTCTGCGTCTCAACTCTGTGGACTGTGGACTCTTTAGAGACCTGCTGAGACAACTGAAAGACTCCTGAGCGCCGCTGTCTCCATCTATAGTGTCTGCATGTCTTGTCGAGGGCTTTTCAGGCTTACACACTCCAGCAGGTTGTTTTTCAGGAATTGGCCCTTTGGCAGCAACCTCTGCTCACCCAGAGTCTCCAAACTTGGCAATCTGTAAGATTTCATGTGCATGATTGTTGAGTCTTGCGTGGTTATGGTAAGGCGGGTAGTACAGTGACCTCGACCTTGGACAAGGAGGGCTAAAAACAAGCACATTCATTATTTAATACCTGCCTCAAGAAATGTATGAAACTCCCCCCAAAATCCCCCCATATTTTAAAGTTAGTCTGATTTCCACCCTATTTAATAGACTCTGTGTCAGAACCAAAAGGATCTATGATGCACGTTAATTTCTTAACTAATTGCTGTTAACCCTTCACAGTATTTTGACATTATTTCATCATATGCAGATGATGATGACTGGCACTGTGCTTTTGCATCATTGTGGGCCAAAGGAAATACATTTCGTTGTTTTTCTCTGGCAACTGAAATGCATTCCACAGTCTTTAACGTTAGTTTTAGCCATTTCTCACTCATACGTGGCTGATAAAACAAACAGAAAGGATAAAACGAACAGAAAGTATGAAACGGCAGAATAACACCATTAGATGACGCATGGTGGAAAATTAACAGCAGTGCAGACATTACTTTTGACAGGGGGGTGATGAAGAAACTTCTAGAGAATCTATCTTAAGTGACTTCTACTAACAGAAACATGTTTCATGTGTTGATAATCCTGACATATAGTCCTCGGTGCTTCACTTCCAGCTTTTGTGCGGAGCAGCTGTCCTGCTGTGATAAGTCATGTCCAGTTTGTGGAGCTAAAGAGAGCCAAACTGTTGTGTCTCTGTCTAAAATACTCCCACACTTTAGATGATCTCAGTGAGGCTTGCTCTTTGCAGCTTGCTCTCCAGGTGAATGCCTGCTCTGACCAGGCACAGCAATTCATGAAGACGTGTTGACGCACAATACGCAAATCTATGTTTTTTTGTAATGTGTAGCGCAAACTTTGACGAATTAGAACAAATTAGGGGTAAAGTAACTAATGTGATCAGATCGCATTCTCTCTTGTGATTTTTTTTTCGCTAATTTTGCACAGTGCATTATGCCCCCATATTTGTCATAAGAGAATTTCATATGCATAATGGCCCAAATGCCTGTGTCTGAGGTGCAGATTGTGAAGTACATCTATTGTTTTAAATGACTGAGCACAGGCTAAAAGTGCTATAGGGTGTGTAAATTTTCCCTGACACCCCTGCATTGACTTTGTTTTGATTTTGGAGCGTCAAATGAGGACCATTCTTTTTTTTTTCTGCAGCTGTAATTCCTGTTTGGAGAGAGTTAAAATAATAAAAAGGCATGGAAGAGAGATGTGAGTGCTGATGGAGCTGCAGCACCACCTAAAACCAGGTTTAAAAAAAAGTGTGATGGGAACTCGCTGCAGAGAGAAAGAAGGGGACAGAAGTGTCAACGTGACATAAAAAAATCTTTTGATCATGATCCTAGTGTTAATGTTCAGCTCTATGGTAGAGGATTTTTTAGTCCAAATCCTGTTTGTGTGCTTGAGAACTGAGAGAGAGGCAGCAGAGAGAGAAGGAGGGGGAGAGAGCGTGTGAATATGGACAGAAATGTTGACGAGAATTTAAAACTTTTTTTGATTATGAATCCTAATGTAACTGTTAAGTGTTGTGGTTTACCCTGCAGACTGGAGTCTCTGTTAACAGTAACAAACAAATATGTGTTATAAATGCTAGTTTCCTCTATAAAATGTCACTAAAATGTCTCTGCACCACATTACTATAAACTATGATATTATGAATATGATATTAACAGTTGTAAATTGTTGTTAATGAAGTTATCCCGGCTGCCACCGTGAATATTGCACATCATTTTATCACATTATTTTATTGATGAAATAAATAATTAATTAGAATATTTTTTCCAAAATACTGGTGGTTCTGTGGTGTTGGCATTTCGCATCTAATTCCTGCTGTGCACCATGGTAGCATCAATTGATAGGTCAGTTATTGCTTTCTGTGCATTTGGGCCTTATGTCAACCCATTTTCAACACAAACTTTAAAGATGAGCACCATGAGATGTCTTAGTTTGTCTCCCATTTTTGCATCATGCGTAGCGAGTACCAGTAAAGCTCAGGAAGAATGTAGACAGCAGAGGTGCAGTGGATGTTGTGCATAAATTCCTAATCTGAGATCTGAGAACACACATCACAACACTACAACAATATACAATGAAGGAAGGGAGAAAAACAGGTTACCACCCTTAAACTCACCGACTGCACATCACACATTTCACATTACTGCTGGGACCCTCAACAGATAAGCAGTAAAACAGCAAAAATGTCAAAAGTTAAGGTACAAAGACAATAAATAAAAGAAGTAAATGTTGGCAACTAAACTAATATTTCTACAGTGAAAATGAATGACACACTTAAATGTGAGGACTGTCACTATTTTTTCAATCTTAACGTTGATGATCAGAGAGCAGAAAAAATAATTCAGTACACAGCATATTGACACAGTATATTGACTTTCAATTCAATTGACAGTGGAATATGTCTGGATTAAGGAAAGACTGGCTGTATAACAGCTTACCTTTCATGGTTTCCTACAGGATAATATTTAGTGTAGTGCCCTATGATATTTTGTATCTGTATTTTATGGTTTTTGAGAGAACACCTGCAGCAAATTTTGGACAGTGTTTACGCCTTCTCTTCTCACATTCCCAGCGATACCGCTCTGAGTTGTTGTTATGAGACCTGGCTTTAAGCTTTTTAGTCTGGCTGTAGCTTTTAATCAGCAGCAGTGTTTGAATGGTATGATTCGACTACAAAATGTTGCCGGAATAAATGCACAGCTGCTCTGTTCCTATAGCACTAACTCACTGCCATGCATTTTTCTTTTTTAACCTTCGCTGAAGTGAGAATGTTGTCTTGGTGGAAACTGCCGTGTTTTCTGTAGAACACTAACAGAGTTACCGTATTTTAATGTATGCGTGCAAAAAACTATTTTTTACAGGTGAAGTAACAATACCTGGAGTGTCAGCAAAATACATGGCAGCAGTATTGTTACCTGTGAGAATAGTGAGTGACAAAACAGATGTTTAAGGGGAAACTAGCCTGCTGGGAAATGGTGAAAATGTGTCTACTAACTAAATGTTATTACTCATCCTATGGAACTCAATATATTCACTAGGGATGCACCGATCCACCAGCCAAAATCAAAATCGTCAGGTCAGACCCTTTAAAAAAATTGGAAATCGGAATTGGCCAAGAAAATTGAAATCGGTGCATGTCTGATATTCACATATATATATGTTCGCTATTTAGCTTTGATGCCAAACAGTTAGATACAAATATTCTTTCTTCCATGTGTTTGTTACAGCTACAATTGCTGAAACTGTCACTATACCTCATAGCAGAACATGAGACAGATAATATGTTACTAGGCTCCTACTAGTGCTCCTAATTTGCACTTGCAAGTGCAAGAATCCACTGCTAAAATCACAACAGTTAGCACGCTGGTTAGATATAATTTAATAAATATATATTAATAGATCACTTCGCCTGTTTCTCCTCTGCTCTGTTCTGCGTGTGTGTGGATCCCATGGATGTAAGCACACAGACCACAGGAGAGAAAGGAGGGGGGAAAGAAAGACGGACTTGAAATGTTTTTCCACTTCTGGTTGGCGTGGAAATATTGTTTTGGAATATCTTGTTCTCACTGAGCCAAAACGCAGTATGTTCGTTTCAGACGTATTTCTAGTTTATAAGTCAAACATGCCCCAGTAGATTTATTTGAGTGTTATCTTACTATTTTTAGTGAGGTACTTTGGAAGGTTTAGAAATGATGTGTGAAATGTAGAGACGAACTGGAAAAGCTGTTAGAAATATTGGTATATTGTCATCTTGTCCCGTTATGATCTCAGCGATTGACTGTTTGGACAGATGTCTTTGACTTCAGCCAAGATCCTTATTTTTGGGGCTAAATACTACAGTTTCTTGTGATCTCTCTATGAGTTTGTTCTAGCATAGAATGGTGTTCAAGTATCAAAGATGTGCTGCTTCAAAACTGTAAGGTTTACAAGCTTACATTATCAGTGCAGTGTTTGGCCAAGTTAATTTTCATTAAGTACCAGAGAAATTTTTATTTTGAAGTGGTAAAAAATGACCTTTTCAACTATCCATTTCAGATGTTTGGCTTCTTTTTGCTTTTGGATGCTGCTCCGTGGTTTGTCTTTGTAGTCAAGTAAAACGTGTCTTGAATGTCTTTGCACTTAAAATATTCAGATAACACCTGGCGCAGGAACGCAAAAGGCTCTTTTTAACTTCGCACCATCAGTGAAAACAGCTTTGGGTGTTGAAGAACATCACAGCTTGGCTGTGTGGGTGGGTGGAGACGCGGGACATTGTCGGGCCTCTCAGACGGAGCATGTTGTGTGGGACACCACATCGTCACATTATATTATGGACAAGAAAAGAAATGACAGGACAACATCAGCAGGGAAATCTTTTATGCAAGGGAACATCTTGTACAATGCCAGGAACACTGATGGCATCTGTCCCCAATGGACCAAAATTGCAAAGAGAACGAAGAGGCAGAGCTCATCTTCCTCTGTCCAGGGAATAGATTTGAAGCGTAGTGTAAACACAATGACAGATAACACAGGTCGTGAACAGTTCTATCTGCTTCCCTTTGAAATGATCCACAATCTCAGTGGATATGCTCACTGACTAAGGCAGTGTATTAGAATAACCATGCAGCTCTTTAATCATCATAATTTTGCTATTAGAGGAAGATTTAGAGTACTTTTGTGTGCCTTTGAGACAGAGAAAGCTGTAAATTAGTGTTTACACTTACATTGTTTTGTTTAGTAAATCATTATGCCGTGTGGTTGGACAAAACAATGATTTATGGAAGGTGTTTTACTCATAGAGTGTTCCCTGTCAAATATCCTTGTCAAATTACCACCTCCAGAGACACCCAAGGCAATGCTAAGTGTAAACTGTGCCTTTCGTATAGTCTTTTAAGCATCTGAGAGTTTTCAGAGAGACAAAATATTGCACATTTATTACACGGCTTTGGTAAACAGTCAATTCGGATTGGTCAATTACAGCATACTAATGTCTTATTTCTGAATAGCAGACAGTTGCTATGAACACATTTCTGATCATTTCAGAAAAATCACTATTTGACAAAAATATTGCTCCTCCATAGCCTATGATCAAAACTGTGTCCATAGCAATGGTATATTCTTCACAATAATGATCTGTTATAATTAACAATGGTGTGCTTTATAGCAATACCAGATCTTACAGTGCTATAATTGGCTAATCAGAATCAAGCATTCAACATAGCCATGTAATAATAAGCAGTAATAATCTGCTCAATGTACAGTATCCCTTACTTAGCATATCCACCTAGTATTATGTGTTGGGAAAGTGTTTGTGTTTTTATTCTGCTGTAGCTTCCACCACCAGATTTGATGCACCTAAATCAGGAAAAAATGAAATGGTCACTCTCCCCGAAATAACAAAACAGATATTTTATGGCTTGCCTCCAGTGGTTTCTGGACGTGTGTAGCTTTGGTGGCCTCGGTTTTAGGCCCAAGAAGTCAGTTTGCTCCGGTACAATGAAGATGAATGGAATTTTGTTTATACTGCTGAAGCACTGAAAATGATATGTGGAAAAAATAGCAATATATCCTTCAAGAAACCATGCTCTGGGCAGTTTCTTGGACTATTTCTTCTTTAGAAAACAGTTTTCTGTCTACAGAAAAGTCTGTGGATCATCCAGAGTAACTAGGACATTATTTCTGCAAAGAAATGTTGCTTTTGAGCTTTTCAAATGTCATTTTTGATGTCTTAAACACCACAAAAAAAATTGGCTTCCTCCCTGTGTACTGCGGTACAAATTTCCTTGAGTACACATAAAATGAAAACCATCTATGCTGCTACATACCACAAGGATAGGTGGAAAACAGCTATATTTTTGTGATTTGTACTAAATGATCCATCAAACAGAAGCTCTGGATAAATAGCATCATTTACACAAACTCCTCTTCCTGAGTGCTTCCGGGGATATGGAGCCAAAACAAAAGCCGAGCCAATTTAGATGTTCACTCAGTGCAACGACACAAACAAAGCAGGAAGCGAGGGTCACAGGGCCAAATCCCCGGTTTGAAGTCCCAGGTCCTTTTCTACAATAAGTGACTGCATTCTCTACTCCCACAACCTCTTCCAAATTAGGCCATCACCGTGGTAACGCAGTGGAAACTGCCAAAAGTTGAGGGGACTGTGGGACGCAGCAGGACCAAGTGATTGAGGTCAATTCAAGAGGTCAGCGTGCCATTTTCAGAGCAAAGTTCCCGTTACCTTTGGCAAACAATTCCACGTCCCTTGGCTACCAATCAAAGTACTTTGTGAGCCCTTTTGCTTTGTTCAGAA
Source organism: Lutjanus erythropterus (assembly GCF_056507025.1). NCBI lineage: Eukaryota > Metazoa > Chordata > Actinopteri > Lutjaniformes > Lutjanidae > Lutjanus > Lutjanus erythropterus. Next base: position 20,883,563 of record NC_139337.1, on the reverse strand, counting down.
GTAGTTGAGGCTCACTCAGCGTTGATCCCTAAGAATTTAATTAGAGCCAGCAGTAATATTGACGTCTGTCACATTTCCCCTCGGAAAACTACTTCCTGTGCTTTACAGGTCAGTTTAAAACCTCGGAGACTGAGATTCCCCCTCTTGAAAATGGCAAGATATAAAGACTAAGCATGTTTTCAGCTGGCCCTTGGATTTTAAGTGGCCCCGTGGGATAGTGATGATATATCTATGGTTGCAGTTATTAAAAAGCTAGAGAGTGGCATTTAGAAATGACATAGGGTCTTGCCACTGGTAGGGCCTTCAGCACCTGGCTAGTTATTTGAGTGTGAGATACACTCTCCTGTCTGACAGCAGAGTGAGTGGGAGCCTGTTGTGTAATACGAGAGCAGGGGAAAAAAAACCTTGTAAATATTTCATGGCAATAGGTCAACAGGATGTTAATGTTGTTTTTCTTTTGTGCCATGGCCCCCTGGTAAGGTTATTCAGTGACAGATTAAATGCGCTATATGCAGGCACTTATGTCATGATGTACACCAGTGGCTGCCACATATTAAATTCCGTCGAGACCTCAGAGTGCTGGTTGGTTTGAGTAATATGAAAGACTCAAAGGAACTCCAGAAGCACATGCAGCATGTCATAAGGCTGCTACTGCACAACACTTTATTAAACATTTACTAAAGAATTCAAATGAAGCCCACAGATATAATATTCTGATGAGACCCTTTGTGTTCTCGTTGGTTTGAATATTATGAAAGACCCGAAGGAACTCTAGAAACACGTAGAGCATGTCATTGCTACGATACTTGATTAAAAATCTACTTAAGTATGCAAATAAGTATTATCAAGGCCCCACATTTCCAAATCTGATATTAGTTTTTCATTCCACCTTATTATTTTTTTGTAATTTTATTCTGCTCATATTTCATAAGCATTTCCAGCTTGTTTGGATGTGTGGTAATGCAGGGCTCAGCCACTTGACCACATTTCTGTTACATGTGAAGCACTTTGTGAATTAATTTGATTGTGACCTTTGATTATTTGAGTGTGATTGTGAAATGAGGGTGGAGGGTTGTGGCGACGAGAAACGAGTAAAGCGAGATGAATAAAAAAAACAAACCCTTCATAGAAGGAAACAAGCTTTCAATGTCCAACCAAACCTTTTAATTTTCCGCTTCATTAAGAGCTCCAGTGCTGGCGCTGTGAGCCCAAGGCCAGAGGCCGCTTGAGGCAGAGGCAGACCCTTTAATAGCCTGTTTACAACCAGACTCGGGCAGCGTAGGGAGCAAATGGAAGGACTGTGCTTGTTAACAATTTAATGGCTGCAGTGACTGATTTAAGGATTTGCATACTCACAAAGGTCATATTTGTTAGGTTCTTCACTGGCCAAGACTTAAAGCCACATTCACTGAGGTTTATGAACCACACTGATCATTTTCAGGGATGGGTGGTTGTAATGAAGCATAATTGGAAACTGCTTCCCTCCTTTGTGGCCCCTCGATAGGTCAGAAATTAGTGTTCAGTACAGCAAACAAAGACACGTGTGCCTGCAGGGTTAAACATTATTGTCAAAACTAATCAATTTATGCACATGCGAGAATGAAAACGCACTACAAATGTTCATGAAAAACTTCAATTTCACACTGATTTCAAACACTTATCGTCCTAAAGATATTTATCATTGCAGATAAGTGATAGACCTATTAATTGGTGAGGCTGAACACCTGGCATTTTGAGATAATCAGCATCGACCAAAGAAATGTCTGTCTGCATACGCATCTGCGGGCAGCCTTGTTAGTCTGGCTGCTGTGGAACAATGTTAGCGCTCGCTCTCGTGAGTTTTGGGTGGCTGGTTTCTAGCTGTTGTTAGGCAGTATAGTGATTGTACTGATACTGTGATGTGAGACTAGATATCGTCTTAAATTTTGGATATCGTTATATTGTGATATGTCATAAGTGTTGTCTCCTCCTGATTTTAAAGGCAGCATATGATATAATTTTCTGAACTTACTAGACTGTCCTGGCTGTTCTGTTATCTGCCTTTACACACTTAGTCTGCATATTTACTGGGGGTGGGTGTTATGGCCATCATGGTAGTATTAATCTGGCCCGCCATTTTTTCTAGTTGTGTCAATTTAAACTACCTTAAGTAAAAAATTTATTGTATTTTAAAAAGAAAGTGTATCGTGTGTATGTATGTCTGAAGGTTGCATGTTGCAGTTCAGTCTCTAGAAAAGAATAGCTATCTTCAGTGGCCCCAAGCCAATTTGAATTTGAGATCCTTGCTTTAATTGTTCTGTAAATTCAAATAAAAAATTTTGTCGGTATTGCTCAGCCCTATTATGTCCTACAACTTCTATGTGTCCTGCCAGAAATGTTTGCCATTAGCTGTAGCCCTACTACCACTAGCATTAAATATCTATTATGTTATAATGTATAGAATAATGCAGTTATATGATATAACTTCCAATATTTCTTTACCCAGCTCTACCTTAAATACTACTGATGTTCTGAAAAATACTGCATAAGCTGAAGTTTTTTTTTTTTGTTGTTGTTGTTGTTTTATTATTTAATAAAATTTCCATCCAAAACAACATGTTGCAGACCATGTGTATTAGGTTGTATTCTGCATGGAATAATGGAATTATACGTGATTTTTCTTTGTTTTGGTAATGTTATTGCAAATGTATGGAACCAAGAATGACCTGAAAAGACCCCCAGTGTCAGCTGATGGTTATGGCACTGTCTTTTTGGCTTTTCTTACATTGAGTGAAACTATGAATAATGCAGCTTGCAATACTATCTCATTGCTTTTCAACTCACAAACCGGAGCTGATAGTAACAAAAATGTCAGTTGACACAAAATAATGAATTAGGATCTTGTCAGTTAGTTTTCATTTGAAGGAAAAGCCTGACCTTTTTCATTTAGATTGTGGATGTAAAGAGACTTGATTCTTTTTTTGTAGGCAAATTGAGGGAACAGTGCATACATCAGGTGTCCCTGGTTTCTTCAATCAGCCTTCCTTATCTCTCCTCCTCCTTTTTTCTATTCTGTAAAAGAAAAGGAAGATGGTGACATTATGATTTAAGCGTATTCCATGTTTTAGCACCTTTAGTGACTTTTGACAGCTCTTTCTTTCTCCCTCTGCCTTCTTTTTTTCTCACTTTCAGCAAGAGTCTGTCAGACCATGTCATACATGCAAGGTTACACGTTGTCTGGACAAGGACTAAGGGCATACAAAGTCAATGGACCTTGACTGAAACAAGTGTGAAGTTGCAGCAGAATGGGAAAACCGGAGCTGCCGAGTGTGGTCAAGGCTGCCGCTGCTGCTGTGATGTGAATTTATGTCCAGCCAATGTGTGGGCTGAACCTGCAGACTATAAACAAAGGTGGAAGACTCACTGAGTGCTAACACACTCCAACACCACATTACATACCGGACCCAGGGCACAACTTGACCGGTGGAGGTGTTTGAAAGGTGGGTATACATGCTGCATTACCCCACCAGCAACTGTATCTCCTTTTTTTGTCATTCCTGTCTTATTCTGTTTATGTTACTCTCATCAGCCTCTGTATTATGAATTAAAAAGGCCAGCTGCAAACATAGCTCTTGCATGACCTGGAAGGAGGGCAGGTCACCCACAAAAGTATGCTTGTGGCCTTTCTGTGATGTGCTGTTGGTTGCTTGTTTTGTTGCTTCCGACTGGCTGCATGCCTCCACCAACGCAATTCGGCATTGAAAGTCCTTCCAAGTCACTGGTCATGACAGGCTTTCCCTGGGCTCTTTCTGCTGCCCGGGGGTGACCCTAATACCCTCTCGTATCTCCATGTGGAACCGGGGGCGCATGGCAAGGGCGAGCGTGTTCGGCGCTGGTGGAGATTCACAACACTGGATTGTAGCAGGAGTTTGTGAAGGGTATGGAAGGGATGAAGCATGGCAAGACTAGAAAATGTGTCAATTTAGAGTTTAAGCTTGGAGCGAAAATAGTGATACGGGGAACATATAGGGGAGTTTAGTAGAGATGAGACTCAGCCAATCCATTTATTGGTAATGGGGCCTAACATTGACATAAGGCATTCATAGAGTGTCGGACTTCAGACACTCATTTGTATTCCAGACTAAATTCCACACGACCACGTTGTCATTTGTTTTCTCTTTGTAAACACAGGCGTTATAACAGTGTGAAGAAGAGCTAAACCATATAACATTCATATAACTATAGTATGATACAGCTGGAATGCAGAAGAAATGTACTAGCCACTTCGCCCATGGTGTAACAATAAGCCAACACAGAAATGACAACATAAACCACCATGTTCTGTCCAGACACACTACAAATGCTAACAAATAGTAACATTTGCATTTCAGAACATAAAATAGCAAACTTACACTCTCAGTAATCCATCATGGGTAAATTATGCAAATGGGGATAATCTCTCAGCCTATCAGATGCACACAAATATTGCAAGCCATAATCCCACAGCGGTCCATAATGGTTGAAGGATGCCATTATGTAAGTTACATTACACAAACTACAAAAGCTTTCCAGAATGAGGTTCACTTTACGACTCATTTAATCTTAGTATTACTATTACTACCAGGGGTGGGAGACAAAAAATGAATCTCTCAAATACAGTGATTCTTTTTGTTATGATTCCTGAATTGTTTTTTGGATTTCTGAATCTATTTTGTTTATATTATTAACTAGTGCTTAGTCTGTTAGCTCAGTGCTTATACATAATGTAGGAAATGTTCAAGAAAGCGATGCCTAGAAAATAGAGATCATGGGATTGTTGGAGAAACAGTAATGCATTGTGAGCTCGGGAAATGTCGAAGCAGGGCCGCAGAGATATGAAGCAGCTGTACCCTTGGCCTTGGCCCTCGAACCTATCATGCACCGGTGCGCTGTCTGTCTGTCCGCTGGTCTTTCTGCCTCCTGTTGGCTCCCTGTGAGGCTGTGGAGTCCCAGAGGAAAGAAATCCTGACCTCCCCCAGCTGGCTCGCCTTTCCATGGCCTACTGTCAACATCCCCATGCACAGCAGCATTGCCATCTGGAGCATTCTTCCTCCCACTCTCTTTATTGTTTCCTCTTGTGTGTTCACAAGGATACTGTCTCTTTTTTACTGTGCAAACACACACACGTACATGCACACACAATGCATTGAATACTCAGCCTAAACCACAGTGGACAGCAGGTTTTCACTGATGCACACCCAAACAACTGGAAGGCAGACTCATTTGTTTTTGTCTAGAGATGAAAGCCCCACATGTGATTGTATAAAGTCTGTGCACAGGACAGTACATATTAATAATGGATATTTATTCTGTTTGATATTCTTTTCATGTGCTCAGAAAGACCATCAGCTAGCTAGTGGACTCTATTCTGTACTTTGGCTGGGAGGACAACGGCCTTTTACGGGTCAACGAGCATTCATTTTGGTTTTCGGCTGTGCCAAGAAACTAAAACTAGATGTAAATAAAACACAACCATCCCCCTGTCTCTTGTAGGACATTGCTACACATTTACATTAGCATAGTAAAGGCCAGGGTTGCTGCTTTTCATAATTTCCCCCCATCTCTGTGCTATGACTCACTCGTGTTAAGTAGATTTAGACATGAATTTATTCTATAGGACATTTGTATTCAGTCCAAGGTGAGCCCATGTCTCTGTCATATTTTGACATTCAATTTAGTGTTCTGGATTTCCACATTATGCTTACTTTGTCTAATAAAGTGACACTGCCATAGCTCAGAAAAAGATCCAGTGCATAATACCTTACATACCCCACTGACTGATATTGCTTCCATCTGATATGAAAGCACGGTTTAATCCACTTGTTCTTACACATTGGTCGCTTCATACAGCTTGCCTCATTTGTATATTGACTGCATGATTGAAATTCCAATAATTGCCAATCCCTCAGTGTCAGATCCAATGCTCAACCAGGAACAATCACTCGAACACAGCGATGGCTAGCTAGCTAGCTATTGTTGTGCTGGGATTTCATCAGGATTCAATAGCCTGTATCTCCAGTGGGTGAGCGATGGTGAAACGCGACAGGAGGGACAAGTGGAGGAAAGAATAATTACTGGGCCTATTTCCTCCCCAAGTCATTCACGCACCAGCAGGCCCAACAAAAAGGACTCTCCCCCTGCATTGTTATTATGAAATGAAAAATGGGCAGCAGATCAGTACAGTGACAGGCCGTTTGCTGTATTTACCTGTCATTTGTCTCCTTTTGGACAGGAGTGGACAGTGTGCAGTTTGAGGCGGCGCGGGCCCGCTGATGATATCAGTTTCTGAGCCCCTGCTTTGTGTTGTAGATGGATGTGCTGCACTGTAAGTGTTGGGTGTAATCTAGCCACATGCTGGTTGTCGGACACGGAGAGGAACACAGTGTGTTTCAGATGTAATACGTTTGAAAGCAGGCCTAATTAAAAAGCGAACAGGCACTTGGCAAGCATTGATTGTTTGTGTACCTGCACATTGAGGATAAGGACGAGACCATTCAACTGCAAGGATACTCTGTATTAATTAGTGGCTTGAAGCAAAGGCCACATTTGAACATGGAGAAAATGAATTGGCATGTATTGTCACTTCTTCTCCTGCACTTATGTTACAGGCTCAGGTGGACCCCTGCACGTCTGCTGATATTGGCTGTAAATAATGATCGAATCTTTAGAGGAAGGTGCACTGAGCATGCACACATCAATACACATCAACTAAACCCAAACTCTTTTATTAGCTTTAAAAATGGTCAAGTTAAGCCGTTTCCAATTTTTGTGTTTACTGGATCAATTTGCACCAGCTGTCAGGCGTATGAGGACTAATGGAGGTGTCATGCTGGGTTTATTCATGAGCTCAGAATTATATGATTCTATCTGCCTTCAGGATAGTTCTCAGTTATTGAGCTTAAAGGTTTTCAACATCCATTGAGTTAAATGGCGATTATAACCTCAAAAATCATTCCTTTCAAAAAAATAGCACCACAGTGACATTAATTGGTATTCATTGACTTGGTTGATGTGAATGACTCAGTTTGGACCAAAAAACTGAGACAGAGCCTTGAAATTCCAAAGTCAGTCAAGCTTTTTTTTTTTTTAACAGTAAAAATGATCTGATTACTGTCAATACTGTTTACTCTGGGACAAACTTGTTCATTTCCATTTGCATATATAACTTATAGTTCTCTCTTTTAAAGGCTGACATTATTTGCTGCACTGAGTAGCCATTGGAAATTTTGTTTCTCAAGGAAAATATATTAATTAATGTCCTGTCAGTCACATTTACTTGTTATCGGCACATAAAAGAAAAAGGCAACCTAGAGCCCCTGCAGAAGATTTTGTCAGAAAGATGGTAATGTGTACAGTTCAGCCACAATATAAGTCAGTATAAATGTTACATGCAAATTATTTGCATACAATTATTGCTACAGTTACTTTTATGTTGTTTTTTTCTTTAATGGCCAAAAGCAGAAAGGAAAGGGTTGCTTCTTCTATGTTAAATGCAGGCAGGTCCCTGAATCGTATTGAAATAGTATCATGGCAGGCTTTGTGAGATCAGCAAATATTCTATTACAATGAAACCTATGATTTAGTCCTCGTAGATTTGTGGATTTGACTGCAGCTGGACACATCCTTTGGTTTATGCAGTGTGTTATCTGCAGGATTAGTGTTCCACCTCCAGTTTGGCTGTCAACACACTAATAAATGCTGTTTGCTACGCCAGCAAAGATATGTTGTCTTTGACGGTCTCAGAAGTAAGAGCACCTTGAGAAGAAAACTGTGTAGACATAATTAAACATACATACTGTGTGTCTAAATTCTGCAGTGTTGAAGTGTTATTATTTTTCACCCTCCAACATCTTTGCTAGTGCTAGTCACCATCGGCCCTGAGTTTCTTTCTGACTGACTGGTTTGAGGCAGGAATGCTGAAGCCTTGGGCAATTTTAGATTGCTGATCAGACATGGAGGGAGCTGATCTCTACATACACGATAACCTGCATCTGTCTGCAAAAGGTTTGCTGTCAGAAGTAAATTCAGAGGATCAATCCGTGGCTGCACTCAAAATGACACACTGGCATCGGCAGGAAGGCTGAAAATGATAGTGCTATATGCACTGAAAGGAAAGTCAATTTGCCCCGGCAATTTGCAGAAACAGATCATGCCACTCAACCAAACACGGTGTTGACTTTGATGGCACCAATCACAGCAGCACAGAGACACGTGCTATGAACTCACTCCTGTGAACTCTGTGGCTGGAGCTTTCAGGTTTTCCCTCTCTCTATCTCTCTCCCCTTTACTGCCTCTGTCAATAGACTCCCCGCACGCATCACTGGCATGCTCACTCAACCCCTAGAAAAACACAATCATTAAAAAATAAATACATAATGCCGATAGCAGTGAAGCAGGTGGGAGTGGTAGCGGTGTGAGCCTTCAGACTGACTCAGACTGACTCATACTTCTGCCCACTGACTGAATGCATTTACTCAAAGCCACCGCCGACTTTATGGATTCCAGGCATTGATTTTCTTATTTTAAAACTTAATGAACTGTAAAGAAAAAGAAAAAAAAGAAATAATTCCCCCTCGTCTAGTGGACCGCTTTTCCTTTGTGGCTGACATTAATAAGTTAGTTTTCCATGCATAATTGAAAGCTTTATGATTTCATTAAAGGGTAGGTTGGCTTCACAGAATGCTTCAGTTATGATATACAGTAAATGCCCTGACAGTCATCTACAGCCACTCTCTAATACTCTTCAAACACACATGCAAGCTCTTACAACAAGTGAAATCAGCCTTATAATTATCTTATCCTCTACGGATTATTAGCGCACTAAATGAAAAAAAAGAAAATTAAAGTATTGCAATTTTCTGCCTCTACACCTGCTGTGGAAAAAAAACTTAAATACTGTACATGTTTTATTCATGTATTGACTAGCACTGTGAATATAGTTAATTTCCTCTTTACTGTACTTTTGATTTAAGGCTTCCTCGTAAAATACAGTGAACAGAAAAAATAATACTTGACAAGACAGTCTTACCTCACGGTCTGTTAAGTAGCTGTTCTGGACCTTTCTATCAGATCACATAAACTTCAGATGGAACGTGACGGTCTTTATCGAACTGTGGATGTTTAAATTTCCTTTTTCTATTTTTGAGAACATTATGGCTTCTTGGACATCTTGGTTCCAAAGTGGAGCTTCATGGTTCATGGTTCTTAATCTTAGACAATCTCACCTTAAGATCAGTTTAGTAGCTCTTCTGGAGCATTTGAACATATCATGGCTCTGCATCAGCATGAAGAGCCTGCAATTTTAAGCCAGCGCCTTAACTTGCGTAGAGAAATGGGAAATTTAAACATCTTCAATTCCATATCAACTGGTTGAAGATCATGTGATATGATCAAAAGCTCCGGAGCAGCTCCTTAATGGACCATGAGGTGAGTTGTGTTGCATCTGAAACTACATGCTATCCACTGTATACAAGAAATGTGTTCTATCATTCGTTTGAATAAAAAGTAGTGCATATCTTTCCTCATGTCCTGAGAGCATCCTGGCTGGTTGGAGACCCGTAACTATTGTAACGCATGCCAGCCATGAACTCAATAAAAGTAAGAAAACACTCAGATCACACTAAAATTTAACACATTATTTAAATCAACAAGGTTAAATATTGTCTGTTTAAAAATGGAAATACCTTCCTTCAATAACCAAATCATATTTTAAATGCCACTGGAATTTTTTTGCCTTTTGTGTCGTGCCTTGTGAACGTTGCACATTGTTTTCAGCCGTGATTCAGAATAAAAATGTGCAGAACTTTATAGAGCATTATAATACAGATAGTCAAAATGTTAATATTGTAGTGAATTTGAAAGGAGATTTGAGGGGTTTACACCTGAGTATTGAAGCAGCGTTTTTTGATTGAGTGATGATGTGGGATGTAACATGTAAACATGATTATTACAGGTGTTGGGCACTACGCTGATATGAAAAAATCATAACATGTCATCCATTTATTTAAGTAAGTAATTAATTAATTAACAAATAGTGGGTTTGCTGCTGTGGAGAGTCACTCGAAACACAAAGTTTATTCAGGAAGAAGCCCACCGTTAATCCCCTCTTTAGAAACGGTCAGCTTCAACAATTTTATTTGTGATGTGCTGAAATTAGATTAAAAATCCTGTTAGTCATATTATTCATATAGGATTCATTATATTTCCATTTTGTGCATCGTGAGGAAACCATGCAGAATGATTGTATCTGTCTCACTGTCAGATATCCTATTGAAGAAAACTGAGCTAACTGTTGTTTATATCCCCCGAACATTTTATCTAAGCATGTAGTTTTTCTCTGAAGTTTCTCTCTGTGAATATCTTGTCATGGCCTCAGCTAGTCCTAATTATTGTATTCTGAACTGTGCAGCATAGACAGCCACAGGTTCACTTCTGGTGTTTATGCAGGGCCTTCTAAATGATTTTGTTCTGCTTGGCTGCACACTTTAATGAAAGTGTAAATGCTTTTGGAATGGTGGAATCAGTAGAGTTGGGCGGATTAGCACTTCCCTTTTCCAGAGCCTTGATGTTTAATTACCACAAGTTTGTTGTTTTCTTATTCATCTGTTACTTTTTCTTTTTCAACTTTTCGACAGCTCACATTTAGCCCAGGGCCTGAGTAATTGGTGTATTTGGGAGGGGTGAGGGAAAATGTAGAGGAACAGTCTGTCTGGCTTCTGTCTGCCAGACACAAGATGTGTAAAGGTAGTTTGGGAGCAGCCAATCGTTGTACTGCAACTGCCACGCTTTCCACACAGATGCCTCTGCAAAACACGACTGAATAGATATTTATATTCAGATTTTTAATTTCTCTATCGTCACGTCTCTGCTCCCTCCCATCATACCAATCATGCACCCTTTTTCCACTCACCCGGACCCATGCACACACCCTCTTCCTCCTCTCTCTGCTTTTCTCTAGCGACATCAGGTCCTGAATTTTCATTACACCCAGCCGGTGGAGTATGTTTAGGTCATTGGTTGGCTTTGACCTGTATTTAGCATTTAAATCAGGCCAGGCTTGGCTGTGATCTCATTACCAGGCCACCTGACTGTATTTGATGTAAAGCCCGGGCATTAATAAAGATCCCTCAAGGGTTGAGGGAGGGAAAGATGAGGCTTGTCCTGCAGCCCAGGTAATTTACTGCAGCAGAACAAGATGGAGAGACTGTGTTATTATAGACTTGATCGCTTGGCAGGCCAGCTTGTAATTGATCTGTGCTCTGCAGAAGTGCTCGGTGGTGATGGAGGGTGTGGTTGTGGAGGAAGAATTCGATGGAGAATGTAATACATACTGTGTAACAGTGAGACAGATCCATAGTTTGAAAACTGAGAGGGCAGGCAGAAGAGGGTTAGACAAGTGAATATTGATTAAAAAATACTCCCCGTGACATACATTTAGCAAATTATATGAGGAAAAGTCTTTTTTTTTTTTTTTTAAGAGATTGGTGCTCTGATAGAAATAGTGAATTTAGTCATTTGGAGGAAAAAAATGAACCTGTGTGAGTGCTGTGCTGCAGTAGACAGAAATGAGCTAAATATCAAAACAGTTTGTGCTCAGCGTTTATCTCTCACCTTTTCCTCAAATCTTAAAGGTCATTCCCATATTAAAAATGAACATCATAAATTGATTGAAAATCATCCTCATCACCAAGAGTAGTGACTTTATATTTGACTGTTAAAAGGTTACAAGTCATTTTAAAACATAAAAAAAGCTTCCAATTACGGCAAAGTATGTTTTAAAATAACTATATTGTAGCTAATAAAATCCCATTATGTCATTTCATTGAAACTTCAAGGCCTGATTAATTATTTAAAAGCTAGTCATGAATCACAATTCATTATTTTGATAGCTGTTAGTGCCTTAGACAGTTAAGAAGTCAGATTGTATTGAGTTTAATACAATAATGAGCCTACTGCTCACTTGATATATAACATTATATACTGTTATATAACAGTTTCCTGAAGGGTTTATGGTCTCAGTCACTAGTAGGGCTGTCAAGATATCAGTATTTCACTTCACAATTATCTTGCCCAAAATAATTCACAATAATGGTATTATGATGATACCTAGAGAAGATTACAAAGTTACAACAGGGAAAAATGCAGACAAAAACAGACAAAATGTTTAAAAAGGTGCTGGACGATTTAGATGATATTATCATGTGTATCATCAACATTATATCAAACTATTGTCAATACTGTTTTATTGTGACACCCCTAATCGCTAGTTTTAAGTCTTTTGCTATACAACATGACATTTTTGTAAATGATGGTCCTATTTAGAGTAAAATACAATAAAACAGATTATGCTTTAGGGCGGAGTTCCCGTGTGATTGACAGGTCACCCTCAGTGAATTTATCCAGTGCAACACACAGGAATCATGACACTCAGACCAAACTGTAAAACTAGACAGTGATGATCAAATGTGGATCAAGATTGTGTTACTATATTTCCTATTTCTTGCTTTTAAATATTTTTAGAGACGAAAACTTATTATGTCTTATAGTGTAACATCACTATGGTCAGGTTATAGGTAGGTTTGGGGACAATAATATCTGGCTATGGTGAGGAAAAGGTCATGGTTTGGCTTTAAATGATCACTCTTGCAAGATCTTTCTCGGGTGTGGGGTCCCTTTCTGGACATGACCTGGCGGCCACCATTGTGTTTCTAGTTTTCAGCAGAGCCGCCCGAAACTCAGATCAAATTGTAAAACTAGAAGGTGCTTATGACATATGGGTCCACATTCTGTTACTACATTGCCTATTTCTCACTTAAAATGTTTCCAGAAACACATTTTAGTGTGTTGTTTAGCTGTAATACGAGAATGAGTGTGACCAGGCAGGCCGCCATTATTTCCTGCTGAACAGACGAGCCAAAACCAAGCACCGCTCAAATTGCAGTATGTCACCCACTGCCTCCTCGGTTTTGTTGGTACTGCACAAGCTCTGTTTCCAGTGTCAAACTCGAGGCTTCAGACTGGTAGTCTATAAACCAGTTGGTGACATTACAGTGGCTTTGTCCACTGATTTACTATCTATGGTCAGTGTGTGTTTTCAAGCTCCTGTCAGTGAAATAGAAGGTCAATTCTGTCTTAGTGATTTTACAATTGTTGGGGTTGATTCTACTGTTGCCATGCTGTTAAGACATGAAAACAAAGTACTTATGATGAAGAAACAGATAAAAAATAGATGATACTTTCACTTATTTCCATGGCTCTTTCTGTTTAACCACTACACATTGTGAAGCACCATAACCTATTTTAGTCATTCTTGTCAGGGAAATGTGAAATGAGCTGATTCAAAAACATCTACTCCAGACCTCAACACACCAGTGTAATACATCTTGCTCAACAAAAGCACAGGCGAATACAAATCCTGAAGGGCTCTCTATAAAATTGCATGATCTGACCACAGCGTCTCTCATGCACAATGTAATGTCTTCTGCCTCGTGCATTTCAAGTATTATCTTTAGAAGAGGGGAAGGAAGCAAATGAATCCTCCCTCAACATTTACCGAAACATTGTTTATTGTCTTCATTGAAGAAGGCAGAAATCTCCAAAGCCTGCCGTTGATACCAGAGCGGTGGCACAGCCTGAGAGCAAATCTGGCCAGCCAGTCCTTTCTCTCAGCATCTGCAACAAGGCACTATTGATCGTTGCACTTGAGGGAGTCAAATCTGCAACAAATAGAAAAGCTTCGAGAAGCTCATCTGAGATACTCTAAATAATTTTGCTGTCTTCATCATGGCTTCTTACAGCAGGGTCCCTTGGGGAGTACAGAATCAATCGGGCACTGTGGAGGTCTGCTTATTATCTGCCAATAGAGGGTCCAAGAGTTATTTCTGGTGCAGTGGAATACAATGAAGTAATTTAATATCTAGGGGGAAGATGGGTGTAAAGGAAACACAGTTTGCGATAAAAAATAATGCTAAACCAAATCAGAAGAAAGTTAGACTTTGAAGTCTGCAAGCTGTTGGCACCCTGCTGCAATGTGGAACACTTCCTGTGTGAATCACAGTATTTGGACAGAACACGTAGCAGCAACAACGTTTGGAGTTAGCTGTGGTGTGGCGGCAGTGTCACTCTGTGTTTGTCAGCACAGTCGAAAATGTTTTTGGAAATAAATAGAGATGTCTTTTCACATTAAGTACGGCTCTGGCCCTAAATTCAATTCCCCCTTCACACTACCACCACCCCCCTCTTCAGATCTCTTGGTCCAGTGCTCCCGCTGAATGTCTGGCGAGGGTGCAAGGAAGGGTGACATCTAGGTCAGTATGAGTGACTCAGACCCATTGCAGGAACACAGGGAGTTTGGGAGTAGGAGGTGAAAAATACTCTACAAACATGCACGCACACAAGCACAGACGCAGACAGCTTCCATCACCATTTTCTGTCCTTTTCTGAACATTAGGCATGAATGTTCTGTGACTAAGGGTGCTACAGTGCAAGGACACGTACTGTAATGTCGCCTCTCTGCTCTGAATCTATTAGATTCATACTGTACCAAGATCTGAGGCTGTTGCAGAGAAAACAAATAGAACTCCACTTAATTTCATTTTTATTGTCCATTACTAGAGATGGGACTCATCCAGTTAAGTATCAGTATTGGGGCTCAATATTGCATTCATCGAGTATCAAGCTTGCGTCACTGAGCCACATTCTCATCTAAGTTCCACAATGCTACATGTTTTGTCATGTATTTTGCTATTTATTTTGTTAACTAAAGCATGTGTTTTCTATTTGTAAACAATGTGCCAAGCTGTATGCAATGAGGATAAGGAAGAAGCATTGCTTCACCACAATACAGCTGGAGTGAAGAAATTTACTAGCCACCCCAATCATGGTGTAACAATAAACCAGCACAAAAATCACTAATTACCAACATAAACCACCTTAAACCACCATGTTCTGAACAAACACATAACATAGGCATGACAAACACATTACAATCACATTACAAATCCTTAGCAAACCAAAAAATTTGCAAACTTAAGGGCCTAATAGTCAGCCTAATAGCTGCACATGTGAATGTCACAAGCCAGAATCCTACAGTGCCCCGCAATGGTTGAAGGACACATTACACAAGCTACATTACACAAACTGCACAAGCTGTCCAGACTGAAGTTCAGTTTCAGCCTCATGTAATCTTACTACTACTACTACTATTACTGATATAATAATAAGTAGTCATAAACATCAAGAACATTTTGTTACATAGGCAACAGCTTTTTACAGATTAAATTCACAACCCCATGATCCTAAATTTATGTCTGTGATTCTTAAATGGCCAACGAATCTCAAAAGTTAGTGTAAGAACAATATTTTGTCTTATTGTTGTAGCAATTCATTAAGGATGGGTTTTCTTTTCGTCAGCTCTCCTCCTCAGATTGATTATTCTATGACACTCTCCATTAAAGCCCCATTAGCTACTATTATGCCAGGCTATTTTCATTGCCAACAATAACACTCAACCAGAATGCAATCGGAAAAGAGCACAGCATACAAGCGACGTTTGACAGTTACAGGATTGTTCATCATTAGCTGACATTGTCTTACGAGACACTGGAATATGTCATTCACTAAAGGGGCCATGGTACGTCCTTCCCAGCCGAATGGCTTTACATGACAGAGGACATTCCTCTCACATTCGTACAGGGTTCTCTGTCAACACTGTCAATAGGGGGAGGGGAACAAAAGGAGGACTCGCTAATGACAAAAGACGCGATTCATTTAGTTTAAGTGCAAAACATCCATCCTAAATATCCTCTCCCGCACCGAGGCTTTGATTAAGAGATTCAGTGAAATCGCTTTAAAAGGAGAGTGTCAAGAGGAGAAATATAGGCCATTTCCCCAGCGCCTGCAATCCTTCTCTCCCTCATTCTCCAGCTGTATGATAGATTAGCAAAATGTGGATGGATGGTCATTACTTGAAGCAAAAAGAAAAGATTGAAAATAGTTTCTTTCTACAGTTGCCAAAGTTACTAATGATCAGGCAAACCTACCTATTAGCTGTGAAAAAGGCCACAACTCGTACACTGTCTACATGAATAATTAAGTCTGAAAATTGCCGTCATATCCAGGAGATTGGCCATTATTTTAGCAAAGTGTGAAAACACTTAATGCTTTTGAGAGGTCCTTGTTTTCCTCTCTTGTATGTTTTTCAGGTTTTTTCCATTTAATCCTCTACAAACAGAATAAGGATTTATGTGGGTTTGTTTCAGAGTTACATTATGGTCACAGAACCTGGATGTTGGATCTTTCTTTTTCTTCATCTTTCACTATCACAGGCACTGTGTTGTGTTTTATCTCCATTATAATCACTGACAACAATAACAAGAATAGCAATTCAGTTTTCGGAGTGTGGTTCAGAATGTCTTAAACATGTTTAGTATTGTTTACGCTGCATCTTAATTACTGCAAGACGGAGCAAATGCACTATTTAACTTTGAGATGACCATATACTGCGACTGTACAGTATATTGCTGCTTTAGTGTTGGTGAATTTACCAACGTAAGTAACAAGTGTGTGTGTTTGCAGGTTTGCAGTCAGTCTATTTCATTTAAAATGTTAAAAGTAACTGCTACTGTGTTGATGCTTGTGGAAAACAATTTATGATTAAAAGTGCTGTATACAAATCTAATTCCTCTAGAGGTTGTAGTAGATCACCAGTATCTCAGACCAAAACAAATGCATAGTTCTTTGGGGAAAAAGTGTCATCTGAACACACACTGCATATAAAACATAAATCAGTATGTCCAACTAGGCAGGGCTGATAAGATATGGATAAAGATTTTGTTACCACATTGACTATTTATCACTTAAAATGTTTTCAGAAACATATTTTTGTGTTCTGTTTAGCTGTAATACAAATTCAATTATTACCATTATTGCTCTAATATCCATTGGAGAGTCCCTAAATTTGGATCAAACGGGCAAACCAGGCAGTGCTGATCGAATATGACTTCACCAGGCCACCATGTTTATAAAGGACCGGGGAAAGACTAGCAGGACTTGCACGCGTACACACGCACAAACAGGGAAATTGAATTCATTATCTGCTCAGGATGCCATTATCTCCACCACATGTCTGTACATAGTTGTTACGTGACATCTAGTGAATTTGAATGCTGTATATTGCCACTTAAACAAAATAAAGTAATATGAATTAGCTTGTGTGAGAGGCTGTCATTGTGTGTTGCTATGTGTGCATGATGCTCAAGTCTGCATCTGATTTATAATAAATAAATAAAGAGAAATGACTGTTGAATAAAACCATGACACCCACAGCAGGTTTCAGGCTGAATAAGACATCACATGTTATGCATCTGTGTGTGTACTGTGGGTTGCTTGGCATTTATGTGCATGCATTTGCACGTTTTACGGGAGAGTCAAGTGCCATTGAGATGACTGCTGCACACGTATCGGTGTTTAATATGCATTAAACATATATTTTAGGAGAATAAATGGGGAATAACGATGTGCAAGTAATTACATGGTGGGTGGCTCCCTCCCAGCATCTGTCATTCCAATCACCGTGTTGAATATCATTGTGTCTGTTCCGTTTCTCACCCTGAGCGGAGACTGAGAGTTTTAATTTGCATTGTGTCCTGGCCCGGGCTCCCGCACTCATTGATAATAAGCCAATAAAATTAGAATTTGGAGACTGTCTTGGGGATATTCAGAAAATGTACATAGAAATCAGAGGCATGAGTCCCTTATGATCAAGCATTAATAACTTTCTGAATGAATGTCTTAGTGTAAATGGCAGCAAGTCACCCAGGGAAATGGGCTCAGTATAGATATTGACATTGCGATCAAAGGAAAATGACAGAGCAAAGATGACGGGGAGAGCAGCTATAACAGTGGACAGTGGGGATGTATGGGGAAATTAAAGGAAGTTCTCATCACTGCTCACATCTATTGTGGACATAACTGCTGTCATGTGTCACTCTGGTGTCTAAACTCACTAATGCTCATCTTAGACTCCTTTTGTTCTGTGTCCATAGACAATATTGCAGTCTTGCTAGGAAAAATGAAACCCTCCTCAGGTACTTTAGATATCCTTTCAACCTCTCTGTTTTTGAAGGTTTATTACTCCATTGGCCCCTGCATAGTTAATATTATTAACTGCTCTCTTTTATCAGGATGTGTCCCATGTCATTTCAAGCAGGCGTGAACCTTCTTCAACCTTTGCTCAAGAAACTCAACCTGGATCCTTTCCTGCCTGAGAACTACCAACCAATGTCTAAAATCCCATTCTTTTCTAAAATCCCAGAAAATGTTATTCAAATACTGGAACAGCACAGCGTGTTTGAAAATTTTCAATTTGGTTTCTGCAAACTGTAGTCCACTGAAACTCAAACTGTACTTTAATGGCTACAGAAGCTTGAAATTGTTAAGTTCTGGTTTCATTGGACCGTTACAAAACATTTGACACTGTTGAATAGGCCAGGGCAATAAACAATAGCGATAGCTATCGCGATAGACATGTTATCAATAGCAACAAGACAGTAGTTCAATAAAATGTTCAATAGTTTAATTTAAATGCATTGAATGCAAACCGCCATAGACAGCCTGTCATATCCCTTGATAATGTAGCGTGTTATAAGTGACACATTAACAGCCAATCATGTAACAGACAAGCCCCACATGTGTTCCCTCCCTGGTTTACGAACAGCTTACCATATCCCTAGATCCTACAGTGATTGGAGACTAGCCAATCATTTCACAGCTATGTTTTGCGGTTGCCCCAGCATCATGTGAGAAACAACATCGAGCTACATGTGAGAAATTAGTAAGATGTTTGACACCCAAAGAAAATGTTGAATTATTAGGGTGTTTTGCTTTGTATTGTTTAAATGTAATTGATATAACAATCGGGATTGTTCTGGAGCGACTAAGTAAACATGTATATGTAGCGTGACGTGAATGCGTAGGGAAATGGGAGCTAGTGCATCATTGTTCTTTAGGAATGAGATCACATAAACACATGTATAGAGATTGTGATTTTTTTTTTTTCTGTTTTTTAACTATTGATCGTGCAGCCCCAGACTGCATTAGAGTGGTTCTCTGCACTACACTTAACGCTACACATATTACGCCAATTTTAACCTATTTGCACTGGCCTCCTGTTAATTTTAGAATCTATTTTAAAATGTTGTTGCTCACTCATAGGCCAAATACAAATACATGACCATGAGCATGTTGTCTCCTTTATTTGTATTTGTTAATTAATGTATGCATTCTACAAACTGTATATATGCCTGATCCTACAGGTTGCTGCAGGACATGAGTCAGTAACTATTCATATTATTGCATATTACCGACTACATAATCAGCTACTCTTTCAACCATGTTCTCTGTCACTGGATGTCCATTTGATTTACAAGCGTCACCTGCTCATAGGTGTTGAAAGTCAGATTAGCCGTGGAGCAGAAAAATTCTAAAAAATTAAGACATTGAAGCTGGAGATAAAGCAACTGGAGAATTTTCAACACAGCAGAAGGTTATGCTTTTATTAAATGTTTTGTTTTTGTCTTCACAGTCTCAACAAATGAAGCAAATTAATAAATCACTTCAAAACAACTTTGGACTTACTTATTTAAATTAAAAAGTTTTTAAATATAAGGCTTTGCTCCTATGTCAAATAACCTCTTGGCTTTTGAAGGCAGTAAAAAATATAAGGCATGATTTTCTTTATTTTTTTTAAAATTCATGGTGTCTTTGGAACTAAAGTACACACGTAAATTCATTCCCACAGAAAAAGGTCTGAACATGTGTTTCCACTCAGATGTAAGTGATGAGAGTACAAAAAGACACTTGATGGAACTGTCTTTTGCATTTCAGTTTCCACCTGTTGGAAATTCTTTGACACACAGCTAAATGAAGCCTGACAGTTAGCTTGTCACGGAGCAGTCTAGTTCAGTGATATAAGTTATCACGGTTACTGTGCATGGATTCCTGTAAGGCACAGTGATGGGACGGATCTCTCACACAAGTGAGTGAGACAAAACCAGGATTTACCTGTACCCACGTTGATGGAATACCCCTCTGGTGTTTTATTTTTCTTTTATTTATTTGTTTCTATTTAATTTTATTTCTTTTGCTGTGAAGCACTTTGTGACTAGTGTCTGTGAAAGGGGCTATATAAATAAACTTCGCTTTCTAGCTCGCTAAATTCTCAAAGATGACCGTAGCTGGGTCGATCTGCACGTAGCTTTCCAGTAGGAGGGGAAGATTGCAAAATATTGTCCCCACATAAAATCTAAGCCAACATTAAGATTTCCATTTGCTTTTACACAGGTTTAAGTGGACACTATACATATTTGATTAGTGTCCTGTGATGTAAATTCTTTCATGCACCATTAAAGCCATAAAGTGTTCCTTTAACAAATAGGCTCGTCATGAATCTCTGATGCACACTCAGTACTTAAACTAATTGTGTTTCTCTGTGGTGAATAATAGCAAAGAGCCATTTATATGAAGAGTGTTTTCAAGGTAGTGCGGGTTGGGGACTAGCGATGACAAATGATGCAGCGTTGTGAATTTATTGATGTGTGATACTGACTTCAGCACTTCAGCACTCATTGCTACATGGGTAAACTTCAGTGCAGTGCTCATGAACAGGCTTTGATTTGCAGAGCATTGCTCTGGATGGTGAAATGACTATAGCCAATTTCTCTCTCAGACTTTTTGATATTGATGTTTCACATGCACTGTTCCCCCTTTGAAAATAATTGATTACTGCTGGCTACAATGTGCGTGCACAGTGTTAGCAGTGCAAGTCTTTTATTTAAGTCAGTGTTGTGACAAACTATTTCCTAGTTTTATTATTCAGATTAACTCCATACATCTTAAGACTCACTAATCATGGTCTGACGTCATCCCAGTGATGTCCTAAACACCTTGGCAGCACTGTTATTCCACAATGTCAGCAAATTAATGCTTGTGTAAATTTCAGAATTGAAAATTAAGATTTTCCATCGCCATGAAAGATTAATGTTTGGAGTTTAAAATACATCAATCTTTCACACTGCTGGACCGGGTTAAACTGTTCTGAAACCTTAGGGTTCAAGATGAATATCAATGAGTGAACCTCATGATTCTCATCTGATCCTTTTGATGTTTTTCAACTGCAGATATTAACAGATTTCATCATGGCGATTGACAGATTCCGCTAATGATGATAAACATGCCAATTATGAAAATAATAAGGGGAGGTATTTGTGATTAGGTCCTATCAGTGGACGTTTAAACAGAGTTCATAGAATGGGAAATTAGCACCAGCCAAATGCTGGCAAAATATGAAAGTGGCTGGTAGATTTAAGACCCAAAATGATGATTTACTGCTGAGTGGCTGATGAATTTGAGCATTTATCTGTCAGTGGCTGGTACATCATTGCATTCTAATTTAATTTCCCACTCTGCTATGATTCATGCATAAAATACGTTACAACAAACTTTTTTTTTTATTAGTTCTCAAAACCAAGATGTGATTGTGCAAAAACTCTGATATTCAACAGCCATATCACAGAGCCCGCTGGCATCTCTATTAGCATCCGCTCAGCAGGCTCATTGGAGGCCTGGCACTCAGTGCCACTTCTTCTAGTGCCGAGGAAGAGATGCCAAGCTGACTTAATTACACCACAACTGGCTACTGACGCCCAAACCGCCATCCACTTCTTCTCTCTCATTTTCATCCTCTTGAATCTGTGCGTCCTCCTCACACCAAGCAGGTTTTCTGTTTCACCACTATATTAAGCAGTGATGTTATTAATATTCAATTTATGAATCCCTATAGTGTGAATAACGTTCTGTTTTTGCTGTTGAGTCTCAACAGTTAACTCTGCATCTCCTTCCAGCTTTCAGGTCATGATTATGAGTCCTTATTTACAACTCTGATCACCCACCTGCAACACTTCCCCACTTCCTGTCTACACTAAAAGTAGGAATGTGTTGCATTGTGTGCACCCACATCTGCTACTTGTGATCACCTTGAACCTAGATTTCAGTAAATGTCTGACCAGTTTTGTAATATAATGCGCAGCGTAAACATTTGTCAGAGCTGGAAGGAAATGAGACTTCCTTCTCTACAGCAGTCTGACAAACACCAAACACTATAGTGGTGCTAATAGGATCCGTTCTCCACCCACACAGCACTGGGATCAGCTGGTCATCTTATTGTTAGAATAGTCATGGTGAGTGGTCAATGTGTTGGTTTTATTACAGTATGAGTTTATAACAACATGATATCAAAACAGCATCAGTTGCCTGGTTGTGGGTGTTAAAAACATGTGCTAAAACACTATGTCTCCATCTAAAATAGACGTAGTCAGCATGTCACTAAGCCAGGTAGTCTCACTGTAGTCCAGTTTTCCATGACATGGCCTTATGATTTTAAAACAAGCTCATTATTCCAAATCATCAAGAAACTATAGCCTATGTTTTATTACATACAAAGTTGTATTTTAATTGATAATGTATATGGTGATAAATCAGATTCCAGAACAATACAGTAAAAATCATATGGTTTAGTGATCCAAATAATGCTAATAACTTGTACCACCATACCAGGGCTGTATGTTAACTTCTTTTTTTGCACATATCACTGGTGCCACAAGGGTTCAAAGTCTTGTCACACTGGCCACAAAAGCGTTTGTTACCATCTCTAAAAACCGCTGCAAGTAGTTCATCATTTAATCACACCAGCGAGTGGCAAAGGACATTATTGTTGCATATAGGACACAAAAATCCAACAGGTTGCTTCTATGCTCTCCTTTGCAAATTGAAATCACTTTTTTCCCATAACATTTGCACATCCACCCATATATTTTTACACTGAATAACACCCTACAACATTCATATACATATAAAAGGAGACATGACACATCACTGATGCTAACAGAAAATAACATCTACAGTAATGATCATAGTCATAATAGAGCAACACAATGAAATGGTGCAAAGTGCACTTGAGCACACTCACACTGTATTCTGCAGTGGTGGCTCAATGATTTGAACAGCGAGCTTATGACATGTGTGACTGTGAAGTGTTCCTTGCTTTGATAAATTGAGGTTACAATACGTGTCTGTTTTATTTTCAAAATGCATTACTAATGGACTCGAAGAACAGATATAGGTAGATGTATGACATACAGATCAAAAAGCCCACATCTGATACTTGAGGTGTATGAATAGTACCAAGCACACTGAGTTTGTCAGTGTTTTCAAGTATGGGTGCAATATATTTTTTAAAATTTAAAGTCAAACTGTGCAGGTTCCTCCCCCACCAAAAAAAAACAATGCCCTGACTCATACAAACATAATCCCTCTCAGTCATCACCCAAAACCCAACAGAAGTGTGTAGCACCACTCAAATCTGCAGAGATTTCTTATTTCTCAATTTGTTATGCTTGGGACACTTCACCAGCACAAAATGTCGATATCTGAAGTCCTTAGACTGAGGCACATTTACAAACAGCAACTGACAAATCCTACTTACGCTACCTTTATTTAGTAATTGCAACAAGTACCTTATAGGCGGCCGACACATGCTAGCAAGAACGTGGCAGCTAATATTTTTACAGGTGTCTTCAGTAGTGTGGAAGTGGTTTGGTTAAAAAAGATCATATGTACAATAAACCAGTAAACCTGTGATATACAGCAAGGATTGAAAAAACGCCGCCACTTCAACCAGAAGCACCCAGTTGAGTACGAGCAGAGCCAATAATCCTGTCAAGAGAGAACAGCTGTTGTGAGTTCTAAACCTAAAAAATAATTTTTCAGAATTTTCTCGTATCGTTAACACTATTGTTATCTCAGAATATACCCTAAAATATCTGGAAATTATTTTAGGGGCTTTGTCGCCTACCCTTATTGTCACAGATCCAGTTTTCACCAATTGACTGGGCGAATAAAACGTTATTATCACAGACCGGGACGATGGCCAAAACTACAAAAATAAGATCCAGGCTGTAACCATCAATTATTCTTCTGCAGCTGAAGATATTGCTTACTGGGTATGGTTGATTATGTAGAAACAGGCGGAGATAGAGATGGCGAACACTCACAGGGGAAATTGTGTGTGTGTGTGTGTGTGTGTGTGTGTGTGTGTGTGTGTGTGTGTGTGTGCACAACTTTATCTTGTTATTGGTATGTTGCATCAATGACTGAGTGACTTAGCTTGACTAAGAATACAGTTCACATGCTCAGCTGAACCCTAAATGCACTTAGGGCCATGATAAGCAACGTCACGGGCCATTTACTTCATATGCAGAAAATGAAATCTACATTTAAACCTGACAAGTTAAAAGGTAGCAATAATCCGACTTGCGTGTAATGAACAACAGACAGTAGCACATCTGCTTGCAGAGATATCACACGATTCCCATATTTACATTTGTTATTCCACGCCTCGCACTATAGAATTAATAGGGAAAATTACGATCCTGCCTGAGGCAGTAAACAAAGAATTAGATATCAGAGCAGCACAGGGCTTCTGTAAAATGTTGTCAAACCTCTTCTGAGAACACTAGTGACATAAATTCAATTCACTTCATCTGAACACTCACTGGAGACAGTGTGATGCCAAGGTGCTATCACTTTAAATATCATAATTTACCATTAACTTGAATGAAATGATTTATTTTACTGTGCTGTGAAGAAAAATCTGTTCTGAATCCAATGTTTTCTTTTCCTCAGCAAAACAGTAACCCTACTCCAGACAGATCCTCATGTCATTTTAAAGGAGTCAGTTTTAAAGCCGTAACATTAAGGTCATTTTGCACAAAAATGTCTTCAACCTGTGCCCATAGATAGAGTTCATGAGTGATTAACTTCCCCGTCAGCCTCGGGGTGAATTCCACCTTAGCTTTCTCTCCTGTGTCTCTTCCAATCACCATCTCAGAGTAAGTTGGCTAATGTCACCAGAGGTTCTTTAATTTCTTATAGACCTGAACAACCACGGAAACTCGACCAGTGTGGAGCATATTTAACAAGCTGAAAAAAGTTGTCTGTGGCTTAACTTTTCTTGGGCCAATCAGATTTGCGTGCTTCTTGCTTTTCCTACTTCTGTGTTTTATTCATGAAGTCCTATCTTAGATGTGCAGCATGGATGAAAAATGAACTATAGTCGTGCAAAGTTACCCCACTTTTTAAAATTTTCTGCTTAATTTCCAGTTTATCTAAAGTGTACTAGTAAAGTTGTGAACATCGGTATCAAAACTGAGATTTAAGCAGAATTTACCTGCATGAGAACCTTATCCATATCTAACATTAAACATGAATGAACCGTTTAATGTTGTCATGATACTTGAATTTCTAACATTTTTTGATACCAATGGAAAAAACTGGCACAGCCCTAACTCAGTATTTCCCCAACTATTAGAAAAAATAAAAGATATTAAATATTAAAGATTATAAAGATGATTGGTGCAGAAATCACTGATGATGTAAATTGTATTACAGCTATATTGTTGGTGCAGCACTCTGTCAGTTGTTCATCATGTATCACTCTATAGTTGGTGTTAAGTGTGTTCATTGTAATGCTGTCATGTCGGTAAAGACTTGTTTCATTAGCCTTGCAAAGAGTTAACTGCTTAGCCTAGCTAGCTTGCCCTGTATTACAGTGAACACAGTTAACAGGATTACAGTGTGATATTAAAACAATAGTGGAGTATAACTGCAGCAGTTTATTAGTATTACATAATCACCCCAGAAGTATGCTGCTATCAGCTGGTTCTCCAGCACTTCCCCTTACCGCTCGCAGCCCATTCGCAAAATCTTTTGTTCCGGCTGTATGTGTTTTCCCTGTGCCGTGTCCCTCTGTTCCATCTCTGTCCAGCTCCACCCTGGACTGTTCATGAGGTTCACCTGGCCCGACTGAGGTGTTTAAAAGCCCATGTGCGGGCAGCAGAAGTCAAAGGATTGTGGCATGCAGACTGCTGGTGTTCCTGCCTCAACATGGAATTGTTTTGTCTTCTTTAGAACTCAAGTTTGGACTTCATTCCTTTTGTTAGTCTCAATTTAGTTTGTCTTGACTTCATATGGTCTTGCTTTAGTATCTTTTTTTGTATTTTCTGTTAATAAATCCCATGAATTTGCTTGTTTTAATGGTGTGTCTCTGTGGGTTATATGGGCTTGTTGTGGAGTGTTGTTCACCCCAGTAGGGCCATCTTAGGATTGGGTGTAACACTCTTCTGATGATGTCAAAGAGACTGCAGCTGTTCTTGTGTTTCGGTATTATGGAGAATTAAAATTGAAGTCATTTAATTATGTGAAATCGCAGTCAAAAGTTTGACAAAAATGTCTTTTTTTATATGAATACAATTTAAAACCACATATTTAGCCATTTAAGTATTTCCTCTCTACAATGAATTAATGAAAGTCAAATTTGATTATGATAATCTTCTCC
Organism: Lutjanus erythropterus; assembly: GCF_056507025.1. Lineage (NCBI taxonomy): Eukaryota > Metazoa > Chordata > Actinopteri > Lutjaniformes > Lutjanidae > Lutjanus > Lutjanus erythropterus. Next base: position 20,857,096 of record NC_139337.1, on the reverse strand, counting down.
GTGATCACCAGTGAGACACTGAAGTTCTTTATTATCTACCCTACGTGTAAAACTAATTTTAAATGCCTGATGATGTATTTCACCGCCACAAAACATGATTAATCTACAGAAGCAGATGTACAGCTTGTGTACTCCCTGGTGCATTTGGCTAATCAAATGTACATTATTTTTTCAGTGCTGCCACTCAGTTGAAAATTGCGTGAAACAAAGGTCTAATTTCCCCGGATCCCTTCATTTCAAACCTAACTGTGAATAGGTTTTTTAGGAAAGGCGCTGGATTCTGCCACAGCGTTCCCAGGCTTTCATCTACCAAAATTAGACTTCAGGCGCTCATTTTATCCACAGGCCTTAGTATTTCCTCTATCTATATTCCCGACTGACTGAAGTCTTTTTTTGTCCTGGCTGGGAATGAGAGAGCTCTTGTGGAGGTGGCCGGAGGGCTTCCTGATTGATTAGAATTCTTCAGATGGAAAAGAGCTGAGTGGTTCTGAGGCTCGGAGTTTGAGTGTGAAACAGTGGGTGACACAGGCCACGTTGGTTGCTGCTGAAAATGCACACCTTGAAGATCTTGTTTACTGAGACAAGCACAAACTGTGCTGATTTGGGTTGTTGTTGAGGGAAGCATTTCACAGGAATGCACAGGGGATCTTTGCAGGTGTCTGTGCAGGTGCTTTTGAATCCACTGGACCAGTGCATTCTTGCACTGGGCCTCGGGACACTTGACACTAAACTATATACTGAGAGTTGGAAACAGCCTGATAAAAACATTGCTGACCTATTATTTTTTTCCTCCATCTAAGGGAGAAGAAAAATTAATACTTTCTGGGCCATGTTCTTTACGTTTCACTTGTACCAGAGGACAAATAACTGTAGCACAAAGCAAATTACACACATGACTCGAATAGGGACAAAGGGAGCAAATCTGGGACACTTCAAAGCATACATTTTCCAAAGAATAGAAGTTCCGTCAATGCACAAAGACATCTAAAGTGAATTTAATGATGCTTTTATACTTATATAAGAATCCCTGCTAGTACATGCCTCAAAATCGGAAAGACTACACAGTTCAGATTTGATGAGCTGCTTCCGTGGAGGCCCCATGCTGGCTAGAGAAAGCAAACACAACATGCCAAACAAGATGAAAGTGAGCCAGTTACTAGCACACAGTGTCAGACGTCAGAGAGATCCTTTTGCACCGGGATTGGGGCATGATATTTCAAGAAGATTCCAAAGTCTCATTACCGTGTGCAAAAGGCAGCAAGCAGCCTACGTGTTCCATTTGCACACATTTTTTAAATTTAGAAACACCTTCTTTTTTTTTTTTTGACTCCTAAAATGTGTGGTTGGGGAGGCTTTCTAGGAGCTTTAAAATGTATCTGCGTCACCAAAACCCTCCAAATGCTTCACGATGTGAATTCTTAGCCACATTAACAGCATGGCAGATGGCAGTGTTGGTCTGTCGGTTGGTCAGTTTATTCCACCACTTTGGTCCAGGCTGAAATATCTCAACAAGTACCAGATGGATTGGCATGATCGCTTTGGTGATCCCCTGACTCTTTCTCTTCCCACTATAAGGTTGACATTTGTGGCTTTGAATGAAATATCTAAAAAAAAAAAAATACTGGATGGATTGCCATGAAATTTGGTACAGTTATTTTATTGACATGAACAAATAAAACAGTAAACCACTTCATTAGAAAGGTAATGCAATTCAAAACACAAACTCATTCAGTTTTAGAAACTTACTGGTGCTCCAATATTGCAAACGTTGAACATAAATAAAACTCTTATCCTTATCCGCAGAAAGTAAGCTCAGTTCAGTGGAGTCATGTTCATATTTCTCATGGATAACCACACTGATGTTCCCCTCAGGAGGAATTGTATTAATGTTAGTGATCCCCTTACTTCTGATGAGGCAAAATCATCAGGCCAATTCTAATTTGTCCTTTACTTTGATGTGTCACATTCTGCTCATTCTCACCATCTAGCAACTGCACAAACGGCGAAAACTGTGGTTTGTTTTGACAGGTTTTCAAAGGAGTTTTTCTTAGCATATAGAATTTTGCCTTTTGGGAAATGAGTGCTTACTTAGTATTGATATAGTAAATTAAAAAATCATTCATAACTTTTTATATAATTGCATGTTGCAATAATAATGTATGATACATAATATAATATAACATATGTATAATGTATAATAATAGTGTGCCTCAAGGAGTAGTTGGCAGTCAGAAATGCTATAGTGAAGGAATTTCCTCTACAGTGTAATTTGGTGCAGTAATTTTAAGAGTAACGTCATCTGTGGATCTCACCTCACTGCCCAGTGGGAAACTTAATGGTCTGAGAAAGCTGGCCTCTTGATGCTAGTCGTACTTACGCAGTGTTGCAAATCAAATTAATTCCTGCAGTTAGACCGTTTCGTTTTCACACATAGCTATATCATTATCTTCAGGGCATGTTTATCAAGTAAACCTGCGTAGGCCTGCAACAGCTTCACACAGATACTGGTGCAGAGCAGAACTGGCAATAAAGCTGACACTAACTGAGCTAATGTTAATACTGCAATATAGATTTCCGCCACAAAGTTTGTTAATTAATTGGCTTTAAATTAGGCTTAACGTTCAGAGTTTTTTTTTTTTTTTTGGACTGTGCCTCAAAAACATTAGTCCAACATCTCCCCAGTCAGCAAGTCACATTAGCCACGCAACATGCTAAAGCAAAATTCAATAGGTTCATGTCCAAAATAAACACTAAAAAAGACAAGGAAAACGTAGATCTTTCAAGTTTGAAGTTGGATCAGAGACAGCTCGAACCATGATGGACCCTCGTATGGCTTGTTGAATGTTCTGAAACACTGATTCATTTGACACACACTGAAGTGTGTAATAAGAAGGACCTAGCCTTATGAAAAAAGAACCAAGAACGTGAACATAGTGTTGTTATCTTTGCCTGTCATCCCCTGCTGTTCGCTTGTCAATTCTGAGGTGTTTCAAAATTTCGGGTTGTTGCGACAGCCCTATTCAGAAAGTCCAGTTCTCCAATTTCCCAGTCAGCTCCAGTAACATCATTCCAGTCTGACAAACTGGTGTTACCCCAGGCAATAATCTGTCACTGGTGGTATTAAACCAAAGTGGACATTGATGTCAGGCCAAAAGGAAAAGCCGTGACTACATAAACTGTGACAGGAAATTCAGGCTGTGTTTACTGATGCTTCTGTGAAGCATATTTTAGAGGCTCACTTAGGGGTGTAACAGCTGCTCAAACACTTACTGCTGGTGGTTGAACAAATGACATCATGTCAAATAATGAGGAAGAGCCACTATACAGGAGAATCCATAGCTAATTAGAGCAGCTGGCTTTTAAGCCAGACAGTTTGACGAGGACATCAAGAAGGCATGTACGCCGTGTGTCGATACTGTTTATTTTGTTTCCTCTTGCGCTCTCACACCGTGCTCAGCAATATTGGATGGCTTTCATTACCTATAAAATAGACTGCGTGGACAATGAATGAACGCCACATCGCGGTCAGGGTTGGAGGCTTCACCTTATCTGTGGCCAAAATGATTAAAGTAAAAGCTACTCGCTGTAAAATATTTCATGGCTATAACGTCTGCTGCTCCTGAAGAAGCTGAAAGTAATTTCTATATCAGAAACCATGTGGTGGGTCTGATCTTAATTTAGTTTTCATCCTCATTTAAGTTGACATTTTGACATGATATGCAAAGGGATACCTACTGTTAGTCATGCTAATTTAAGTGCGTTATTTAGTGGCATCAACTCGAATGATGGATGAAATTGCTGTGAAGGAACAGGGAGCTTCATTTTTTTTAAGGAATTGGCCTAATTGAATTAAGCTCTTATAACCCTTATCAATAAATATGTAATGAGGCGCTAATGCTCTGCATGTAAAATCATGCTGATCAATGTTGACATTTCCTCAGCTCTGCTCTGATTAGCCTGCGGAGAGCGGCTTCAAGCGCGGAACGCACCTGAACATACAGTAACATCATCTCCAACATTAATGCGTTTTTGATTTGATGGCTGTAATGCATTTCAGGCGCTGTCAAATATTTTGATAGGTCTCTGAATTGTTTTACTGCCCTGTTGCCTGCAGTAAAATTCAGAGACTGTAAAACCCTTCAGTCTGTTCACTGAAAAATTAATATTTTTTTCACCAGGTCTCACGCCGTCTCTTCTTCAACAGCATCGCTCTCATTAAACCCTAATTTTCCACAGCCGCGTCCTGTTCGCCGTGTGGTTGCAGTCCTCAAATAGAAGGGAGATGTTAATTATGTGGGATGAATTCTATCTTTAATTAATCATTAATGTTGTTTTACATTTCGCTTAAATTGGACTTAGCAGCAGACATATGGGGTGTTCCTTTTCCAAAATGTTATATCTAAGAAATAACACTGGGAAGTAAGAAAGGAATAGTTTTTTATTATATTACTAGTAGTTACTTATGACTGGATTTTGTAATACACTGTATTGACTGTTATAAATTATAAAATAACTATGATATGTAATCAGAGATTAAGGAAGCATAGAAGTTGAAATACTCTGACAACAATGCTACATTTGTGATGTCCTTGGGCCTGAACAACTGTTTTAATTTGCCCGTTTTCACATTAATTATAGTTCTAATCAATGCCGAATGTTTGACAAATGAGTGATTGTCTTTTTATGAGTGATAAGAAATCATTGATAATCTTTTAGAAGGAGTAAATGCTTATAATGGTTAAATTGAGCAATATGTTAATGGAGTCTGGGAGACAGTCACTGAACTCCAGAGTGTGTATTTTCAGAGCACTGGGCTTTTGTTTTCAGGATAAGGAATCAAGTCTCCCTCACAATGTATACACAGTGGAACATGAACCCCCACCTCTGCTGGATTTTGTGTTAAGGAATCCCTTCTCAGTAACTTAATTTTAGCTCTGAAGATAATAAAGTCTTCATAGTCAATCAGCAGGCCCAAATTGAACCTGCGGAAGAATTATTTAGTAGATTTTAGCAGAACCTTTCAATTGAGATTTATTTTAATCACCAGCGGTTCAAAACAGAGTGAACATGGACACGAAAATACAAGGTCCAGTGTGGAGCAGAGAACAAAAAATCAATTTGGGAAATGTTTAACCATTAATCATTCATCTTCCAGTAATAACTGCTTCGACACATCTACAGACCAATGCATTGATAAATAACTGATCATGCTGATCACTAGAAGCTGAAATCAGAGAAATTGGACACGTTTTCTAGAGAAATGACTCAAAACAATTAATCGCTTATGAAAATAACGTCCAAAAGATGTGCTTAAAATATTCCTTCCGTTCTTTTGCTGGGGAGCCCCTAGAATCCACTCAAGGACCCTTATTGGACCCCATGCCCCAGTTTGAAAACCATTGGAATAGGCCATTGCTATGGTCTGTATTGTACAAAATGGAGACACGATTTGAAATTTTAATATGCTACAGAAACGGCCACAGAAAGTCACTATATTACTTTAATTTACATTCCCTTTGCTGGATTCTGGCACTAAAATGCAAATATCTTCATTTTCCACAGTGGCACTGGTCACACTGTGTCTTGATGAGTATCTTTTTTTGAGTGCTGCATTAACACAGAGAGTGCTGATGGGGATTCTGCAGAGAATGAAATCATCAACTAATCATGTTTGCAAGGTCTGTGGCAGGAGTAAAGCTTTTCTCCTTTCACGCGTAGAGGCAGCTTTTGTGAAAAGCAGAAGCCATGTGAAGAAAATGAAAATGCAGGAGGAAGTGCAAGTGGACTGACCTTGAGCTAATGATGCTTTTATCGGCGATGGGAAAAAATAACAAGCATAACTGACCAGCCTTCCACATCATACCCATTTCTGTTCGTTTTGCCAGTCTGCCTGTCTGTTTTGCTTTTTTTCCTCTCTCCTCTTTTTTTTTTTTTCAAGGCCATGAGAGGCGAAAGCTTTGAAGGACACTGCTGTGAACTTGGGGCCCAGTGCAAAGAGCTCAAGTCCATCTGTTTCATTTCTCCAGTTCCAAACTGAAGTGGGCTTCCTTTCCCCACCCATTGGTGTGAGATTCGTAACTATCGATTCTGGCAGCTAGGCAGCTCCCGTAATTAAAAAATTCTATGTGGAAGATGGTAAACACCGCTCAAAGCCAACTGTGGCAGGCCTCTTCATCCTTAATGAGATTTCAGTGGAAAAGCTAAGCAACCAACCCGAAGAATCAATAGATTCTCTCTCTTTCTCTCTCAAATGCTTTTGATAATCTTCTCTAAGGCTCTGATCAATTTGGACTGATGCAACTCATTAATAATACTTGTCCAGGCCCACTTAGATTATGTTTAAGTCTTAGAAAAGGATCTGAAAGAGTAACTTAGTTATATTGCATTCCTTGATCTTGACACCCTGGGAACTTTATATGTTTCTGCAACAGTAAAAGTACGGTATTATTACTGTATTACTGGAAATGAATGTGCAACTCTTTACTAAATTCTTGTAAATTTACAGCCTGATCACAGTTTCGTCAATAAATTACTATATTTTTACAGCATGTATTTGAATCTATAATTATATCCTGTGTAATAAGATTTATTACTGTTACTACTAATTAGGGGTGTCAGTTTTGGTTAATTTTGCTTTTGATAGCCGGCACCCATTAACAGGCAACTAACCAGTTAAAGAAAAATGCAAAATGATGTGAAATAAGAGAGGTGCTTTAATCAGGCGCTCCTACCTCAATGAGCTTTGGCACGGTATTTCGAAGTGCTGTCATTTCAAAGGTGCTTTTTTTTTTTTGTTGGCTTTGCTGAAGTTTATTCACCATTTTTGTTCTTTATAGTAGCACAGTTGTCAGGATCACACTGTGCTCTGCGCTCTCCGACCGGCTGATCCTGCATCTAGAAGAGAGAAGGTGTCACAGTGCACTGTTTCTTCCCTGTGCACAGTAAGAGGAAGATCGAGGCTATTAAATAAACGGACACATTGTTCCAAATGTGTTCTTCGTTGTTGAACAGCGGCAGGAACTGATTTTTAAGCACTGTAAATGAAGTACATTAAGCCATAACTGCACCTCATCTTATTTGCTGTTAAGTCATGCATGATGAAGAAACAGGGTGCAGAAATTTGGAAATCTAGAGATCCATTATAAAACTGACCGCAGTGTCTGTGTATGCAAATTAGCCAACATCCATAACTGGTCACAAACATTCTAAAATGAAATGAAATGGAAAAAATGACGAAGGGATGACGGTCATTATGCAGTTCCTTTTTGAATATTTATTCAGATAAAAATGTCACCGGTGCCACACAAGCAAAGCCTAACAAACCTTAACTCCCTGCATGTCATCCAGTGCTGGTTTGTCTGTGTCAGTGAAAGTGAAATAATTTTCAGTAAATAAGTAGAACAATAAACGTGACATCTTTTGGTGTTTTTGTCAGTCTCAAAGTAGCCTTGTATGGCTGTATTTTCCAATATGGAAAACATAAAACACTCGACTTTCTACCTCATAGTTGAATTATCTTCCACCAAAAGCAGCAGCGTTGATTTAATATTAATGTAGGCTACACTGAGGCAAAATTATGACATGTACTAATTTTAGCCAGATAGAACATTGCAAATAATAGTAATAATTTTCAGCAACTTTGTTCTAACATGAATGCCAGGAAGCTGAACTGGAGAAAGCCTCACGATTACTTTTATTTCCTTGACAAGGATAATGCCATTTCCTAAGATTTTGGCTCCTTAAGGAAGAACAGAAGTGGTTGCTTCTGTTTCTTAATGGAGGTTGCCTTATCAGTGCAGCACATGTGACGAAAAGGCTGAGCAGGTTGTAGTGCGGCCGTGTCTTTGTGGTGACAGAGTCTTACTAGCTTACTAGCCTTGTTTTTCTTTCACCTTCCCAAGATGTTCAGTACAGTAATGTTCACTGTAAAGTTTGGCAGTCTATCAAAGTGCAGTAATCACAGTATTTTTTTCTCCCAGACAGTTACATTGCATGACTTAAATGCAGCATAATACTGTTCAGATTTCACTGTAAGTTCACATCAAATATTAGGGATTCACCGATACCAGCATTAGGTATCGGTCTGATACAGTCCTTATGTACTTATACTCTTAAAACCGCTCCGATGCCACCACACCCAATACCACGTTAACAAAAAGTAGCCACTCAACACAAGAAATGTGATAAAACATCTAAAGAACCAACATGATGCAGAGTTCAAGGAGTTTGTTTACCCTCTTTTCTTGGTCGCGCCGTCATTAACAGCGAGAGACTTATCCTCAGCATCGTCCACTAATGACTTCAGCGACATGCTGCAAAGTACTTTCCAACTTAAACTGGCAGGGGAAGAAGCTTTCGCAACTGTCCGTAAAATTGTTTAACAGTCCATGTAAAACAGAAACGAACTCACGGTGCACCTGTAGACTACATCTGGTGTCCAACAAGTCCTCCCGGGTGTAAGATAGTTGAATGCCTCAGCTAATTAATCTGAAGATGATGAAAAAATAAAAAAACACTGCTGCCACAAGTGTGTGATGCTCTTTTCTTGGTTGTTAGTGTTTTCCAGTCCTTTTAGCTGTGAGTAATCAGTGGGCTACAACTTCTCTTTGCAGTCTTCTTTATTCTCCTGTTAATCTTCACCAAAATGACAGTGCAGTGCACCAGACTTCACTTTGTTGAATACACACTCTGCTGTTACACTCATACCTGTCTAGGGCTGCAACTAATGATTATTTCCATTGTCGATTTAATCTGTCAATCATTTTCTCAGTTAATTAATTAATTAATCTTGTCCCAATCTTGTCACTTGAAAAATAAGTCCAAACATGTGGCACACTTGGATGCAAGTCCACATGTTTGGACTTATTTTTCAAGTCTTTTCTGTAACGATTATTGTCAATATTGATTCATCTGTCAGTTATTTTCTTGATTAATTCATTAGTTGTTTGGACCACAAGATAATGGTGAAATTGTTGACCAGCGTTTCTTAAAGAGAAGCTGAAATCTGAGAAATCTGACCTTTTTTTTCCTTGGAAAATTACACAATGATTAATTGATTATCAAAATAGTGGACACTTAATTTAATAGTTGAATAATAATGGATTGATTGTGGCAGCACTATATGCTGGTAGGAAGTAGTTACAGGATGTGAAGAAGAAACTTTAATACAACATGTGTAAACATACAATTAAAATAATAGTTAAAGTGCTGTAAATGATCCTGAAATAATTATCTTATGTAACATTGTATGTAAAGTAAACTTAATTCTGCATGTCCATATAATAATGTTGAGGAATTATTGCTACTGATATATATAGTTAACGCAGTGACTTAACACAAATAACCCAAAAATGTAATGTACCCAAATGTAAGTACTTGTACTCGTACTTGGTCGTGGTATCTGTCCATCTCTGTCAGGGATTTCTAGTGTGGAGAGGTGAGGAGGATCAGTATGTGAGAACTATAGTTGAATGCATCACTCAGCAGGTGCTAGACAGTGTAGGTGTCTTCTCATTAAAACTTCAGTCTTTATTAACATCTGGTCTGAGGGAGGGGCAAAATCAATAAATCATTCACTTCATTTTGTACTTTCGCAACAACCTATCTGTACACGGCTCCCCAACTGTACTCTTACATTAAAGTAAATGCTGTGAATTCAGCAAAGCGATGCACTTCTCTATAGGAACCGTGTGTCTATTTCTGGCCCATGGATGGATGCCAACATGTGGTATGGCACAAACATACGGAGGGGAAGTGAGGAAAGTGTGCCAGCATCGTTATCCAATGCTAGTTTTCTCACCGTAATGAGCTGATGATCACACCTCGGTGTTTACCGGTGTGACTGACATCATCTCTGCAGGGAGCTGCTCATCAGGATAAACAGCCAGGTGAAAGTAGAAGAGCCGAGATGAAAAAAACCCCCAAAACATTTATCTTCCTCCTGGACCATTACCTCTCTCAAAATTACCCTAAAATGAAGATTGTGACACTGAGATTGCATTTTCATTATTTAACTCTCCCTTCCTCTACCAGGTGCATTTTTCTAACAAGGTGAAGAAGATTTAATACCTCCAGTGCCGATAATTGATGAGCATCCTCACATTTCTATAACAATGAAAACAAAACTCGCCCATTTTCATGTGGGTGAGACCTAATTTCCCTGAGGTCAAAATGCAGTAGACAATGATTAACAGAATTCCTGCTCATTTAATTTCAAAAATCATTTTCAGCATGACAACTTGCATTTATTACAGCAGAGTGGTGAGGGATTTATTTATTTTTTTATACCAGAAGAATGAAAAGAGTGTGACGTTGCATATTCCTGTGTGCTATATTTAAGCCTAAGCATGTATAATATATCACGAAGAATTTGCATAGCATTTGTACGAGAGCAACTGTGCAATAAATTGAAAAAGGTAACGGAGGAACAACAGAAGGAAATCCCAGTGGACCTTAAGACTCCGAGGCAAAGTGTGGAAAAAGTACAGCAGCCCAAGCAGCCCACAGCTGGAGATAATATTGTCAGTAATTACTTCCATCCCTACTGGGCAGAGGACCTCACTGTTGTCTGTTTCTCTGTCATATCTGGGCCAGCCGCTCATCTTATTCCAGACTGCATCGGCTCTGTCAAGCATCAACGAGGAAGGGGAGGCATTAGTGGACCCTGGAGAGGAGCGGGATGAGGTGATAAGAACATCACAGGGAATCCGCCTCATTTAATGCTACACACTGCTGAAAGTTGGGTGTCTCATCTCTATAAACAAGAGGTGCACGAAATGTTTTGTTTGTGCGTATGTGTGAAAGAGAATTATGGCGTGTGAATGCATTTATGTTAGTTTAATCCTATTTACACAATTTTGTGCAATTTGTCACCCGCATTTGAACGCTACAGTAATAGGGCATGTGTAGAATGGTGTTTATAGGCACATTATTCTGTTTCCTAATGCAAAACAGAATGTGTCATTAAAAACAATTATCAACAGATGTTTGAAAAAATGCTGCCATCCAGTACATTTAGTGATTTTACTATAACACAAATTAAAAGCCAGAGATGGATGAAGTGTTTCACTAATTGCACAAACTCTTTTAGCACAGTCATGATGAAGTAATAAGCAACGACACATCATAATTTACATTTGTACAAGTATGTTAAGTGGCATTAGGTGTGATGTAAATCAGGGCTGTTTGATTTTATGAAACCACTGTAACGCACCACTGTATTAAAATGAAGTTGTGAGCCACTAAGCCAGTCGTACATAAGAATTTCAGCCTTTTCAGTTCTTTACCCACTGTATTCCCAAGCATCCTCCACTCCATTTACACCTGCTATTAAAATAGAATCTGTATCTGGATATGTTATCTGGATAATAAGTAATCCAATCTTTGCATTTACACTTGATGTTTTTAATGTGTTCTCATTATCTACATTTAGATCGGATCTCTTTCCTCCAGAGAAAGACCTGCACATGAGTAATTTGAGGTGGCGGAAAGTAAAAAAAAAAAAAAAGAAAAGCACATCCAAATGTGACAAATACTAGGTGCTGAAAGGAAGAACATGTCAAAAAAATAAAAAAAAGAGACACACACTGGAAAATGCTCCCATGAACATTTATTTAATGTACCACTGTGACATCTGGGCGTTGAAGAAGGGCACGTTATACATATTTACTTTTTTTCCCCTTCATTTAATGTGGAGGTAAACCAGGTCCAGACTCCCAGAGTTTTGTGAGTCGCTGAGTTAGGTGATCTTTATAAACTTTGTGGAACACTGTCTATGACATATTCTTTATTTTTTGTCCCCTCTTGTTAATTTGACACGTCACGCCTTAAATACTTTTTTTTCTGTGTATAAAAATATTGAATATTGAATATTCAGTAGCTACTGATGTGGAGCCTACTTTGTGACTAGATACATGACTTGTTTACAGCAGATCAGCTGCACAGATTGTAACCCAGTTTCTCACTGCATATCAGAGTCCTGCACAGGACCAGTTTTCCAAACCCAGCCCCGCCCACTGACCTGCTACCTGCAATTATCTCTAAGTCAAATCTGCACCCACCCAGATGCGTGAATTTAATAATCCCCGCGACTCGCACCCGTGATTTAACACGTGAAGTCACTCACTTGTCACTCACTTGTGTTCTCAACTGGCGCAGCGTCTGGGCTCCTGCAGCTGTCAATATGTTTAAACAGTTACGACGAGCCTAACTTACAGCTATCCAAAACTGAAACTTTTTACAAGCAGCAAAGCCACTGAAAACCTCATTTTCACAGTCTTTTGGCGCACAAAAATCCTCCGATTCATTCACTGATCTGTTGTCCACAATATGGTATCCTGCACTGGTTATTTTTGCCTTTATCTCATCCGTTTTACCCAGCAGCTCGCCTCCATTGTCGTCAGATCGAACAATGACGTTGCATTGTGTGTCAGGATGTGGGTTCACAGGTTGTATTGTAAGGCTTTGACAATAAAAATCCTGCTGGCTGTATTACTGTATTAACAAATATAAATGTTTAAAATTCTGCACAGTCATTTTCATTTCTGATTTCTGCAGGGAAATATATTATATACTGTATATTATATTAACATTTCCCACTTGTATTGCTTTAATTTTTCAGACAATTCTGTTGAATAAAGCATCTTTGGGTGCTTTCATGGCACAGACAATAATGCATAGTAATTAGAGGCATGTCTCTAAATTTGAACATCCTATACTTTATTAGTTAAATCCAAATCACTGTGTCAGTGTTGTGTGTATGGATGGCAGCATGTTGTACGGATTGCATTTACACGTACCTAAAATCTGCACACGATGTGAGCCAGACTACCTTCGTGAGGCAGATCCGATCACATTCCAATCATGATCACGTTCTGATCACGCTGCATTAACACACGCTTTTCCTTCTCTGGATAACGTGTCCGGATACAGATTGCATTTTCATACCAGGTGTAAATGGAGTGTCTGAGAAGTCATTCTCATTATTGACCAGTGGAATTGGAAATACTGGGAGTAAAATGTTTTGTAGGAAAATGGGGAAATGAACATGTCCTTGGATGGAAAAGGAGATAAAAAATAATAAAGCTAGCAAAAGACAAGTACCCACCAAATAAAACATTTTGGATTTATCTTATCAACTGATTGGAGATAATAGAAAAGGGCTTTTTATTTCTTATAACTCATTTACTCAGTAACACGTTTGACATTTGTCTCTTTGTGAGCTCCATATGTTTCAGCATCATGGTAGCAAAGTATCTCATTAACATTACCCATACTTAATCATTTTAACATTTGGTAGATGGCTCAATCAAGCTGTACCAATAATAATTTTGCTAGGAAAAACACTGCTAGAAACACACATCAATATGGACGCTAGTCGAGCAGTCTTCACTCGGTGCATGTTGAGAGTGAGAGAGAGCACAGTTTCATCAGCAGTGGGTAGGCGTAATAAATTCCCAGCCTGATATGCAAAGAACTGCTTTACTTGCTCAGTGTAGTTTTGGCTAAAGTATTTGGCTTTTTAAAATTGCTCATGAATTAATCACCAAGGTTGCAAAGTTTCACCCAGCGCTGGACGAGCCAGCATCAATTAATATGAAGAGACAGAGGGAGAGCATAATTTGAGATTGATGAACTGACTGACCTGAATTTGGCTAATGAACAGATTATTTTTCTTTGTGCCAAGTAAAGGTTGTGCCCAGACACCAGTGTACACTGTAGCTGCTGTATGATTTCACCTATGTGAATGTGTTTTTAGGAATCAGAACATAAATGCTGTGCCGCTCTAATTCACCTCTTTGTAATTTCCATATTATAGCAGGTTCCTTTTGTACTTGTAATTTCATATGTGCAGCTAATAAAAGCTTGTGAATCTCACATGTACAGCACAACCGGCAGTTGCAGTAGCTCCTCCATGCTGTGCTTCAGATGAAGTCATTGCATTTGGGATTGGCTCGGTGTGGGCCTGTAAGGCTCAATAAGAACCAGCTTCAAACTTCAATCTGCCAGGGGACACTAGGTATTTGTTTCTGACAGCTGATCGTAGAATGATTGAATACCGAATTCATAAAAGACAGTTATTTTTCCACAAATATGCATTCATCATGATTGTCAGATTTCATAGTCAGTCATTTTTTAAGATCAGAACTGCTGCTTTTTAAAGGACAGTGTGTAGGATTCACTGACATCTAGTGGTGAGATTGTAGATTGTAAGAAACTGATTATCGCTTGCCTCACCCTGCCCTTCTAAATGGTGTAGGAGAAAATATGGTGGCTGCAAAACCTCTTCTGGGCTACTGTAGAAACATGGCAATACAACATGGTGGCCTCCAAAGAGGACACATGTCCTCTGTAGATCTGAGACAGTTCACTCTAAGCTAACAAAAACACACTGATTCTTAGATTTGCTGCTTTTCTTCATCATCTGTGATGTGGAAGCATCACATCTGCACACAGTAAGAGACAGTAAAAGTGTCCATTCCTCTGCTCATAGTTCAGGTATAAAATCCCAGCACACCACGGAGCGTCTCCTCTGCCAGGCTGCTGACAGCGCTGTCAGCCGCTTCAGCGCGTCACCTGCTCTGCACACTCCACGGTGCGCTGGGATGCGCTAAAGTGGCTGACAGGGTGTCACCTGCCCACCGTTTCTTTGTGTTGGTTTTGTGGTTTCCGGTGATTTTTAGACTCTGTAAAGTTTACATCCTGCTCTGTGCACAATAACATAGCTGAAAAACAAGAGCTGAAACTTGTTAACCAGCCATTCATTTCACCTTGTCTCACCAATTCATGCACCAGCTATTATAAAACTATAATACCTGTAAATTTTTGTAAGCTTTAACTTTTTATCCTGTTATTGGAATAACACACTGATTGACAAAAAGAAAATAAAAACAAACAAACAAAAATGGCTGCGCAACTTGAAGAACCTCAGTCGACTGATTTGAATCTTTGACTTTCAGAGGACAGCCCTAGATTATACACTGGAGCTGCAATGATTAATCAGTTACTTCATTATTAATCTCTTATTAAATTATTTGCCAATTATTTTGATAATCAATGAATCGGTTTGAATAATTTCAGAAAAAAAAGCTCAAAATCCTCTGATTTCAGCTTCTTCGATGTGGACATGTTCTCTTGTCATCCTGGGCTGTGGGAAGCATTGACATTTTCACCATTTTCTGACATTTAAAATGTACAACTATTATTTGATTAATTGAAACAATAGTCGACAGATTAATCAACTACAGAAATAATCGTTAGTTGCAGCCTTATTATACACTAATGAGAGCATACTGATGAATATCATATTCCATTCCTGCCATATTCTTCCAATAGATCCCCCTAAGTCACAGTAGACCTTTTTAAAAAAACGACTGTGCATTGAAGTGGACGAACTAATCACCACTGCTAAAGATTTAGTTGAAAACTGTCAAATTGATTTCTCCGGTGGGAAAACAATTCCTTTGCGGGATTTTCAGAGCGCCCAGGCCTGGAAGAGTGGGAGGAGGCGGCGATGGAGGAGGAATCTCTGAGGTGTCTTGCAGGGCAGCAGTGTTCCAGCCATCCTTGACCTTTTTTCTTCTCAAGACTAAGTTTCTAGAGAGAACTCTATCAGATAATTACTCCTGGCTTTAACAGAAGTCCTGAAGCTCATGCAGTCGATACGGTAATAGGTACTGGTTGATCCAGCGAGTGGACGGTATTTTCTCTGTAGCAAATGTGGCATACGTACATGAGCATCCCATCAGTTTACTGCGAGGTAGGAAATAATGCCACGGAAAGGTGATATATGCAGCTTCCCTGCGCCTGCTTACTAATAGATTGTCAGCGGGCGGGGGAGGGGATGATCTCAGAGCTGTTTGCATCATCAGCTTGAGCGCACGAGTGAATCGATGCATCGACACAGGGGTAGTTCTTGCACCATCAGTCAGCCAGCCCATCTCATCACACTGTTTATTCAACCACGGTAAACAATAACAACCTTCATGCTAGCCCAAGCCTCTTCCTCTAATTACTGAAGCATATAGGACCGAGACGTGTGCACCCGCGGAGTGTCAATGTGCTCTGGCTCTCACAGAAGGAGCAGAGGGATGCTCCAGAGCAGGTACCGCGAATGTATCCTCACAGAGCTGCGAATGAGCAGATAATGGGCTCATATGCATAATACTGACAAGGGGGTTAGATTGTGCTTTTCCTGCTCACAGACAGCATGTTGTGATCCACTAAATAGAAGCCTGGATTCAGCTGAAATTAGTCAGTGCGTCTTGCTTTAAGGTCACGGGGCAGGCTAAATATATATAGCTTTGTTATTCATAATTTATTAATGTAACACTTCTTATAGACCTACAAAATGACCTATATTGTTGTTTTTGTTTTAAATACAAAGCGAGTGACAAGCCAGCATGCAGACTCTTTAAACTGGAAATGAAAGGGAAATCTCTTATTCAAGTGAGAACCTATGTACACTACTGCTGCAATGATTAGTCATTTAGTTGATTGAAATAATAATAATAACAATAATAATTATATTAACTTTCATGGCAATTTTCAAAAACAGGTAAAGAGCAAAGACAGAGAAACAAAAAATGACAGAAAGTACAATTGAAGCAGTTTAAATGCGAGTCAAGGCCTGAACTGGTAAAACATGATAAAAGGAAATGAACTAAGTTAATTGCCTACTATTTTGATGAATCGTTTCAGTCATTTTTCAAACAAAAATGTCAAACATTTTCTGGTTCCAGCTTCTTGAATGTGAGGATTTGCTGCTTTTCTTTGTCATTTATGACGGTAAATGAAGAGTGTTTGGGTTTTGGTTCGAGAAAAGAATAAAGAAGCAGACGTCACTTCGGTCTCTGGGAGATTTTGATGAGCATTTTTCACAGTATTTTGACAGTTTATCGACTAATCGTGTAGGAATATTAAAGGTTAATGATTAATCGATCAGGCCTAATCGCTGTTAAGAATTTCACTGATTTCAAATTACTCTGGTGGACTGAAACTTAAAATGAGAAAAAACAAGAAAAAGTGAGAATAAGAAACAAATGAGAAAAAAATGTGTCTTGTATCTTAATGATTAATCGATTAGTTGATTGTTAGTGTTTTCTTCAAAGCTGTTGGTTAAGGAAAATGCACAGAATTTGCAACCCTATATTCGATTGTGAAAACAGTCATCAGATAATGAAAACAGATGTTAGTTGTGGCTCTTATGTTTATCACTGAGGAAAAAAAACAGTTAAAATAATTATATTATATAATAAAATGATTTTAATTGTTTTTTCTGATATTTGTTTGGGTCTGTGCCAAACAAATGTGTTTTCTAACATCTGGGAAACAAGATTTGCAGGCCAGTGCGATTTGAATATTGTGATTTTATAATAGTTTGATTAACTGTGCAACACTAAGCCCAACTAAAACTGGAGTGAGAATTCTGAAATACAGTTGACTTGTGCATTCATGTCTATTAAAGATGACATTTGGTCCATTAACGACACTGGGTTGAGTAGCCATTACCGTGACTCAGAAGTGTCAAATGTGAAACAACGGATCATTACATTGGAAAGATGAGATTAATATAGACAGTGAGATAAGTTTAATGGGTACAGTAGTTTTCCCAAAGGGAGAACATGTGACACAAAGTCAAGCAGGTGACATATGAAGACCAATTACAGTGCCTGTACTGCCTGGAACTTGGTGTGTTGCACCTCAGAGTGCTTCCCTAATTCAGCAGCGAAGATCCGTTGCTATTAATATTACACTTTCTGCTGAACAGCAAAGGACATCACTGCCTCAAATTGACAGAGGCAGACAAAGGCCAGTAATCAAAAGCCCTTCTATTGTAATGAGGCAGAAATATTAAACAGTACATCCTTGCCTTTGATCCACGGTATCACCTTTGGGTATGATAATAAGATAGATGCTAATGTGTGAAGTGCTAACAATAGAGACTAACTGCTCAGGATGGGGGCTGAATGCTGAATATGAATTTAAGATCCGGTCATACAAACTAGTTTTAGATCATCCAATCAGATCTGAGAGACATGGTAGAGCACTGATGGTCGAGCGCTCCTCGAATGATTTTACTGATTTGCAGTGTACCTATGGGGGAAAAAAATCATCAAGCCAACAAGGGACCAACTATGAGAAGTGAAATGTGTTTTTTTTTTTTCAATTGGATAAACACGCAAATTCATTGCCAACGCAGGGATGAATCTTGACATACATGAGGAACACTGCTAATGAACCAAACAAACATTTTGGCTAGATGCAAATATCAAAAGTCGCTGTTGTCAGCCTCCATCATCTTCTCACCACAGTGAACACAACAAAACAACAACAAATCATTTGCCACTGTACTGTAAAGCTACAAAGAGAGCCAATTCATTTGAAAACAGGGCTGCTTGTTAACATTATGAGGTGCACATTTCAGTGCTCAGGCTTTAATATAATATATAATACAGCCGAGCACAATGCTCTTGTAACCATTTACAATGAGATGAAATGCAACTGGCTGCTAGGATACAAGGTTAAATGGGCCAACACTGGTTTTCAGTCAAGTGCCTAATCCAATGCGTAAGGCAGTCAAACAGCCTGACAGAAATGCAGAAATATCAGCTGCAACATGATTAAGCATCATCCCCTTATTTTCAAAAGCCAGCTCAATTTTGATTGACCCGTGCTTCTTTATATTTAGGTACACACAGCGGGTCCTTTGATCCTTCAGTCAGCACTGTGCAGAGCCTTCAGCGTGAGAAAAAGTTACTCAAAGTAAAACCTAAAGTCTGCTGGAAAAAGAGAGCGAAACCGACTGAGAGTCTGTGCTTGACACTTCACTAATTCTGACTGTAAAAATGTACCAGCAGAGAGATGATTAGATAATTAAAAGTGCTCGAAGTGCCTTTCTGTTTTGGGACATTCTAAATTACACACATGCCAAAACACATGCTTCGTCATTTTGCTGCTTAATCCTCCAACAATATTCTGGATTTGCTGTTTGTTTGCTGTCGGATTTGTGTGCAAACTGACTGTCTGAACTGTCCTGCTGTTGGATTACCTGGTTGTGGATCACCTGAAATTGAGCTTTTTATCAGCATTCAGGACTGTCGGCTTGTGCTGCAGAGCAGCTGTTAGCTGCTGGGCTGGTCATCAGCTGTTATAGGCCACGTTTAGACATTCAGCCGGGTGTTGCAGTGAAAACACCAGTCATCTCATTCATTATGAATGGCGATAGTCTGTTTGAGCTGTGACTCGGGCTGGGTACCAAACTGTGATACGATTATGGTACCAAACACATTGCTTCAATAGTATCGAGTATTCAAAAATTCCCTGTCAGTCAATATAACATTTTGATACCTCAGGAGTTTTAGCAGTTAGTTATGTTTTCATTTTGTCTAATACTGTACAGATATTCCATCAGTTTCTTCATTTCTATTGTTCAGGTTGAGTAAAGTGTGCAGAGTAAAAATTTCTTCATCTGCTCCCACGTCTTTGAAACTTCCTCCTTTGAAGTCATTGTACTGTAACGTGCAATGCATTTTTGTTCAAATGGATTTTATAAAAATTTGTATTGAAAAAAGTATTGTTTGGGAACTGTTATTGAAGCCAGGATATCAGTAGTGGTATCAGTATTGAAAATTTTTGAACGATGCCCAGACGTAGCTGTGACAGGATGCTGAAAAGAAAAAAACAAAACAAAAAAACGCAGCAGCATGTGGTTAAAAAATGAAGCCTGAAATATAATTGAAAGTGGGTGCTATTCAGGCGGAGTTCCTGGACCAAACAATAATAAACTCCCAGCTGTGTTATCTTGGTCTGGTACGCAGTTTATGCATGTGGTCCTGCAAGGCTGACGCTGGATGAGGTGAGGGACCACTGGTAGTTAAAAAGCTGGTGAATCACATAAATAAAACATGATTTCCTGACTGTTTCACAGCTGTTGTGTTCTAAGCACAAATAAACACCCCTGCACTGATTGCCAAAACGTCTGATTCTGTCTGTGTGGCTTTATGGTGTTTTCTACAAGAGCCTGTTAACCAGGAGCTTTTTCCTACCTTTAATGTCGCCTTTAGCCTAGTATTGTAGCTTTGTCTCATGCTGGCTGTGCCTTCACTGGAAAGCCAGATCTTCAGACAACATGAGCTCACTTCTTCAACTTACACCCTCCTCGGTTTCTGAGACTGACATAATCTGATCCTCCTCTGGTTTGGTACCACCACCATTAGAGAGGTGACAATACTATAATCTCTGGTTGTTTTGATCTGTAGCAGCCTTCAGGAAGGATCTCTGACCCTGGCTGGGAGCTAAGCCTAAGCAACTGGCTTGCTTTACACCCTCTGTGTCCCGGTTCTGACAGTCCCAGACACCCTGGAGCTGTCCAATCCAGGGACTGATGTGTGACGCAGAGTGGGTGTGCTCCACTTTTGTCGTCCAGTCTGTTGTCTGCAAAAGACAAACACATTTCACCCTTTTGGTCTCAAAGTGTCTTTTTCTCCAGTCTCCTTGGATAAGATTTGCAATGAAAGCATTCACATTCGACTCAGCCCATTAATAAAAACCTGTATAAGTTGAAGGTATGACTGGATGATATGACTTTTAAGTAGTATCTCTATTTGTAGAGATACCTGTAGCGATATCTGCTGTGATTTACAAGATATGTCTCGATATGCAAATGTTTTTCTAAAATAACGTATCATAAATTCTCAAATAGTGCAAACATATGATGATCTTATAGAATATGATGCATCACTGTTGACCCAACAGTATATAAAGTAGTTAAAATTAGCAGTATCAATTCAATATATTTGGATATATGATATATTTCCCGGCCCTGTTCTATTTTGCTGCAGAAGTCCGACCATGCATTGTAATTGAGTGTTGCATCACTTTGGATCCTGGTAGTAAGTTTCTTTCACTTAATTCTTATGCATCACCTTTCTCTCTTCTGTATCACTTTTCTTCAAAGGTCTCGTTTGCTATTTGTGTTGTAGTCTGGGGAGAAACTCACACACAACAGGATTATTTCAGCGCTTTTGCTGATGTTGGTTTGCAGATGTTATAGTAGTGCCACATCCGAATAATCACTTGATTTACCATCAATAAGCATCGCCAATTATCCGTTCCAAGCCTTCCATCAGGATTTTCCCCTGATTTTTCTGGATAGGCAAATCCCCTCTGGCAAGCATGAAAATAACTAATTATTTCTCAAAAGCACAAAAATATTTCAACAAAAAAATTTTAATAACTCAAACTAGATTAGTGTCGTTGTGCAATGAAGTGCCCACTCACATCCTGACCCTCTAATTAGGTTGTCGACTGGCTCCATCCACTGTTAAGAATAATTGTTATTCTCCGCCTGCTCCAGCTTTCAGCCAACAAAGAGCTATTATAAGACTTACTTTGATGCTGTCATGTGACTGTTGTTTGGAGGCCTTTGTAGGTTAATGGAAGGATAATCGGGAGTATTTGATCTCAGCTGAGTTGTGGCTGGTATTAGCCAGTGACAGACGGGTCTTGCCTCTGCAGTGGTCAAAGCTGTTTTTGACTTAAAATCTGTAGCTGTTTTAGCATTATTTCAGTTTATATTCTGAAGTTACAGAAGTTTTTTTTTTGTTCTTATGAATATGGAAGCACTGGCAGCACTATAAATTGTGTAGCTTGCAAGCAGAAATGTGCATGCATGCAGAATTAGCAGGTGTAGAAATGAATAGAAGGACTGGGGTTGCAGATTTTATGCCTTTTTCTTAAACAATAGTTGAAAATGCTAGCAATTGATTAATCAGGACATTCTTTTCACCTTTTCCCCGTTTTTTTTACCCCCTTCTCTCTCATTTTCAGACGGAGGTTATGGTGGAGCAAGTAGACAAGTTAACTAAAACATAAAAAACTCTAGACAGAGCAAAAACAAATATGCAACATAAAAAAAACACGAGAACATAACCTGAGAGAATTTATACATTTTAAGTTTAAGTAATGCCTTTTTCCAGACTATTGATGAATGATTCATTAATACATTTTAACCAGTTAAATTCTGGGTGGCAATTAATTGATTATTGATTAATGAGTAATATTCTCAGGATGGACACATAAATAGATAACTATAGTTATATAGTTGACACCTCCCTTGTACAGTTAATGCTGTGAAATTAAAGAGTTAAATTCCAGTATATTTTTCCTTTGCAGACAGAGGCTCACTGATCATCGTTCTTCACATTGCCTCAACCACGCAGCAGCAGTTAGATGTTAAAAGTATGACGTTGTACATTCCCAGGTGGCCGATCTTTGTTGTTAATATACACCACATATGGTGTTGCATCTTGACACATTTCTCTGTTGCGCACTGAATACTGTATGTGACTCTTGCACTTGGCTATGGTTGAGTTGGTTTCACAACCACGAACATGAAACTCTCCAACACTGTTCCCTCGCCGTATGTTGTAAAAGTTGCATGTTAACACACACCAAAGTGAACCAGCTGACTGCTGACATGCTCGTATGCTCGATGTCTGCCCATGACGAAATAACCAGTCAGTAGTCTATTTTTGTAATCTAACAAACAAAACAGAAGGACGGGCACAAGTAACCCTTCTACCCTTTTCACACCACTGACTATCTCTCAGTGATTCTGTGAATTGTCTCCTTAGCTGTGTAGGATATTATTGAAAAAAACGTTGCAACCATCATTGTAGAGTTTTGCTTTGCTTCAGATCATTGTTGTCAGTCAGATCTAGAGCTTGTAGAACAATAAAAGAGAAAAATTGTTTCTCTGAACAAACTGATGCCCTTTTGTTTTTTTACCCATACTACATGTTCTCTATTTTTGTCCAAACCCGTCCTGAAAAGGCAGTAAGGTAAAGGTGGCCAAGTTTTATGCTCTTGATTAAAGGCATAATATAGAACATTTTCCTAAAAAAAAAAACAAACAAACAAACAAACAATGCTTAAACTCATATATACATAGTCACTTATGACCCACAAGAAGTGTGTGGTGTGTATCTAGAGACCCTGACCCTGTGTTGGTAAAGCTCAGGACGCTTTACCAACACAAAACATTGGTCTTTGATGTCCTTGGAATGAAACAACGATCAGCTGTCTTTCTGGTGCGTTTATGAACAGCTCAGACAAATTCAACTGATTCTACCTTCAAATTAATATTTGATAAATGGCTGGGAAATGTGCATCAGTGGTGAGTTTGCTATGTTCAGTATGCTACTATGTCCATAGATAAACAAAATAAACTATCGAAATGTCATGAAAGGAAATATTATTGCACCTGTTTACCTTACTAAACAGAAAAGTACAACCAGTTACCTTCTCAATGCAAGTTTCTCTCTTTTACTGAACTACGGCAAGCTTTGATTGCTGTGTTATCTCATTGTGAAACACACTTCATTTAAACTAGAAACAATGTGAAACACAGCAAAAAAGACCTAAAAAGACCTAAGCCTCTGGAGAAAATAAATTCTTTGTTTGGTCAGAAAGATCAGCCCACAAAAAAAAAAAGCCAATATATTCATTGATATATATATTTTACCCAACCCTTGTAGCAAGTGTTTCCTCTATTCTCCATGAGTGCACAGGGTAATGTAATCACTGGTTCAAACCCATTGTTGGGGAATTTTTTTTGTCCTTTTACACTTTTGAACTTTACACACGAACATGAAATGGCAGAGTGGACAGGGTGAGGGTGTAGTGGTTGTTAACTGACTGACCCCATGTCTGAACTGGAGTCGAGAGGAGGCATGGCGTAATTTGTCGACAGTTTATTGTCATGCAGCCGATGTGTATTTCTGCCTCTTCTGTCCTCTCTATAGCAAAAGTTTTTTTTTTAACAGGTCATTTTTGACATGTCCACATTTTTGTTTCCTGAATAATCATGATTATAAGGCAAGAAAGAGTTAATGAGATAATACACCACTAAGGTATTCAGGATTCACCTTTATAGTCTCGGGCTGAGAAACATTTAACATAATTGCTCTCCATTGTCTTAAAAAAAAGTGAAATTCCTGCAGCTTGCACAGAACGTACTTTGATGCAAGTCAGTCCTGGTGTAGTACGCACCATCTCAATTACCCATCATGATTTTTCCATGTACTCTGTTGACAAACACAGCAAAACATTTTAATGAGGTTTCCACAATATGTCTTCTCGCACGACTCCCATTATTCTGCAGCGGAAGTATTGTAAAAGCGTTAGCTGAAGCGTTTTCAGTAAAACAAGACTGTTGTTTTTCTAAGGGAATAAGTCATTAAATGTAGGTTTGCCATTGAGGTCAGCTAATTTCCAATTTATTCTGCTTTAATCATCCCAGCTAATGGGAAAGACCGTTAACAAGGTCAAAGCTCCAGCAACACTTAGTAGTCGTCTCTTGAACAAATTTATTGTTATACCAGCGTGTTTTGGCTTGTGGCTTTCATCAGGGTCATCATGAAAAACATTAAAAATAACATTTAAATAGGATAAGTATGATGCAGAAAAAATACCAAAAGTAAGACATAAAAATATATATAATATATAAGTTAAATAAAAGCAACAAATCATATACATCCACACACACACACACACACACACACACACATATCAGCCAATAGGGCACCTATGAAAGTGTGGGTGGTATGTGGTCATGGCTTCAGAGAGCTGTGTATATATAAAAAAAATACAAAATCATGTAAATGAGACATATTCAAAAGCCACGATAAAAACTCATTAATTTAAAAATCCTCCATAATGCCCTCAGGAAGTAAACTTTTGAATTAGAAAATCCGAAATCCTTAGCTTTTTCCTGAAAAAAACCCCTGACATTACCACCTCTGACATCACCAGAATTCTGCTCATTTTTAGCTCATTTTAGTCTCTCCTTCACATGATAATTGAAACTGTTTTCTGTCTACAGTAGCGCCTAATGTTTTTTAATTGTGTTGCCCGGTCACTTCTACTCCCTGAACACTGGTCCCCAACTGAAACCTCTGCCTCTTTAAACTCAGACTACTGCTTATTTTTCATCCTGTTAGGTTATTTGTATTCATGATGCGTTCCAGGTCTAAATCAGTCCCTATTAGATGAATAGAATGAAATACTGCATGGCTTTGGGTTTTGATGATTATAATTAGCTGAGGTGGGAAACACATACAGCATTTGACTATTGAAAATTGCCTGCATGGCTCTTGAGTACTTTAATTTTCATGTCTGTTCAGTGTCTAGAAGTTTTAATAAGCACTCAGAATAGTACTTATCATGCATTTTATTATAATTTCAGCAGTAATTATGAGTTTTATTATTTTCAAAGAACATTTTAGACATTCAAATGAGGCTATAGTGGTGGATAATGCTCCTATATAAATTTAAATCTATAGAAAAGTGACCTCATAGCAAACATTTGACATCTGATCATTTATATATTGTTGCCTGAGAATCTGACGATCTTTCCCAAGATAATGATCCATGAAAACTTAGACAATTTGTATACTTTGTGTCCTTTAAGGCAGTTAGGAGAAGAAAGATTCATGCTCTCCTCTGTAGAGTCTGTTATTGTTCCTCTTGAGTGTCGTATTCTCACCCGGCTCCTCTTTATCTTTGCTATTGTGTCTTCAATCTACATTTTATCCGGGCCACTACACACTTCCAATTAACTTTGCCCAGAGCCGCCTCTTTCGGGTGATTGAGGCAAGGGATTAGCTGAGTGATGAAAGACGGAGAATGAACAGGTAAGAAAAACTCTGTGAGAAAAAGATCTGAGTTAGTGAGTGAGGGAAACAGAATTAGTGTCGTGTCAGGCATTGTCATATTCGTGGATGTGATAGTAACTAAACCACAGCCAAACGCTTGAATCATATACAGTGTTCAATGTGCTACAGAGAAATGCATGTATATTAACAACAAAGATTAACCACCTGGGAATGTGCAACTTCATATTTTTAACATCAAACTGCTATCGCATGGTTAAGAAGTCACTTCAAAGACAGAAATGGTATTTGAGATGGATCCCACTTGCAACTAACAGCTGTATATTTATTTAAAAAGGAATATTTAAACATTATACACTGTAGAGCCTAAATGATACATCGGCAGGGCTGATATATGAGCCTTGAAATTCGAGAAGTCGAGGTAATTTTTTAAAGATTCAAAAAAAAGTTTTTCTCTGCAAATAAATTTAATATTAAATCAGCTGTACCTGATAAAGAGTGTTCAATAAGCTTAAGATATTAGGTTAAACCAACAGTTCTTCAGTCACACTGATGAACATCACAAACAGATTTGATTTCCTTTCATGTTTTCTCAGTTCAATGAGTCTGATTTAACATAAAAAACTTCCAACTGCAGCTGCTCCTATTGGAGCTACTTTGTTCCAGCGTTGGCACGAAGACAATATGGGAAATTGTTCCCAGTGAATTTATTAAATTTTAAATGTAAAGGGTAGGAACTGAATTCAAATACCAACCTTCATCATGGTTCGCAGATTTCAATTATTGTGAAAACAAACAACCATGACTTATCTTAAATTGTAGGCCCACTGGGGAGACACAGCAAGTTTGGATCGCATGTTTTCTTGAAACTATAATAAAAGGGTCTTAGGAGAGTTTAACTCTGAAACAATGCATGCTGGGAAGTCTGATAATATGCTGACCATGTTTCTTTAGAAACATGATTTAGTGAGTTGTTGAAGTCTGTACGGAACATTCATTCATCTCATCATTTCAAGTCAAAAGACTTGAAGTTAAGAGAACTTGAATATATACATTCTAAAGGGGTCTGAAATAGCAGAAAATTAAAGTTTAACTAACTCGAACTAATAAAACTTGTATATTTATGTCAACTGAATGCACCAAGACTAGTTGATTTAAAAAAAATTCCTGCTTAATTTTTTAACAGTGTATTAGCTCATCAAATGCAGATATATTAGTACAATATTGGTTTATATGTCAGCCAAAAGGTTACAAATTCTTTTAGCACAGAAACGTCAAAGCTAAAGGTTATTCAGGTCTTGCAGTACTTTTGTAAAGGTCTTGGACAAAATTAACAACTTCAGGCATAATGAAGATCTGTATAATTACTTGAGACATGGTGCTGCTCAGAGGTACAGTGGTTATGAGAAAGGTGGCTTAATGAACAGTAATTGTAAAAAAAAGCAAAAGTATTTATGGTTGCTTTTTTTCATGGAGCCATAAATGTGTGCAATGCGAATCTGGAGTGACTAAATACCTAAACCTAAACACGCAGCTTTAAAGTAAATATTGACATACCACGCAACATACCATCTCAAATTGTCTCACTGTAAAAATCAAGGACAGTTACGTCCATGCCGACACAACGAGGTGTTGGTCCAACCTTGCGTTAATCTTTTTCCGAGTCTTGAGAGGAAATAAAAGTTTCACTGTGCTGTTCGAAACACTTTTGTTGTATCCCTTTTACAAGTTTGTTGAGCCATTCCTGCCAGAAGCAAGTCTGGGAGTGAGAAGACTTCCATACATCATTGTGCTGAGGCATTACTGTGGGTAATGAAGTGTGAACTAGGAGCAGCACTTCGTTTTGTCATAAAGAGTGGGAGGGAGCTCACTGTAGCACAAGGAGATTGTGGACAGTCTTGAGGCGATCACAGCCAAGTGCCTTAAATTACAGTTGTCAGTTAAATAAAAAAAAATTAACTCTAGATTTCCTGCCATATAGCTTCACATTTCCCTTGGAAGTCAACGGCAGCATGATCTGTGTCTGTGGAAGATATCCCCAGGATGAGCTTAGACTTACAAATGGCTTAAATAAGTGTGACTTTGTAGGTTAACTCTCATTTCACAGTCACATCTGGATACATGAAATGTATACCATTTTATTTACTCTCGGTGACATACAGTTAATGCAGCTAGCCAGATAAGAAACGCAATTTTATTTCCTTTCTTATGCTGTTGCAAACCATGCCGGGTGCAGTCTGGATAGGGTTTAGCGTACTCCCGTCCAGAAGGTGGATGTAAAGCACCGAAAGCTGTTTGCCAAACAAAAAGATGCCTGTCGAAGCAGACAAAGTAGAGGAAGGAAAAGAAGAACAGAAGAAAAAAAAAGAAAAATGACAGAGGAAGCATCATTTCTTGATGAATTGCGTTGTTTATCAAGACCTGGAAGTTGTATCTTCCACACACACTGTATGTTGGTGTAGTTCCATCTCAGAGGAATAAAGATTAAGTACGCGACTTAGAGAGGGTTGCATTTACACATGTGTAATCCTTTTTGATTGTGTACTTACACTAGTTTTTTTCCATATCATAGAGCTAAACAGACATGAAGTAGTGTAATAAATGAAAAAAAAATCATACAAGTTAGTTTTTCAGTGTGACTATATGTCCCTCTCCAGTATTAGTTATCCATATGCACTATTTAAAGTAGACTGGCCTGCTTGACAACTTCGTGTGCTTACAGTACAGTAGCTGCAGGTTTCTTTAGGTTAATTTGTTCCATAATGAATAGTGAAGAAAAAATTATGAAGCCCTTTTCTTTTTTTCTGGCAACTCGGTATCTATATGGGAATGTGAAAACACTGCATAAGATCAGAAGGCACAGAGAGAAAATGTAAGTATGTGAGAGAGAAATATAAATATAAAAGCAGAATGAAAGCATATAAGAGACCATACTGTACTTATGAGACTTGCATAACCTAGCGATATGAAATGCCCCTCCTGTTTTGCTGTATACTGGATTGTTTTGATATTGTTTCTCTCTTTTTCTATTTACCTCATTGAGCGGCCAACCTTTCCCTCTAAATTCAGTGAAGCCCCCAGGAAAAATAGAACCTGCAGGGTGAAGCAAGCTCTCTGATGGAAAACATTTACAGGCTTACATTTGTTTCGGCACACATGGTTTTACAGAATGATTTATTGTCCGCACAGACAACATTGCCCCGGGATATGTTAGATAAGTGCACTGCATTAACAAAAAAAGGAGCCTCTGTTTTAAACAGCTGCTTATGTAGTTGTCGGATTGGATTCAGGGATCACTGGCAAGGCGGCAGTTTTATTTAGTGACATGTATTATGATAGATGATTGTGAGTGACTGTTTTGTCATGATGAACACCAAACATTTTGTGATGCTATGAAGGTTTTCAGATATTATTGAATATTTGACACAAAAACTTCTATTGAGGCTTAGAGTTCACCTGGATTCACCTCCTCATGCAGCGTTGATTTTTTTATTTTTATCGATCATCTTGGTTCTAAGTGTAAAATGTAAACGCACAAAAGCTGGTTATAAAAAAGACTGCAGGGCCCAGAACTGCCAATAGGTAATGAAGGTTAGACAGGAACTGCAGGTCTGAAACTGATGCTGCTGTAACTCTGCAGATGGACAATATTGTCTGGGTCAGGTTTCACGTGGTTTGCATCAATGACAAATTGTGTCTGTTCATATATGAAGAAAATGCAGTGTATTTTGAGAAAGGAGAAAAAAAATTTAATTAGAAATAACAGACAAAGTGTGTAATTTCTTATTCGTTATTAATGATTAATTGATTAATCCGTTGTTAGCATTTTCAACTGTGGGTCAAGGAAAATGCACAAAATTTGCAAAGGTTGGATGCCATGCTTGGTATTTGTACAGACAAATTATTACAAATTACAAATTATGTCAGTACCACTAACTTGGAGTATAGGGAGAAAGAGAGACCATTCAGCTTGTTCAAGTTGCAGTGAGACAGTCAGAGAAAGAGTGAGCCAAACGCAGTCACAAGTGTGGTTAAACTTTTCAAAACACGATTCTGACAACACTATATCTCCAATATTTGTGATGTGAAAAACAAAGCTGGCGAGGGAAACACATCTGACCAAACAGAATATATCTCAAAGTTGCAGTTGATGCCTGAAAAGTATAACTTGATCTTCCATAAACAACAGAATTTAAAGCGATAGTTCGCCCAAAAATGAAATTTCACTCAGTATCTCATCCCTGTGCTGATGTGAGGATGGATGAAGATCTCCAGTTCACAAAACACTCTGGGAGCTTCAGCAGAAAACAATGTTGCAGCCAAATTCGCTTCATTTGCACTGGATTTAGATTTGTCTGTTTTCCGCTTAAGCTCCAGGAGCGTTTTGTGAACTGGAGATCTGGAGATCAGCACAGGAATGAGTAGATGCTGAGTGAATTTTCATTTTTGGGTGAACTATCACTTGAAAGTGAGGCATCAACAACTTAATTGACATCTTCAGGGGATTAATAAGCTTGTTGGATAAATTGTTGTTAGAGATAACTGAGCTTTTTTTATTGACTTGGTTGACATTGGTTTAACATTTTTACTACCATTAACCTAAAATCAGCCAGTGGCTGTGTCCAGAATTCCTTACCAACAAGCTATTTAGCAAATTCTAGTGAGATCTATTAGCATGCAACTTAAGTATGAAACCAATAGCATGTGAACTGCAGACTATTAATGGTGAAATATTACAGTATGCAAGCACTGGAGGAGTACCAGCGACGACAACATAACAGGAAGGATATCACATGTGCTTCCTCTGAGACACAAACAACAGTGTTAAATGCCCTGGTGACAGACTGACTGGCTGCAGGTTGTAGGGATGGATTTGAGAGGAGAGAGGGAAGTAGGAAGGGATTTCATTTCGCGTGAATTCTTAAATAATAACAAATATTAATGCTGAAACTGAGAAATTTGTCTCAGTGAGATGACCTGCCTGAAGGTTAGAGCTGCTGCGAGGAACTTTCATAGTGTGTTGATTTTAGAGGCCCCTGTGGACAAAAGCCTTAGTGTTTCCACAGCCATAACCACAAAGATACACTAATATATCAATATACAAATCACTGAAACAGGCTCGTTTCATCTGATTTCAAGGAGAATCAAGAAACATGGTGGCAGGCAGTAAAAACAACTGTGTAGAAATAGCTAATCTTCTTGCTGGCGATCTTTTTGGCTTAGTGTTATATTGTGTTACTATATTATTCTCCACTGTTTCTCATTCTATGGTTAAGTTAGTGATAATACATGTACAACATCTCGTCACACTTTAAAATTAAAGGTCTTTGGATGGTTTAGGCACCAAAACTTCTTATTTAGATTACAGAAAATATTGTGGTTTGGGTTAAAAATAACTACTTCCTTAAAACAACAAGACTTTCTTGCTCTTTCTATTACATTTGTTCTTATTACTTTGAAAGTGGTGCAGAGCATCATGAAAAACCTTGACTGTAGGTTTGTGTCCATGTACACAAATCTGTATATTACATTTAATGACTATCTCAAGAACTATATGTGCATTGGCTTTTTTCAGTATGACTTTAACAATAAAATATATAAAATCTGTTTGGACAGATCTGCACTGAGCTGAGCTCATGGCACTGAATCTGACCCGTAACCAGAGTGCATCTCAGCTGCTTGTCATACCTAAGAGAAAAAGGTGGTCATTAAAAGTAGGAGCGTATAGTTACTAGGGCTTAAAAAAATAAAGAAAAAGAAAAAAGATTCCCACTTTTTCTTGTGAATAAGATGCCATTTCTTCTCTAACACCTGCAGGGGGACACTGCATCCATAGAAATGTGGACTCCACCTTTCTTCTGTTGTCTCCTTTAGTACAAAAGAACCCAATACCATCACCTGTAATGAACATGAGCATCCTGAGTGAGATTTGAGTACTGGAGTTTAAATTTGATTTTCCACAGTGGATCCAGTGTGGGGATGTTTCCTGGCGTAGCTCAAACACGTCACAATGAACAATCACTTTCTCCTGTCTCATAAATCCTTATCCACCCGTACGGAATCTGTTGAATTCATTGTCTGCACCGTCGTTCCAGAGGGTACAGAATTTATTGGGTCCTTCAGCTGTGATAATTGCAATTTGCAATCTAGTTGAAAGAAACAAAACACATAGTCATAGGGGAGTATATTAATATATTGTTTGTTGCTCAACACAGGGCAGGTCATTTGTTTTTATCAAGCGGCTTAGCTCAACGCATCTATTCTGTGCATAACAGTATATTAATATTTGAAGGCACTATTATTACCCATTTTAATCAGCAAGTTTTTTTCTTTTTCAAATGTCATTCATACATTAAAGTTTACAGGGTTGATCACTCGTAAATAAAGGGCTTTTATATTGCATTTATTCTTTTTGCAGCTACAGACAAAAGGTTGCTTTTTTTGCACTTAATTGTACTTTATTCTCTGAGTTTGTTACCAAGAAAATAATATAAAGGAATAAAGAAAGAAAGCAACAGTGATATAGAAAAAAAGAGTGCACTGGACTGGACATAGCCTTTAACTCCCGATAGCTCCCTATAAAAATTAATATTTCAGGATTTCTGCATCTTAGCCTGATGTTCAAACTGACCCCAAGCTGACACCTAATAATATTCAATGGTTGTGAGTAGATGTACGTCTGCATAATAGCAAAGGGTGAGCAAATAATGTTAGAAGCTGTCAGTCAGAGATATCTGTGGATCACATATTCGGTATTTCAACATGGGACAAACTGAGAACTTGCACTCACTATTGATTTGTTTATGCCCTTAAAGTTTGTTGTATTTCAGAGTTTTGTTTTTTTGTGTGTGTTTGGTCAGCCAAGCTCAAATGCAGAAGTCAGGGTTTACTGTAAGAGCTGACACAGCAGACAGCAGCCATGCATCTGGAGTGGTACACAATAGGAAATCAATCTGATATAGAGAAAACAAATAACTTGTGTCAGTATAGGAAAGAATAGACTGGATGAATGAGATTGTGTGAATGTGCACATATTTCTGTTTGTTTGCACAGGTTCAGTATGAATGAGCCAAACGTGGAAGTGTTCAGAGGGAGTATTAGTGGTGTATTTTTTGCATTCATAATAATGTTTACTGACTCTATATTAGTCCTTGAAACATCTCTATTTGATTTATAGCAATATTGTCTTGGCAAGTACATACTTCTCCAATTTTCATAAACTTTATTTGCTGCAAAAACAATTTATTTGTAAGATTGGCAACCCTCTCAAACTCTAACGAGGCCTCTGCCTGCCTGTTCAGAAAACTGATCATTCTTTCACTATGCAACATAAATATTCAGCAAATCTGTGTGTTTCTGTATACATTTTTGTTCCTGCTTTTGTCTTTACCATCATTGTTTCGCCGCTTCTTCAGATTTAATTTGTTTGACCATCTTCACCCTCTGTTTTCTAAAATGAATCAAAAGTCCATGTTATCAAGAGCTCACTGACTTTAGATATTTTTTAAAAGAAATTGTCACCATGTTTAATTCATGATGTTCAATTATTTCTTGACATGCATTTTAGGGCTGGGCTGATGGATGATGCTCAGTGGTCGATGCCTGACAGTCGTCAGCTGCCGAGCCCTCTAACATTGTAACATTGAGATTTCAAAGCCTTTATAATAATTATTATGGCTCCTTGCACCTGATTTACTAAAGAAAAAAGAGCTTATTTAATCACACTACTTACTGCCCAGTTAAAACAAGTCTTGTTTTAGGTGCAAACTATTTTTTTCTTCCACTATATTTTTTTCAGCTTTATTGCTGAAGCAGGAAACAGAAATACCATGAAGATATAATCCTCCATCGCAGTGTTCCACTGTGGACAGTTCTGTAGGCATCACCCAAACCTAGTGTTCATATTAAATCATATGTATCAAGCATATATATCAGATGTGTTTACATCTATAGTTTATGAGCCATGATGTTACATGCAAAAGGCGTGTGAATAGAGTGGAAGATGTGCAAAAACAGCAAATATTATGATACTGACTGAGCTGAAGGATTCTGGGGGTTGAAAGGTTGCGTGTATTAGCTGTGAGCCTCTTGCTTTCACTCAGTTGAAGGCCAAACTCATTTCCTTTTTTCAATCAGTCACAACAAAACAAGACAGTACGGGGAAAAAAAACTTTCTTCTCCTGTTTGCATCTGTAATTATAATCAAAGACGACCGTGGTGTGAACACATCATATCCTTGCGCATGGTGTTTGCCTTCAAATTCAAACAAGACAATCAGTGCACAAAGCAGCATGATTTGCTGGGTGGTGGACAGACATATTTGAAATGAATTGCCCAAACCTATTTGAACACAACAGCTTTTTTCCCTGCAGATACTCATATCACACATTTTCTCATTGCCAGATACTGTTTTTGCTTGAATAATGCTATGATGCTACACGGTTTTCTCAATGTCTTCTTCTGGGTTTGTTAAAACAATGATTACTCTTTTCCCAAGACGAAAGTTAACAAAAGCCCATTGTAATGGCACTATTTGTATTCTGTAGATGTGATTTGTGACTGTTGTTGTTAATTTATTGTGTTTTTCTATATCTATTTCTGGCCCGGTTTCATATTGTTGAATCAAGTTGGTTCCAAGGCACCAGCAACTGAATCTGGGGAATTACATGAGCCGTCAGACAGGCAGAGAAAGACAAATCCTGTGACATATTCGATGGGAGTATTTATAGTTTTTATGCTGAATCTATGTCCTCTTTTGAAAGCACCATACAACAGTACATCTGCTTATTCATGTTCAAAATGTGCCTTTTTTCTCTGTAGATCCAAGGAAGGCAAAAAAACAAAGCAACATTTAGATGTTTTAATGATGTGTTTTACATTTAAAAGTGTACACTGTATATTTGTTGTTTGTTTTAGTTTAGCGGTTCCAACTGGGACTAGATGCGTGACTCCTGACAAGAGCATGAGAAAGTAATGATATCTTCTTCAACAGTGTGTTGTTTATGTCTCTAAGGGGCTAATTACAATAGTGGAAGTGTGAGGCTGTCAATTGAAGCCAGGATCTCACCACTATGCGCGAGTCTTGACTTGTCTGTAAAGGAAGTCCACACTCAAATGTTGTATAACCGACATCTAATATACCATAGCGGTTTTCATTTGCTAAAAGTATTGAATATACACATCACACCTGTCAACTTTTCCTCTGGATATCCATGTGTTTTAACACATCAAAGCAGATTGTCTTGAACCTGACTGATATATTTTCTTAGCAGCCAAAGAAGAGATAATGAAGTCCTTATGGTGATATGAGTATGCAGACAGTTTCTCAGACAGGTAAATATCAATGTGTGAACAAATTTAGCATTCTGCGATAACCAGCGCAAGGCCAGATGCTGTCAGAATAGACAGTGTATCATAATCTTGTTCCATCTGGCATATGGTGGTTCCAATCTCCAAAAAATGTTTCACTTGAGGGATGTGCTCTCCTAGGGCTTGGCATATCCCCCGCTGTCAACATTTGAGCTATTGCACTGACTCACTCCAAACGTTCCATTTTAGCTGCATGTCTCGAAATGTCACCCCTGACATCTGCACAAAGAGAGCCATCTCCACCAATCAGGTGGCTCAGGTTGAAGAGATAAATGGCATTCTTTTGGAGAGAAAGTGCAATCTAATATCTACAGCATCCGTAAGTTGCACACAGCCCTGATAGCCTCGCACGTAGTTCTATTGCCTCTGCCCCTTTGGGAAAGCAGACCATTTTTCTTTTTGGCCACAGCGTAAGAGGCAAGCAGGAGCCAGCCGGAGCCAGATTGGCAATATTTATCTTGGTCTGAAGAGGGACTGAACACAAACATTCAGGGTAATTTTAACCTCTGGAAAGACTGCAAGGGAAGGGTGCAGGGATTGTATCAATATCAAAGTGAAATAAGGCATTTCATTACCATTCGCCAGACTGGCTTTTTCCAAGTGGACACTGTGGGGATGAAGACACGAGGAAAAGATAATTGTAAAGTGGTGATTGACTTGTAATACATTAGTTGAGCTGGGCTGTTTGAGGCTACAATGAATCACAGACTGTTTTAGCAGATGTATGCATCTTTTTTTTTTTTGCCACAGTGAGCAAAACACAAATATCCACATATACACTGCTGGGAAATGTTTTGTTTACCAGTCCCACCAGACTGCCAATCAATATAAAACTCAGAGCCTATTAGCCTTCCTGAACTATTTAACACCAACTGGCCCCTATTACTAAGAACAGTCAATGACGTTTGTCACTTTAATGCGATTAGTACCATTTTCTATTAAGCCTATCACAGATCTCTACCTGGGACTAGGGGTCGGTGGTGGGCAGCTATCTTGCACTTAACCAGCCATTGAGCTCCTAATCCCTTGTTGATTCTGCAGGGTCAATGTGTAATTTAACTTCAATTGTCTCTGAAATCCACACATTTTGCTTCCATTGTTAGTTTTCTTGTTTTTGTTCCTTCTCTTTGACCGTCTACATTCTCAGTTTTTCAGTCCTATTGTCTTTTTGTAATTATGGCTGCAACTACCAATTATTTTCATTATCAATTGATCTGACAGTTATTTTCACAATTAATTAATTAATCATTTAGTGTATGAAATGTCAAACATGTCTCTTGCTTTAAAAACAATTCAATATTTGGCAACTAAATTTCTTTCAACCAGCTAATCGGTTAATTGACAGATTGTTGAAGCTTTATCAGTGGTCAGTTATTCAGTGCAAGCAGTTATATGTACTAATTTATTCTCATTTTTGTAGGGCTTGAACCATTTAAAGGCTGAGGTGTTAAATTAGTAGTTGCCATTTAAGGTAGTTTTACATTTCAGTTATTAACAAATAAGTTATTTTGATTTTGAACTGATAGAGACGATAATAATCTGTTACAAATGATCTCCCATCATGCACAAAGTTTCCAGTTTAATCCAGATAGCAGATGCTGATCAGAGACCCCCTGAAAGCTGGAGTTTAGTTCCAACACAGCTGTTTTTAGTTTGTTGTAGTTAAAGCTGCATTACTGTTTTTTTTTTTGGCTGCTTGAAGGCAGCATGACAAGCTAAAATTACAACATTGCCTTAGTAACGTTGATGTGGCTGTAAATATCACCTGTTTACACATCAAGAAGACACAAAGCGACATTAGCATTTATTTGGAGTTGGGTTTCTGGCCACCCGGCAGGTCTAAGTCAAATATTCAATATCATTTAGCTCTGGTTTGTTTCCACCATTTTCTAAGAAAAATATCTGGCTGTTGAACTTGCTAGATACTTCAAAATGTTCACAAACTAGATAAAAATTTGTTTAATGTTTGGAGCTGTCCAGGTATTGTATTGACCGAATTGCCACAATGTTTTTCTAACAACAGCAGTCACTATTGGGCAGACAACTGGCAGTTGATTTGAATTACAGAGATGTATAAAATCTGTTAACTCATTTATTTGATGATCCATTAGCCTCAACTATCACATATATACTTAGTAAATTCCAAGCAACATGCCATAGAGAGAGGTGTCATTTTGGTTTAATTTTGAACGCCTGAACGGTGCTGATCAATCGGAAATGTTGCTAAAAGCATACATTAAAAGAAGCAGCAGTCTTGTATAACTGAGTCATGTTTTAGGCTTTATGCTTCTTTCTTTAGGGGAGTAGAATATTTGTTTCACAGTGTGGCATGATGCCTAGTTTAAAGATATAGTTTAACACAGTAGTCCTACCTATCTGTAATTCCTGCTGTTTATTTTATGAACTGTGTTGCTTTGCTAGCGTCTTTAATAAGCCACCCGACAGTGACATCTCAGCGCCTGGTCAGCCTCAAATACCTCTGAAACCGGGCACCATCCAGACAAAGTACATGGACCAAAAATGAAGGTAGTCTTCTCACGTGGTTTGCTTCATGTACCCAGCTTTGACGTAGTTGATGCTGCAAAGTAGTGTCCAGCGGTGGTCAAATAATGTAGAGGCTGAATGAGGACAGGCAGCAGTGGTAGCAAGGCAGACGCTGAATCAGAGAAATGAAACATTATTGTTTGATTGTTTCACAGTAGTTATGTTCAAAGCACAAATTCACCCGACCTCCCGCACAGCCAGACAACCCTGTGCTAACTGCCAGTATGCCTGATTTGGTCTGAATTGAGTTTTGATTAAACTTAAGCTGTCTTTAGCCTGTGGCCTCGTAAAGTCGGTCTCCAAACTAACATTAGTGAAGTTATTTATGAAAGCATAAAACATGCCTTTTAAATGAATGAGATTAATTGTAACGAAACATTGTGATTGGTTCTTTACTAGGTGGGAAACTGGTTGGGTAATATTTCTCTGAGGTTGTAACCCTGTCACATTACACCATCATTTTTTAATATAAAAATATTGATCAGTGTGGCCTTGAATATCATTATAACCCTTAATCCTTTTATGAAACTGGATGTGAACCCTGACCACCACACCCTGGCTTTGCACATAAATGTCACACTATAGGTGCCAGCACTGTAAAAGCGCTCCCTTATCAGAATAGCTTGTAGTCTTGAGTGACATGGGCGAAATCAGTGAAGGCAGAGACGGCAGCTTATTCCTGCAGGGATTTACGGCAGGTCTACCACTTTACTTTTTTTCATTTTATTAACGACATTATATTCTGGGACTTCACACATCCTGAAAAAGCTGCACACATGTCGGCATCAGTAATGAATGCGAGGTGTAGTCTGATCTGTCTTCAGTCTGTTCAGAAACATTTTTGTGTTCATGAGTACGGCGTTGTTTTGCTTCCCACTTCACTGTAATTCACAGGTGTGATTGAGTGTGAACACAAAGGTATCAATGGCTTCCTCACCTTGAGCGGCCAGCTGTAGAGGTGGGTGAGTCCAGACGCCACCATTGTGTGTGTTCTCCTGCAGACAGGAGACAGAAGGTCAATGGATTGAGTTGAGATGAAGCAGACAATTCAATTGGCTGGCAAGTCAACCAAAGAAGCTGATCCTCTTTTTCCCATTTATTATAATCACGGTTCTGTTTAAGCCCATGGGGAATTGAAAAAGCAAGAAGAAGAAAAAAAAAGCCATATGACATGAAATTACATTGAGAAGTGGGGAGGGGAGTTTTGGATTGCAGGGAGATGAAAAGAGGGATATCAATTGATACCCTCTGTAGTGTGCATCTTGCTTGTGGCACTGCTGGCGCCATGAAATCCTCCCTTTGTGGATTTGTGATGAGATGTTAAATATAGGAGAGATGCTGTCAGTAAGCAATGATTTATACATGGCCCATGATTCAATGCAAGCAGTTATACGCACTAATTGCCACTTCTGTAGGGCTTGAACCATCTAAAGGCTGACATGTGTTAAATTAGTATTTGCCATTTCAAGTAGTTTTAAATTTCAATGATTAACAAATAAGTCATTTTGATTCTGCTGAAAGGATTTAAGACGATTATAATCTGTTTCAAATTATCACCCACCATGCACAAAACATATTTTTCTACTTTAGCCCGAATGTTTTCTAGTATTTTGCAGTTCTTCGACTTTGAGTCTGGCAGTGGTTCACTTTATTTCTCCTTACCATATTATTAATAATAGTTTTTTTTCTTGCTATGAAAAATTTATAACAATATATTGATAACAATATGAGATGGTGCACCACTAGTTCTTTATACTGTGATACTTTTCCAAAAATTAGATTTAAATATAAACCAATATATCACCCTGCTGACAGTACAGTGCAGTATATTGTACTGTAACACTTGTACATATAGTGTCACCAGATTCTTGCCAATACACAGACCTTGATTCTGTCTTTATGTTCATCTTTCCTTTCTGTGCCCCTGTGAATACATAACTTGTGAGTGTGTTCTGTATATTAAATTTTTATTGTGAGTTATTTTCAAAAATTAAAAGCTATCAAATACCTTCTTTCTCATGCACATTAAAGAAAGAGCAAAAATGGGTAATAATAAATTTTGACGGACCCAGTAGGGATGTAACGATACCAAAAACTCACGGTACAATAATACCATGACAAAAAGCCCATGATACAGAATTTATCATGATATTTAAAAACAAAGAAAAATGCAAACTTGAAAAAAAAAATTTAGAAAATAAAAATAATGAAATATAAAAAATAACCATGTAATAATATGGTCGATATTGTCAGTCTGTTACAGAACTAAGATATTTTTTATTGATTTTTTATCATTTACCATCATAGTTATTGATGAAATAAGTATTTGCCATTTCAATGAGTGACAAATAAATAATTTTGATTTTGCTGAATGTATTTGAGACACTTGTAATCTGTTACAAATTATCGCCCATCACCCTACTTTAGTAAATGTTGTAGTACTTTAGTATGTTTTCTGGTATTTTGTGGTTCTTCCACTTTGAATCTGGCAGCGCACCATTTGAGCAATCCACTTTTTTTTCTTGTTACCACATTATAGATAATAGTAATTTTCTTTTCACCTTCCAGCCGTTGGAACCAAAACACTATTAAATACTTTCTCCCTTCCCATTCTTCTCTCCCTGCTCAGTTGAGCCCATAGGCCAAGATGTACGCTTGTCACATTACTCTGAGAAACACATTAATATTCTGCCCACAAAGTGTTCTTCGTACTGTATGCTAATGAAAATGTACTACACTCTCTCTACATAGTCTGTTTTTACCAGGGAGACACACGCAACAGTCACTTAGAATGAAATGCCTCTTGTAGTCTGTACAGTATTCTGCGTCTTGTATTCCAGGCTACAAGAACAGACCTGAATGTCAGCGTCATAACTAATACAGGAGAACAAATAGCTGTTCTTTGGGGAAATGGTTGCAGGGCAGAGGCCAGCGAGTGCTCATGTCCGGAAATATCTCAAAAATCCTGCTGTTTGACAGATCAGATGCACTGGCACCTTTTCCAGACAAACCATACCAAGTCATTTCCTCCTGCTGCGTGTACCTACATTGTTTGTGCTCTGTTGTGCCTCGCCAGTCGGCGCCGAAGACGACATAATTTCTTCCTCTCATACATGAGTCCATGCATTATAGAAAAAGACATGGATGTTCGCAGCATGTGCACCGTTACGAGTGTGTAATGGTCTGAAGTATCTGTGTTTGTTGGGGAGAAGAAGGGGAAATGACAAAAATAATTTGACAGGGCTCCATTGTTGCAGTACTTCACTCATTCTAATTGGCTGTGTGTTTTTTATGTCTGTAATGGTTTGAAATGGGTTTTCTCTGGAGATTTTGTGATGTATTTCTCATTTTAATCCTGTCAAGGAAAGACGAACTAAAGTAATTTGTAGCAAAAGGATGAAAGAAATAAAAAAGATTATATGATGTCACCGCAAGACTAACATTTTAGACATTTTTCAGCTGCAAAAAGGACCAAAACAAAGTAGTTTTCATAGTACTCAATTAGAGATGTTCCCAGACCACTTTTTCCTTCCAGATACTGGTTCCAAACTTTATGTATCAGCCCATATTGAGTCCTCGGGATGCCCAGATCGATTGGATGCCGATAATTAACAGCCAATATTCAGTAAAATATGTGATTGGGAGCTTTCTATATGCTGACCGTGAAACCCAATGATGATGCAAAAGATGTGAACCATTTCTCAGCTGAGTTGATGTTGTTGTCACCAAAGGCAGCAGCACTTCCCCCCTAACATGATTTGTATATCAGTTACTCAAAACATGCTATTCAGATATTGCTCGTTGTTCTTAAAATAGCAAAACTATACTCCAAAATCAGTTTAAAAACTCTGACACAAATGTAGTGAAGCTACTTCAAGCTGCGCCACAATCACATGTGACGCGCCTCACTCTCTTTGGTACACACCAAACGCACCCTCCCAATCTGGCGGTCTATTTGAACTGCTAAAACCTCCCATCTCTCCCTCTGACTGTCAAGGCCATTGCTGCTTTGCATCGGCGTCACTGCCTGCTCATTCAGCCCCGCCAGCATCCACCTGCAGGCTCCGACAGGGCGACATATTCATCACTCCTCAATATCTCTATGTAAACATAATCTGCGAGGAGTGATGAGGTCGGAGCCAAGACGCCGAACTTTAACTATGTTCTGCTGCTGCAATAAACCTTGTAAAACGTGAGTTGTCTGACTGAACTTGTGCAGAATAATCTATGGTTCATTTGTCTCGTCATATGCTCAGTAGCAATGAGGGAAACTTGGTTTTCTTGTACCAGACAACTTAAATTAAATAAAGTACAAAAAGTTTTTAAATGGATAGCCTTGGATAGTGACTTTAAACCAGGGATATTCAATTCAAGATTTAAGGATTGGATGAAAAATGGAATGACTGGATTTTGTACTGTTATTGACAAAGGAGACTTAAGAAGTTTTCAAGACCTGAAGGGCAAATTTGCACATAGAAATCACAAGTTGTGTAGATATTTTCAATTGAGAGAATATTATAACAAAGAAGTTGGCACCAGAAGAAAGTAATCCAGTAGCAGAAGTTATGGTCAGTGCATATCATCAAAACACGCCGAGGATTATTTCCAAACTTCATTACAGTTTAATGAAGTGTCGGGCTAAAATTACTCTCTACATAAAATTTGGGTGGGAAAGGGAACACTACAGACGTCCACAAATTCACTTAAGTGGAGAGAATTTAATTGGAAAAATCTCATACATCTCTTTATTACACCTAACATAACAAACAAATGACTTCTAAGGCAACAACTGTGCTGGAAACAATGCGGCCGTACTGAAACAAACCATGTATATATCTTCTGGAGCTGTCTGAAAATAAAGTCATTCTGGGAGAGAGTGAACTCAGGAGTGGGTGAAGTTTTAAGATGCACAATCCACAATAAATGTTCGGTTTTATACCCGGGCAGTATAAACAAAGTGGTGCAGAAGGAAGATAATTATTTGGTCAAAATTCTACTTACAGCTAGCAGGAAGGCCATCACAAGAAACTGGCTTTAAATTGACCCACTCAGATACAGACGGTGGTTAGATATAGTGCAGGAAATACATGTGATGGTCAGACTGAATTATTCTCTCGGAGTGAAAGAAGATGTGTTTCACATAAAGTTGGAAAAATGGACAAGGTTCAGAAATAAATATATCAGTGTTGTATAATTTTATTGGTAACATGAACTGTGTAATGCTTTAATAAGCAAATAATAGTGATCTTTGCGTGAACTGTAACCCTCTTTTACATCATGTTTCACCATTATGTATTTCTTTGTTGTACCTATGTATAAGTAATGACAATAAAAGGTAAAATGAAAAGAAGCCCTCTAGCTTTCAATGAACAGAAACCCTTGAACTCTTAACAAGGCTTTATTTGTAAAACTGACTGACTCACTCAAATCCACTCTGATTCATGAGCTCTTGTGAGTAACCTGAAACACATTTTGGCAGAATTAGAATGTTACTGGTCCAGTTTTGCTTAACATCAAATTGATCACCAAATACTTGTGCTTATCGCTTATATACCTTAAAACAATGATTAGGGCATTCCTATCGAGACCGATATCAGTAAACCACTTTAAACTATTATTTTTGAACAGCTGTGATTAAATTGCTATCATTGTTGTATGGCTTGGCTCAGGTTAAAATACAGGACACTACTGGGAGGTAGCAGGCTGTTGTTTCAGGACTAAAAAACAACCCTATACTCAGCTTAAAC
The DNA here is from genome assembly GCF_056507025.1 of Lutjanus erythropterus. Lineage (NCBI taxonomy): Eukaryota > Metazoa > Chordata > Actinopteri > Lutjaniformes > Lutjanidae > Lutjanus > Lutjanus erythropterus. The sequence continues at coordinate 20,813,763 of NC_139337.1, read as the reverse complement.
TCATATAAATACTGTTTACGAGTATGTTGTTTAATGTCTGGAAATGAGAGTCCAAGCCTTGCCTTTCACAAATGTTCTGTTCAGTCCAGGTCGGTGCTCAAAGCACGCTGTAGCCTGACTGATTTTAACTATCATCAAAGTGATTCTGACCAACATTTGTACAAAGCTGTTTGCATCTTTTGAATGTGTGTGGCATGTTTTCAAAATTTGCCTTTCCCAATATATCAGAGGCTTGTTATCTTTCATAGCTTTATGTGCCTCTCACCATTTTTACACCTAAGTGCATTCAGACAGGCAGCTGCTCTCTGCCAGCTTGGAAAAAAAGCAAGGAAGTGCCAAAGCAATACGCAGGTAGAGCCAAAACTTTGGACAGAGGAAGGCAAGTCCTTATAATTTTCAATTACACCTTTTTGCTGATGTCTCTTATCACAGAGTGGCTGACATTATGCCTTCAGTATCTTTGGGATCGATTTTTAGAGTGTCTGTTGGCCCTGTAGGATTGGATGGTCCTACACTCGGGGAAGCAGGATGCAAGTAGCTCTATAGTGAAGCAATTAATGAGATTTTGGTTCAGAATCGATCTGTGTGCTGGAAAAAGAAGAATGGAGTTCAGCTGCAAGTCCTTAGACATCAAAAACAAAACTTTCTGCTCTGATACTGAATTGTAAAGTAGTTTTGTGAACCCCTGAAATCTTTATTCAGTTTTTATGTGCACATTCAGTTCTTGACAAGTACAAAGACAGGTCATTTTAATTTTTGCAGGGAAATGCTCAAATTCGGAAGAGTTAATACTGTGTAAAACTTGTATTTAGTTGAATACAGTACAAAGACAAGATAATGTTCAATGTCAGTATTTTATTCAATCATAGTCCTGAAAAATAGACACGTAAAGCTCATTAGAATAATGATAATAGCGGTATATTTTAAACTCTGTCTTATTTCCACTCTATTTAACAGACTCCACATCAGATGCCTGATCAGAAAAATACTGGACCTGAAATAAAAAAGAGCTGTGATGCATATTAAATTAATAACTAATCACTGTCAACCTTTCACTGAACTGGACTATCAGTATTTTGACTTTAAACTTAAACTGGTTATGACATTGAGTTATTTCATCACCGGAGTCATATGCAGGTAAGATGATGATTGGCAGCGTACTGTGGGCCAAAGAAAATATTTTTCATCGTTCTTCTCCCGACTGAAGTGCATTACAGACAGTCTGTAATGTTATTTGTAGCCATTTATGTCTCATATGTAGCTGATAAAGTGAACAGGAAAAAAACAAAACAGGAAAATAACACTATTAGATGACGCATGGTGTAAAGTTAACAGCAGCGGTTCAGACGTCACCTTTAACACGAGGGTGATGAAGAAACTTCTAGAGAATCTGTCTCAAGTGACTTCTACTAACAGAAACATGTTTCATGGGTTGATAATCCTCATAAATCGTGCTTTGGTGCTGACAGAAAATAAACAGGACGATTTTGCTGCTGCAGCTGCAGGAGGAAGACAGGTCGCTTAGTGCTTCACTTCCAGCACTCGTGCGGAGCAGTTGTCCCGCTGAGATAAGACGTGTCCAGTTTGTGCAGCTAAAGAGAGTCAAAGTGTTGCATCTCTGTCTAAAATACGACCACACTCTAGATGATCGTGGTGAGCTTTGCTGTCTGCAGCTTGTTCTTTGGGTGAATCCATGCTCTGACCAGGCGTACCAGTTCATAATGACGTGTCGACGCACGATATGCAAATTGATATCCTTTCGTAATCGATGACATCAACTACGTCAACGAATCACCCCAGCCTTAATAGATTCAGAGAATCTGCAAAACTCTCTGCACGTATGGGGCAAGGATGAACACTAACATTGGATGTCTTTTAACCCCTGAGACGGCTCTGCATTAAAAATTCAAAATTGTTTACAGCCTGGCAACACTTCAGAAAACCACTGTCAGTAAACAGAGTTTGTCGCTGCATCAAATTCAAATGAGCGTATATTTATAAAAAACAATAAAGTTAATCAGTATGAACATGAAATAGCTTGGCTTTGTGCTGCATTCAGTTGAATATAGGTCAGAAAGGATTTGCAAATAATTTCATTCTGTTTCAATTTCAGTTTTACACAGTGCACCAACTATTATGGAATTTTTGAGGTTGCACAGTGTGTCACTTTTTACACATGTACCTTCTCTTGAATTTGCTCTAGGGTGTACTGTAGCTTAGTTCTTTACAGCCCTGTTTCTCTTCAGCCTACAAACTGCTCTGCTGTCAGTAAGGTGACTGCCGACAATAAGCCATGCCACTGGTGAGAATGCTGAGCAGACAGAGGAGCATAGGTAATGCATTTTTGATGCCCACAATGGCTACCGTTTCCTTGCTCAGGGAGTAGTGTGACTGTGCTGGGAGGAACCCCGTGAGTCTCCAGGCCTAGCTTCGGAATAAGTGTTAAGTGTCCCATTAAAATGGATGTCCAAATCAGCAGGGAGAAGCAGATTCTCCTGCAAGCTCCTAATCTCGCCTTTCAGCCCCGCTTATCTGCACTATCTCAGAGGGAAGTTCTCCAAAGGTGGCACAGTTTGAAGGCGTCGTGCCCTGCCCTTGAACGCTCCCATCTTTTCCCCCAGACGTGTAATCAAAAAGTTTACTCCCATCGCTTGTGCGCATGTCATCTCTCCTTTTTTTTTTTTTGCACATGGTGGGCTGTTTGCCGTTTTCAGAGCAAACAGCATTTGTATGATGTTTCACTGGCACCTATATTTGCCAGGATAGTATCATGAATAGACTGTATATACTGTATATGCTCACTCCTACCAAGGTATTTTCTTGTATACAGATCAGTGTCACTGCTCCTTCTTAGTGATTGTTTTATAAAGGAATTCAGGGCATAATCTTGCAAACCTTTTACTGATTGTGTGTTGATATTGTGGGTTTTCTTTTATTAACTATAAAATCCAGGGTTGGATCACTGAGCTGCCCTCTTCACACTCACAGTTATTCATAATCACAGACCGTAGGCAGAGCCATCTAGCAAGAGCACTGCAATAGTAATACAGGTTTATTTTTCCCCCACCTACACATGGTTCCATATGCAGCCACACCACTCATGAAACCTGCGACTTTCGGCTTTAATAGCAGCCCACTCAGATCCTCGGGGGCGGGTCCCTGTCATTCAGGCATTGAGCGGACATTATTGAGGAAGGTAATTGGCAGGGAGCCTCATCTCTGGAGGTTTCCCTGGGCTTCAGCGATCTTTCAGAGGACTGTGGGACTCTGCCATTAATCAGTGGAGGGATAAGAGAAAGGAGGGATGTGCCAGCGTCGGCACAGACCCCTGCCTTCCTTCGCCCTGACAGAAAAATCCTTACCTAATCAAACTGCCCACTCTAATCTACACTTAACATCTTCGCGGATGTGGCAGCGCACAAAAGGAGGATAACTCTTTCTGCTTAAATGGTCCTCCCTGCTCGGCTCCAGTTTTAATAAAAAAAGAAATTGTACACAAGAATACAAATGTTCTCACATTGAATTTGCTGTGATATAGGGGTAAGATACTGAGACAGTTTGTTTTAATGAGATCGTGCTTTATTTAAAGCCCGGATACTTGAAATAGGCTACTAAAATGCATATATTCTAACGAAGTTGAATGTCTCATTAAGCGTCTACAAAAATCAGAATGGAAATAAATGTTCTAATTATTAGAAAAGCTAGTTTAAAAAACAGCTCAATTTTCCGCTTAGACCGTTTCTCAAGACTGTGTAGACCTGGCAGATCACGTTTTGCTTGGCATTTGCCTCAAAAGTACTGACACATACTGTTGTAGATGGGGGCAGCCACAAAGCAAAAATGACCACTTACAAAAAAAAATCAATATCAGTTTAAGTGTATGCTATATTCAGAATATTACTGGGAAAAAGAAGTCACCATCTCTCTTCTAAGCTGCCAGACTCATTTGACAAAAACTCATTTGACCTTGCAGAACAGGGGAGTCGCTGAACTTCTGCTGCCATGATTGGTTACTTTGTTTTAACTCGTTAATTCTAACTACCATTACTCACTGCGGATCGAGGAACTGGTAGAACAGCAGCTCCTGTATTCTGCAAAGTAAAACCACTTCTTTTTTTTTTTGTCAAAGGAGTCTGAAGTGACATAACAGTTTCAGTTTCCCATTTTTGAGTTGATTCACACTCAAAGAAAGCAGAAAGGTAGTTAGACTTTGGATTAAAACTATTTTTATGGCTGCTTTCTGAAGTCCATGTTGTACAACTGACCCTTTCTTCTAAGTCCTATCTTTCTGATGGTGTATGTATTTCAGGCCTGTGTGTGTATAAAAATTACAACAGAGTGAAAAATGTAATTTGGGATTTGGGATTAATAAAGTATGCCTGCTTCTTTTTCTTCTTCTTGTACTTAGATATGCTATATGCTAAGCTCATATATGTTGAAAAGAGAACAAAATTCTGAAGATGGTTAAAAGATGTTGCTGGGCCAAACTTTAAAAGCAATAATATATACAATCACATTTTAAGATGGCTAATGTTAGCAACTAGCTCATACGCATCTTACCCAACCTCAACCAGGTGTTCTAGTTGTCTAACCATACCTTAAACTTGAGTTAGGTGCCATACTCACAACCTTTACTTAACCTTTATTGAAAAATAGTTACCATTTGCACATGGAAAACAAGAACTTTGGAAATCTCTGCTTTGAAGTAAAAATGTAAACCAGGGTTTTGCAGAATAGTCCAACATCAACATTCTTGTCTGAGAGGGTTAGGCTCACCCGTAACATGGCATTCAGATGCTCTGTTGTCTGAAAACAAAAACTGTAAAACAGCACTGAGCAAACTTAGATGTCACTTGGTGTAACTTTTGTAATGAAGATGTCTGCCACATCAAACTGAACGCTCCCACAATGAACACACCACAGAACAATAACAGTTTTTTTGGGGTATGCACACATAGCAGCATGTAGCAGCAGATTCTTTCAACTAAATTGGACGAAGCATGCAAAAACATCAGTATGGTGCTCGCACATTAGTATAAAAGATGCAACAGCGAGGAAAACAAAAGCTGAGCGGCTCTGCAAGGAGGGCGTTAACACACCAAGCAAGGCAGGCAATGCACCATATAGACTTTGTTCTTTTTTTTTGCTCATGCTTTACTGAAAACTTTAATTCCTTATTGGTCCATAATTTCTGTACTGTAGTTGTATCTGGAAAAATAAACAATTTTCTCCAGACACTTGTATTTTCCAAGTAGTTTGGCCGACTCATAGTTGCTGTAACACAATTTCTATTAGACTAATTTTTGCATCTGTTTTACAAATCAGTTTCTTTTTCTCGTTTAAGAGAAATCAAGAACAGTATTACTATGGCTTGGGCATCAGAAAAACAGTGTAACTGACATTAAGTGCCTTATTTTACCTGCAGAGTTAAAAAACACTGAGAACAACAACAAAAGAACAAATCAATGCCCTCTACCCCTAATCCCATATGTCATACTGATTCTCACTTGCTCAGCCCTGGATAGATGCTGCATGAACATTGTTTTGCAAGTCAATAAGACCGTAATTGCGTGCGGTAAGTAGGTATCATCTTAGTAGAGGTCAGGGTAGCGAAATCATTCGGTGGCTATTTGACTTTATGTTTTGCTCAGGGGAGACGTACGCCACAGAATGCAAAGTGGGCTCTTTTCTCAAACTGATGGAGGGAAGATTGTAGCAGATGCCTGACCCCTCCCAGCGAGGTTACTTCTAATTTGTTTGTCCCCTTTTCTCCCACCGGGCACTTTGAGAGCAAAAGGAAATGACTCAAGAAAAATCTTACTCAACATTTCTTCATCCACTATCTTTTCAAAAAAAAAAAAAAAAAAAAAGAAGCAAATTACTGATTTGTTCCTGAAATAGCAGTGCAGTTGTTCACTCAAGCTTTAATCAGATGAGCGATCTCGGTCTGTGTCGTGCTTTTGGGCACAAATGGCTGTGAAGTACAAAGATAACCCTCCGGGCTTTGAGATGATCTTCTAAAATGACCCACGAGATCAAAATGAAGGGCAGACATTTGTAATAAACAAAGTTCTGTTATATGAACTTCAAAAGCCTGACCTCCTTAATCAAAAGACTGGAGATGATTGGATAAGTTTGATCTGGAATAAACGCCATATATGTGCCAGTGAATTTAGCGCCGTATAGAGCATCTATCTCAGCATTCAGAATCTGTCTTTGACTTTTCAAGAGTGACCCCTATAAGCGGCCCATGAGGGATGATAAGCAGGTTCACATTTTGCCCCGTGTCTATTGATGAATACAGATGTGATTTTTCTGACAACGATGATGGATATTCTGACAGGTCCTATTCCTGCTCCCTTTGCTGATGAATTTTCAAGTGGGGTGGGGTGGATCAGGAAGCTGGGTATATATATATATATATATATATATTTTTTCATTCTGGTTTTGGACTGAGTAGGCATATCTATTCATGTTTATCCTTGTGAATTAATGTGAGATTTGGTCCAAGGTGACACGCCAGCACAGGGCAAAGAGTGAATGGGCTGAGTGAGAAACAATAAGCGTGGTCATAGTGAATCATCTAAAAGGAGCGGTGATGCTGTTTGCTGTTTTAAGATCAAGCTGTCATTACTGGCAGATTTTAATAAAAACAAGTTTAGAAATATGATGCCGCACTCTTAGAAATAAAGACGATGACTAGAACCATAAAGGGTTCTTCAGGAGACCTTTTTGGTTCATGATACAACCTTTCATAAGAGTTCAATTTGGAGCATTTTCAGAGAGGTCTACCAAGAACTCAACATAAAGGGTTATGACTAGAACTATCTGGGTTTCTCCAACACAACTGGGTTTGCAGAACACAATCAGGGGGTTCTACCAAGAATCTTTTCATATTCAAAGGGGTTTTATCTAGAACACGTTCATGGGGTTATGCAAATGACCACCATTGAACACGGTCAGAGGGTTCTACCATGAGCCTTTTTATGTTCCATGGTTTTATCCAGAATTCTGTATAATCAGGGCGTTCTACCGAGAACCCCTTTATATTATACAAAGAACCCTCTAATAACTCAGTGGCTACACTTTTTATTTACCCGAAAAAAGTTTTGATCTGATCTGTGACTCAAAACCAACGTACAATCCAAACCATGAGTCTTGTGATCCATTGCCCCCGCTTCCATCCGATGAAAAGAGTTCTTAGTGGCACCCTTTTTCTTACAAAGACAAACCATTTCTTCAAAAAAGGACTCTTCAGACGCAAGTGGTTCTCAGCCCTTTAGAAAGGGATGGAAGCCTCATTTCTCAGAGTGTTCATCATTCTTTACTTTGTGGACTATGAGTCAGAAGTAGAGAGCCAAACTAAACACAGCATGCAGGACTGAAATAGTCTGCTTTTAGTATTCAACTCAGTGCCATGAAAGCCTCGCTACAGTAAGCCAAAGTCTTATCAGTCTTATGCCGTTGCTTTTATTGCTATAAAAAACATTGTATTTCAGCCTGTTGATGTCTTGTTCATAAAGAAAGCCATTACATTTGACCTTGAGACTTGTGTGTGCCTAATTGCTGTTCCTGCATAACAATTTGCAAAGCGCTAACAGCACTGAGAAAACAGCATCCATCAGTGGCAGAACTGGTAACTGGCTAACAGCTTTGTATACACAGTGGACAAAGAAAATGTCATGCACACATGCTGTAGAAGACTCTTGAAATACTCTGGACAAGACTCCTTTAACGAGAGAAGAGGAAGATAAAATAATACTTAAAATTGGAGGTTTAAAACATGGTCTCTATCTGTTCGTCCACCACCACCACTTTCCAGCAGATGATTCCTGTTGTTACTCTTGTGCCAAAAGCAGGTCAATAGTTTTGCTTATCCAGTGAAATATAACCTCAATATGCACTGTTTTTTCTAAAATAACTCACAGTAAATTCTCACATTTACTGTGTTTTATGATGATCATATAGTATATTATACATTGCTGTATGTTAAGCTGGGCTGGGTGATATGGACAAAATGCAATATCACTATTTTTAACCAAATACCTTGATAGCCATAATAACAATATTGTAAGAAATGACTTCTGGTGCTTTCATAAAATACTGACACAATGAGTTATTTGCTAAATAATCATAAGTAATGTGGATATAATGGATATACGTGGGTAAAGGTAAATAATGGAACAGACAAAACAGCTTGGTAAGTTCAGAAAATTACATCACTTTAATGTAATGCAGCCTTTAATGGACATTAATATAATATCATCCACATGTATACATAAATCATCCACCCACCACCCACCCTAAAGTATTATTATTAATTTCCAATTTAGAAACTCGGGCACCTCTACCAGTTCCTGTAGGCTATTTTAAATTATGTCAAGCTGCGCAAGCTTTCCAGGTGATTATTTTGTTGTGTGTTGTTTTTATGTATCAGTGTAAAACTATGTAAAAGTGAAAACTGTAGTTATAAATTTGATGGGACAGGAAACCCTACAGAGGAGACAGAATAAAGTAATCAATGATGCTGTGCCCTGTGCGTAAATGTGCTAACAGCGTCTCTCTCTTTCTGGAGAGATGCACCTTATATCCCACCTGCAACCCATCCATTATTCATCAGAATGTTAATTTTTGTAATGTTGCCTGCTCAACCCACAGATTAACCACAGTGCCTGCAGGTGTAACTGCAGTCCGTGCTCCACTTGTAGAAACTCTCTGACTCAGAATCTCAATTTGCCCAATACTTTGTCTCATCCAACACTTGCAAAACTTTACATAAAATTATGAAAAAAGTAATAAAATTAATCAAGACCCTTTTGGTTTGGTTAAGGTTGACTGGTGATATAAAAGGCTAAATAATGTCCTAAAACAGTTTAAAACAGCAGTAAAGTGTGTATTTTTAGGGAACTCTTTTCAGCTGTGGGTTTGGTGCGCTTGTGAGTATTTACTGCAGCAGGAGGATGTATGTGGGATTGACTCAAAATAAACTACAGTGCTCATTTTCATCATAATGAATTAACATGTTATGTGGTGCAATTGTGTAGCTCATTAATGTGTTTTTTAAATAGTTTTTGGACAGAAATGGAGCTCTATGACACAGAGGAATGAGCTATATTGGACTTTGGCTGTACTTGTTAGTGGGATCGATTCATTCTTCCAGACATTTGTTGACCACAAGATAAATACAGAATATCTCTGAACCAATTTAACACATGCAAACCATCAAGATTAGAATATTTTCAGATAGCTTATCCACTTTTGGTACTCAGCTCACGAGCTACAGCATAATAATTTGAGTTTAGGTCGATATATGTTGGCCTTTTAATCAGTGTGAGATATCAGCAAATTGTGTTGCCTACTGAGAGTATGATTGAAATTCATCTTGATCTCATCCAAACCCGCAATTATGCTTCATTACTCATGATCTAATCGTTATGTCAGAGGCTTTTTCACCCCTCAAAAGAAAAAACTGTCACATGTAATTTTCAACATTTTCAACATTCAAATTTAAAGATGCGGACTATGAATATATAAAAAATATCTTTATTTTCCATGCAGCAGTATCTCTGTTGGTGCACAAACCCAGATGGGTTGAAGTGTGGTGAAACCAGTCAATTAAAAAGTCACTTCCCCATTATACTTTGATGTTCTTCACTTAAGACTGAAAGCAAACCTTAATCATTCTGCACAGAACATCGATAGCTGTAATGCATCAAGGGCTCAGACTGGTACATACAGCGTTTGGGAATTTGGACCTGCTAAATGTGACTTATTCATGTGAAGTGGGAGAGAGGTGTTCGTCTCTGCCTCAGCTTGACTGGCAGTCTTCTCAAATGATTTCTGTAATGCATAACTCCAAAGGGAATTTCTCATACACCTGAATGCTGACAAGATGTGCTAATCAAGTGTGGTAACAGCTAAATCCCCAGAGATATCTCTCCTTTAAGCTTTCTTATTTTCACATCACGTCGAAAAACTACATGGCGAAAAAAAAAAAGTTTCAAAAAGATAGTTTCAACAAAGTGGCGAGAAGATAGAAATGTGTAATTGTAACAAATGAAGGCAGCTAAAATTTTGAATCACATTTCCTTGCGAGGATGAGAGGTATGACAGATTGGATTAGAGAATCAGCAATTATAATGGCCATTGGGCAAAAGCCCCAGGTTTATCTTCATTCTGTGAGGCACAGCACCTGTGCCACATATACTGTGTCAGATTAATCACAGCCATCTGCATGAGCATAATAGCTCTTTCTCCCTCTTTTTTGCCCGCTTTGCATCTCTTTTCTGACATTCAGAACAAAACTAAAGGCCTGCAAAAGTGTGCATCTTATGGAACACTGCAGCCGAGTTCTATTTGTAGAGACACACGTGCGAAGAAATGATGCCATTTGTGAAAAAAGGTTGATGGTATTATAATGTGCAGCAACGCCGATGGAAACCTGTTGGAAAACCTGTTTGAATGCAGAAAGGGATTTCAGCTGTAACTGGCAGAGAATGTGTAATCATTGCTTTTTATTTTTCACAGGCAGTATGATCCACGGTTAGCAGTAATCCATATTCTACGCCGCACGTAATTAGCCATCATAACCAACAACCCTTGGTCTATTACTCTGTGTGTTTAACATGCATCACAGAGGTAGAGCAGCTGACAAGGATTTAGTGAGTTGCAGCGCCACAGTTAAAAGTAAATATCTGGATCGCTCCTTGCAGGGATTTCTTAGACTACTTGTGACTTGCTTCTTCAGAGGTGTTTGAAAAAGGAAGAGTGCGGTCTTGTTATAATGACACGGTTTGTGGGAGATCAGGCTATAAAGGAAAAAAAAGTGAAGTAGAGCCTTATGACACAACTTCATATCCTTTTGCGTTTTAGATGGTGACAGTTTTGTCAGTGAATTATTCTGATACAGTACATCATTCCCGAGAAAATTGTTGCACATGATTCAGTACTATGGGTTTGGGTGCTTTTGGTGCTCCGCAGTATTAAACACTCTGTTTCCTCCTAGCTCCTCCAGTCCCACTTGTGCTGTTTAGGAGACATCATAAAAAATACAGGAACTGCTCCTTTCATAACAAGATCAAAAGACAAGGGGAACACAAGGCTCCTGTCTGTTGTTCACTGTCATAAACACCTACCGTGGGCCTGAGCTCTGCAGTAAAGTTTGCAGTGTTGACACATCAGTGTGATCAGCCAACAGGAATGGTGATAATGAATTGAAGATTGAAACATGAGCAGTAGCCCATATTTATTTGAAAATATGTCTGTTTGGAACATACTGAGAAGTGAGTTGTGCTGCAGGAGTGGTTTAAGTGAGATAAGTTTCTTCTGTCATTTGATACCTTTTCTTGCATGAAATCCTGTCAATCTGTGCTGATCACAGTGACAGCTACAAACATTTTACCACCAACCTTTCAAGTATATTCAGTATATTCATGTCTCAGTTTCCTCTGTTTTGGACATCAGTGATTTTCAGCATGTCCTTAATAGTCATTTGTGTAGTTGCGGCCACTTTTGGATGTTGTTGGTGTTTTCTTCAGACACTGCAAGACACTATGTTCTTGGCTTTGACCGTGGCTGTGCAGCTGCTATGACCTAAACTAAAACTTGGCATTACCGTGTCTCTCTCCCCATCACACCACCTCATGTAACACTAACTGGATTTATTCACTCACTCAGTCACTGCAGCATACAGAGTACACAATGGAAGCATATTTTACATTACAGCATACATTATTTAGCTCATGATTTTATCCAAAGAAATCTACAATAAGTGCACTTAAACATGAGCAGACAACACAAAAATTGCAAGAATCATTCTGGGCTCCTGAGAACGTTATGATTTGAGTCATCGGTTGGGAAGACCCCGAGCTGACATGCTTTGTCAGTTGAATCTCTGCACTGGGTTGCTGTAGCTTGCACACAGTAGTGTAAAACAAAAGCATGGCAGGCTGTGAATTTTACAAAGCCTCCGTTAGTTCTCCCTTTTCTGAAAAGCCTTGATTAAAAGTGTTGAATTTGACCTTCTATTTTCACACAAAAAAAAAATCTTTTTTTTGAAGAATATGCTCCATTTGAACAAGGCATTATATTTTATTCCTAGCCTCTAGAATTCCCTTTGACTATTTAAACTATATGCATGCTAACCAGTGTATTAACATTTATTCTACTCTATTCTATTATTCTATTCAAACTTTGACCAATTTGACCATTTAATGGCTTTTTGGAGTAGATGTATTTATTGTAGGATGATACTTATGATGCTTTTTCAATTCTTTGACTTGTGGAGTATGTAAGTTTACATAAGTATTTAAGATTTATTGTGATTTATTTCAGTTCTTTTGTCTGGGTGATGATGCATTAAACAGTTTCAGGTGTTCATCATCTCAGCAGTGTTTGTAGATATGGAAGTGTTTAGATGCTGCCAACATACCCAAAGAAAGTTGGTCAGACCAAAATATCGATATTTAATAAATATGTCAGCAGAAAGCAAGACAGTGTGCAAGAGTTTCTCACATTGTCTTTATTTTGTATCTGCCTCTGAAGCACCTGACACACATTCAGGTGTGCAGAGATTTTTTCCAGTATTTTTGAGGAACAAATAAAATCTCAAAATGGCCACAAACCACAAAACTAACTGTAATGGAAACATAGGACAGCACAACGATGGATTGACAGGGCTGTCAGGAGGAAGAGATGCTCCATGGTGCGATGGGGTTTTATAACTGAACTAAGAGCAGGACACACTTTTACTTTCTCCGATTGTGTAGAAATCTGACGTTTTCAAATCACAAAAGACAAACAAAGACAGGCAGGCTAAAAATCTTCATACTGAGCAGCCAAATCTGACTCAACTGACAAAATTCTATCCCTAAGTAGCAGCAGCGTGCTTGTCCTCTGTTTTGCTAGCTTATCACGGTAACTAGCTACATCCAGCTTCTGTGGGCTGGACATCGCTGCTGATGATATGTATAGTGCCACCCCCTGGATTAACCGGATTGGTTCCTTAGCTTTATGTCGTATACTCAGCCTGACTGAATCCATTTTTTTTAGACTGCCCTTGCTCACTGCGGTTTCAAAGCAAGAAAGGCTCCTGATATGTCTTGTTACACATGAAAAACACCACATGAACATGTTGACAAGGTTAAATATGTGATTTTCACTGGAGGGGGTCTCTTAATGGGCCAAGGTTCAGCTGCTGAACAGATGAGTATTCACCGTCCTGATGTCAGTGAGGAGCCGGTTCCATCAATATGGAGTCAGGACTGCAAGAGATTCTCCTGAGTGGTAGCTGAGTGTATGGTTTGATTATGTCCTGGATGTAGGAGCGGCCTGAGCCAATCCTGTGTCTGGAATCTGATTCAAACAGCCACCGGTAGCCAGAGCAGGGCGTGGAAGAGAGGCGTAGCCGAACTTTGGGAGGCTGAAGAGCAGCCGGGCTGCTGCAGGGATGACGCATGCAGGCACACCAGCCAGGAGCCTGTTCCAGTAGTCCAGGTGCAAGATGACAAGAGCCAGGACCGGAACCTGCACTGCTTTCTGGGTGAGGAAGTGTCGAGTAACAAACTGGCTCAGAGAATGTGACAAGCAGGGTGTCCATGCAAGAGATTTAGTTAAAGCAAAAGTGATTATTAAAACTAGATTATCAATAGAGTGTGTTGATCAGCAGTGAAAGCAGTGCATGGATATGTGGTAAATGTGGTGTTGAGGTACAAATCAGGTCTATATGAATAAAGTAAAACATTAAATATGCTCTCATTTCTTTATTCATTATTGGAGATACTGTGTGATGCAGTGTAAATATGTATTTTAATTAAAATGTAAGAAGTAGCATGAATTTGATTGAAAGGAAAGTTGAATTGCACAATAGCTCCTCCTGCAGAATTTGCTTTAAAGTCAAACTGATTCAGAGGAATGCATAATAACACTGACAAAAGACTTGTGTGTAAGTTGCTTTGCATCAAAAAATAGGAAAATAGAAAAAAAGAGAGGAAAACAGTCTGCTCATGATTCACATGTCTCTGTCTGTTTCTCTCACTGTGAATAGATCCAGGCAAGACATCAATATTTTACACATCTTTCAAAAAATGAAAGATCTGTTGTGTCCAAAATTCCAGTCCCTGGTGAATTATTCAGCCTTTTGCTTTTGAAATGTAAAAACATTGTGGATTTATTTGTTCTCATAATTAGCGGGAAAAAAAGGAACTTTTTCTAAAGGGATCTCACATTTTCAGAAACAGCTGTCAAGTCATATATACTTAAAAAAACTGGTGTCATTCATCTTTTAAAATTGGATGTCAGTATTCAGATCAAAGAGAAATAATACACAGCCAAAACACTGCCAATGATATAAGGTTTTATAATTTTTTTCTCTTAACTGTTAGTTTAGTTTAGTTTAGTGTGGCTTAGACATCTATCATATTTGGCCACAGTCCACAGGGGAGTCACAATGATCAGAGAGCCAAAACTCAAACCAGCATCCTGGTTGAAGAACAACAAAACATTCCTGTTTATTTCTCACTCTCAGCCTCTCTCTCAAACTCACAATGACAGGATCGACTTTTGTAGAGTCAGCTTTTCATTATTAATTCATTTCCACAAGCTGAGCAAACGTTTAAATAGTAAATATTTTTTACAAAGCAGGCAACATGTCATTGCTCGCCCAAATGGATCGCCACGGTGTGTTAAATATCACTCACTCCTGAGAACTGGGGCAAAACTGTATTTATAAGGGTTTTTGAATTTTATTCTTCAATTATGTAGAAAAATACATTTATAGCTATTAAACCTTGTAATGTGCCAACCAACTAGTGATTTATTTTTTTATTAAACATTATATAGGACTATTTAATGTTGTTTTGATTAGATCTACAATAAAAAAAAATGTATTTTTATTCAATAAGTAAATACCATTATGTCGCCCACTTACAATTTCTGTTGATAGTGGAATTTGTCTTTTTGATAAAGAACATATAATATCATTTTTAAAACAAAAACACACACATTAGGAGTATGAAATTAAATTTCTTTGTTTATGTAAACTCATTTTGTAAATCCTTATGAACATATTTAATAAATGTAACAGAAAAACCTCTCTGTGACAAAGCTGACAGGCAACTGATGGAGTTGACATCACATGCAGGAACATTTATGTCACCTCCGTCATCATAGATGTCACATACTGTATCTGACGGAGTTGATGTCTTATTTATAGCTTTTGATTTTGAACGCTTTTAACTTTTTTTTTTTGTGCATTCTTGCCTGGGAGAAGGGTGTTTTCTGACACAGGGCAAGTTTAGAAATACATACATTTCATAAATATAAATCCTTAAAGAATAAATCAAGAAACTGGAATTTAAGTGTTAATAATAGTAATTTTTCAATTTTTATTTGGTAGGACATGATTTGTCCTAATTCTCAAGAATGGATGATATATATTTTTATTTCTGGCTACTATAAAATCATTGTGTGGTCACAGAGATAGGGATGCAGAAAACCAGATG
Source organism: Lutjanus erythropterus (assembly GCF_056507025.1). NCBI lineage: Eukaryota > Metazoa > Chordata > Actinopteri > Lutjaniformes > Lutjanidae > Lutjanus > Lutjanus erythropterus. Next base: position 20,798,263 of record NC_139337.1, on the reverse strand, counting down.
CATTGCAGATAAGAGGATTACAGGCGACACTCCTTCTTGCTCCTCATTTGAGATTTCAAAGCTGCTGCGATGCTCCAGGAGCAGCAGCTGGATCGTGGGTGCTAATCTTGGCCTTTCAAAAGTCAAAGAGATGGCTTTTCAAAGCCTTGCTAGGTCTTGCTGCCATCATCATTACTGAAGCTACAGATGGTCCCAGTTTTGCATGGCTACTTGAAGGCAGGGGGTATTGAGTGAGGCTGCTACTGTAAAGGGAATAGACGGTTGTGTCGAGAGCGGTTTGATGTGGAGGAAAGACAAAATGTTGGAAATTAAATGCTTCTCCTATCTTGCATGAAAGCATGTTTTCATGACTGCAACCCTTTGCTGTCTGTCTAATGTTCGTAAACTGTTTTCCTCAATTTCCTCAATAACGAGCACAATTATATCATAATTCATGATCATGGGAATAGGTCACCAAACGAGGTGAGCACACACTGCTGGTTTAATGATAAATAGTTGAAAGCTTCAGGAAGTCCATCAAACCTGAACTGCATCACCTCACCACCAGCATCACGCACAGCAGGAACAGTGAGTGTTACCATGGTGAGTGTGATTTGAGAGCCCATTAGTGAACTGTTAGAACTGGTCGCACAACAGGTCGCTCCGATCTGTGCGGAAGGACCGGTGACATTTTTTATTTCAGTTTTCTTTCCTACGGGAGGATCAGCTGAAGATGAAAAATTACACCCTTGAAAGACATTTTAATTACTCCTTGATAGAAAACTTAATAGCCTCTGATTCGATAATTTCCTCAAGCCAGTTATCGAGTGTTGGAAAACCAGCCGGGAGACTTTTGTAAAGAAGAACAAAGCGTGCAGGAAATGGTATCTTCAGCAATCTTTTTTTTTGTCTTCGAAAAAGTGTAAACAACTTTCATCTGATCTATGAAGCACCTGAGGCTAAGACGAAAGGTTGAATGATTTTAAATGTCACTAGGGGGCAATCAGCAGGTCTTAAAAACCAGCTATTACCACCAACCTGTCAGAGTTTGTGTGCCAGAGCTGTCGTTTCATACTGTAAGCACATGTAGATGACTGGAGCTTTGACGCTGGGGATTTCCCTGTCGCTTTCTTCCCTCAACAGTTGAAGCCCTCCAACAAATCAACCTCCAAAATCTTATTTAATATAGTTACACAGCGCCCATAGCTCAAACCTGAACTATATTATAAACAACTAAAGCAATTTAGATATAGCCTTAATATCTGACAGCTAAATACAGTATATTAAGAAAGCATAACCTGTACCATGGCTTTCCATTAAATGGTTTCTTTCAATGTTATGTACAGTGTGTGGAGGGAATAATAACATTGGTTTGTTAAGGCAGGAAGCTTTGAGCAGCTTTTTGACAGCCTCTTTTCATTCGCAACAAAATGCAATTTTCAACCAACAGTAACACTTTAGAGGCATGAGCGTATCGCAGGCCATGTGCAAAAATAGCTAAGTAGAGGCAAAATGACCTCTTTTTATTTTTGTATTTGTCTGTTTTTTGTTGTTTTTTTTTTGTTTATTCTCTGTGCACATTACTCGCTGGTGCACACTGTCAGCGTGGATTTTATTAATTGAATTGACTGGTGTGTTTGTGCTCTTTGCAGGTCACTTACTGATGGTACCTTGCATTAAAAGGGACCTTCATTCGTTTTAACCATTGTCTGCTGCATGTGTGGGGAAAAAACTTGTGTGAAACCTTTTGTGGCTTGAGAGGGAGCAGCACAAAGTGTGATGGACTAAAGGTTTGTGAATATAATAGTTCTGTGCTTTGGCGTTAAAAAGAAGTGAGCTTACCAGACCTGTCCAGCGCACTTCTCATCGGCTCGAGGCTACATTAGCTGCTAATAGCGTCCTAATAACACCCAAAACTCTCTGTCAGTGGTCAAGCTGTATTGTTGGTAATGAAGTCAATAGGGTTGCAACTTATGTGAATTTTCCTTAACTGATAGTTGAAAACACTGACAATCAATATTTGATTAATCATTAATAATTAGATACAAAACACAGTGTGTTTTTCATTTAAGTTTTATTTAAACTCTTCTTCCCGCGTATCAGTAATCTGAAATATGAGGTGAGAAACTGAACAAAATAAAGTCAAATGTTGTGCAATTACTGCCATTTCTAGATTAAAAAGACAGAACGGAGTCGACTTGAAAGACATCAATGACACCATTTTTCTTTAGCATAAATCTTCACTGTAAATCCTGAGCTTGGAGCCATGTTCAAGTGTGCGAGGGTGTGTGTGGTGTGATGGTGTGGGCACACAGGTAAACAGTATTTCAGGGGTTTAGCAGACTCGGATTACACCAGACGAGCAGTATGGAGGCATTTTGTGTTTTTTTTCAGTTGTTTCTTCCATTTGAAACAAACGTTCACTTACATTGTTTGGGAGGTTCTGTAACACATTTTCCTGTGAAACTCCAGCAGTGTTTTGTGGACTAAAAAACTAAATCTATCCGATCCCTTTAATATTTTACCTGATCTATGAACGTGATTTCTGCCTGAGTCATGTATGATAAGTTTTTACCTGCAATGGTGGTTGCTTAAAAATCAGTTAAACAACTCCCATGATCCCACACGACTTCAGATGTCATCAAACTGCATCTTTTCTTAATGTTTTAATGTGAGAGACCTTCCCAGCAGCAGATCTTACATACTGTGCATTAATTTCATGCTAAGGAAATGTGATCTTCCTATACTCAGTGAGTTTCTTATAGATACACTTTCCCTGAAAGTTTCTTATTTTTATTTTAAAATTTTAAAGGGACATTAGATGTTGGCCTCTGGCAAATGTCATTGACTTTAACCCCATCACAAAGCCTATCAGCTCTCACAGAACTTTAGCAAGTCAGACCTACTTAAACGTCTTGCCCAGAGCTGAGGAGACAAAAGAAATAGAGTCATCTAAAAATAGGGAGCCTCCAGGTTATCGCAAGGAGGTTTCGTATCTCAATGGATCCGAGGTCTGTTTCCCTTTTTCCTGTTTCAGCCTGGGACGTACAGACCGAGGGGCGAAGGGTCATTTTACTCAAAGACGCTCACCCCGCAGGGATCAATGGAGCTAGAGGGATTATTTTCCAGTGCCTCTGGAATGATTTTCACGGATCCTCGGGCTGTGGAAAGCAGTCATTGCTTTAACACCAGATCATCAAATTATTTCTGATTTTAAACAGAAGTTCAGAGATTTATTTGATCTTATGTAGAGAATCAGCCTTGTTCTGTTAAATCAGTGCTGGCTAAAGATGGATGCGTCACTGTGTCAAATACACTATACACTATAAATAAGGGTTCTTCATGAAGGTTTTCAAACCTCCTGTTTGCTGAGATGAAATCACAAGGTTTTAAGAAGGCTTCTTCTTGCAAGGCTGAGGTTCTGGCCATAACAGTTACATTAAGAACCATTTTCATCCAAATATCCCTTTTTGAAAAAAGGAGTTCTTCAAGGTTTGTTGAGATTCTTGAAGAACTCTTTTGTCAAGGATTCTGTCAAATTTGTGGGTAATAAATTTCTCTAACCCAGTCATGAAAGATTCCTTCGAGACATGTTATAGATGTATATTAAATACTTTTTTTGTGCTTGATATAGTTTTTACACCAAAAAAGTTAAATTATCTTGTTAAAGTCCTTAAGATGAAATATAAGCCTTCTCCCTCCTCCTCCTGTCTCCTACTTCACTGACTTAACAGTCCATTCTCAGTGTTTGTGCACTGGAGCCTTCAAGTTTCCACATCACAGCTGTTTAAGTTAAATATTAGACCATGACTGGCTTGTAAATTATTTGTGATGTCAGAAATCATCATATCAGATGAATGTGGAATCAGCCTTCAAGTGTCAAACCCTCAAATATTCAACTGCAGGAACAAGAAGAAAAACACATTTTTGAGTGAAGGGGGGACTTTATGTTCTTGTGAATCAATATACTTGGCGGAGTTTTTAAGACCAGTACCCACCCTACCCGAACTCGACCTGAATGTTCTTATGAGAGTGAGAAAAGAGGCTTTTCAGTCTGTCAGGACTTCGGCAATCGACCTGTCCGTGCGCCGTACGTGGTGCTGAACAGGTAGGCCGCTGAATCACAGATGAACCTGCTGCACAGGAATCCTCATACCAAGAGGTGTTTTGCCTATTTCTAATCCATTTAATTTACAAGATATTTATGCGGCTCAAAACAATTCTGTGAACTGACAAGGAATGATAAAGCTGTGGGCATGTTTGACAGAAAGAGGGACAGAGAGAGACAGAATGGCAGGAGAGACGGTAGAAAGTGGACTTTTAATGCACAGCCTATAAGCGCCTGCAGTGTTACTTTAAGTTATTTATAACTTACGCAGAGTGCTGCTTTGACACATTTTGACCCACTCTGCTCAAACCTGTGATATTTCCTAATGAGCTGACCGTCTCTTGTAACAAGGGTTAAAAGTCGAACCCTCCCTATGGGTTCTTGATGGCACCCTTAGAGAGTGGAAAGGTTCTGGATAGGACCCCCAGCCAGGGCTCTGGGTTCTCTGTAGAACTTCTCATAGTGGGTTCTTGGTGAATCCTTTGACAGATGGGTCAAGGTAGAACTCTCTGGAAGGATTCTACGTGTCTAGTCCAGTTAGCACCTTTTTTCAGGGTATAGGTTTCCTCAGGGGAAATGTTGTCATTCTCAAAATGTGTCTTTCCTGGAGACAAAGACATCTTCTTTTGGTGTTGATGGTGTCCGTCTGTCTGACTGCTCCGTTCATTCGTCCATCCATCTGCTAATATGTCCACTTATTCACTTAAACCGTTGTTGAATTGTTTCTGCCTGGTTTTGCGAACCGATTTTAGCTCCTCACAATCCTCACTGTTACTTGGTCAAATCAGCAGGGAATGCTGCTAACATGCTCAATGTACTGTAATATTGCCTTGGTCTCTCAGGATCTTCTCAGCATTACAAATATAATACAAAATTCATATTTGCAAGCATCTGAAGTCATGACTCTCAATCCACTAGACAATGAGCTGGCAGAAAACATTTGCTTTGCATCTACATGGATATATCTTGTGGGAGTATTTGCATACCAACTATCATTTGCATGTATTTATTTAACAGAGCTTCTGTGATATGATTAGTTACCCAGCCTGCTGATGTTGTGCGGACAAATAGTAATGCGGTGCCAACTTGGTCTGCAGGTGCCTCCAGCGTGTGAGACAACAGCAGTGACAAACTGATGGTAATTTCTGGCAGTACAACCTTTCAGCCACCCACCTCACACTCCAATCCTTTCTCTCCCGCTCCTTCCCCGTGCCCTTGTGATTAATGTGTCTTACTCTCCACATGCTGCCCTTAAGACAAGAGCGGCTTACCGCTTCCCTTAGCTTGCCACAGGTCCCCAAAATGACACAGTCAAATAGGATTAGAGTTCGCATTTGGGGCGGAGGGTGTTTTTGTGCGTGCATGTGAGGGCACAGAAGAAACATCCATGAAGTAGTTTGTTTTTTAGCCAATTTATGTCATAAGAGAAGAAAGGTGCAGCAGCTCGGGTGGGTTGATGCCTTGGCAGCCGTGTTGTTGCGAAAAACAAGACTGGAGGGGGTGAGATAGGGATTTGAGGGGGTGATTCATTGCAATCTGCCACAATGGTATATGTGCCCAAAGCTGAAATCTCAGCCTAGGTTCTGCCTTAATAAAGCCTGTTGGCGTTAAGCCTTATTACTCAGCAGTCAAATGCCAAAAGACATCTAGTGTTCCACAGTGAGGCTACGCTGTTCTCTATCTGGTCTTCCATTAAAATGAAGCTGCAGGTCGTGTTTTATGATGTGAAAATGCTCAACAGATGTTAATTTCTTCTTACAGGAGACCTCTGACATTATAATTTCTGCCAGAGCACGTCAAACCAAGTTAAAAATGTTTACTGAAAAAAGTGAAGAACGTTCACTTTTTAGTCTGTAAAGAAGGAAGCAAGTAGACTTAGACGATAACCAGATGCTGGAGCAGGGGAAAGCCAAACAAGCCATTTACAAAGCTACTGGATCATCTGAAAAATGCACTGCTGTGAAGTGACAACATGGCTGTTATTCATAGATCATCAACAGTTTTTTATTTTCTATGTAGTACATGCATCCTGGTAATCCTGGTATCTCATTGTAAGGCAATAAACCTTTCTTTTAGGGTTGGGCGACATGTTAAAATTTTCCATCCGGCCGCCAGCGCCCCAACAACTGGCAATTGCCGATATAATTGTGCAGGTGTGTGTGTCCACCCCTGTGTTTCAGCAGGGACATGTATGAAAGTGGTGAGACCACTGTGTTATGCATCTTACGTGGGACCAAACATTTGGCAATGGCATTATGGCTTTCTGCAATTTTAAAATCCCAAGAGGCACAATATTTGTTAAAGGCAAAATGAGTGTAAAAATACCATTCAAAATCAATTATTGTTGTGCTGCAGAGATGTCCTGGCTTACACGTGTCCATGTTGTCTGGTACAGATCCTCGTAACAAACACCATAATTCATTCAACCCTACTGTAATGTATGTTTGTCAAGTCCAATAAATTCACAGAATGTCAAGAAAAGACATATTCTTACATCTATTTTCCTTATTAAACAGAAAAATACAACCATACCCCTTCTGAATATGCTTCTGTCTTTCACCAAACCAAGACTAGGCAAGATTAACTAATCAAAAACACACTTCATTCAAACTTGACTAATAAAACTCACCAAAACTGCCCTGTTTAGTCTTTCCACTGTTCCAACACTGGTTCCCAATCTGGTTTGATCAAAATAAATCCTTAATTCACCAAGTTAAATGTGAAAATATTCTGGCTCTACAGGCTTTCGCTCTTCTGGTCAGTAGGTGTGCACAGTGCCGCTGAATGAAGTTTGTTGCCGGGCAGCAGCTCTCATTCGTTCTTTGGAGGAAAACATTAATTAGCAAAATAAAATGACAAAACTTCCCCCCAAAAAACCCAACCTCTGATGGACTCGACTAATTGCCAGTGGCTGTTATTTTTGTCCTATTGCCCAACCCTGTTCTCCACCATGCAAACCAAAATGCAAAAAATACAAAGCATAATCAGCACTAAGATAAGATAAATTACATTATTACTCGAAGCTGATGATGCCTTAATGATTATAACAATTAACTACAGATGGGTTAAAACACATTATACTGAACATCATCTGTGCTGCATTCCAACACTGTCTTCAAGAGACCGGGCGTGACAAGATGATGAGAATGGACCGGGGCCTAAATGTTAAGTGATGTCAACTCAATCAATCCATTGTCACACTTGTTGTTGATTTTATCAGCCTTCCCATCCGTGACAACCACTGGCCCCATTTGCAAGGAAGCAACCTTGGAGAAATCGCAGCCCTGAGGGAGAGTTGCAGACTGTGGCTCTTTTCGCCTCATCACCCACTCTATCCCCCCAGACAAAAGCAACAACTTTCAGACAACGCAAGGCCAAGAACACAGATGTTAAGCAATCTGGGTCTCAATAAAACGTGTCCCTGGTTTCAGCTGCAAATGGAAGGAAATCGTAAAGAAATTCTTTTGCTGCCAGTAAAATCCTCTGACGTATCAAGGGTGAATCCCTCCTACATGACTGGAACGACAATGAAGACCCGGCTGCTTTGTTTGTTCACACAGCGGATGTGCTTTCTGACAGTGTTATTCAGCAGCCATATATCTTATAAATGACCATCACCATTTCCCCATTTCTTGTTACTGCAGATAATGGTTTTGTTACTGTATGATGAAAGTAGAAGATTGGAATTGGTGGCAAATGAAAAGGCCAATCCCTATAGAAATGTCTGACTTCATTGCACTGGATGAGATTGAACCTGTCTCCTTAACCACCTTTCTGTCCACCTGCCACTGAACGCCAATTGAGCTGATGCAGGTGCACAGTGAACCCTGCTGTCAGTCGGCAGTCTAAAGGCTAATTCAGAATGACACCCTCTGTCCATCTGTGCAGGCTCACAGTTTCAGTTTATTTTGGAAAGCACAACTGGGAGATAGCTAGCTTTCTTCTAAACCTACTTATCCTAAAAATGTGTCACACTTTGTGCATGATGGCATATTTTCTCGGTCTTGATTCTGCTTCATGCATCAGTGAAAGAGAGGGCTGTAAATGGGAGCCATTTTCTGCACCTTTCTAATCCTCTTACGCTCCATCTTTGACCCCTTATCTCAGTTTTTCTTAAAATTACAGAGCCTAATTACACATAACCGGTAGAAATGCATCTGGATTGAATGTAGTTCTGGGCCATATGTGATGTAACAAAATTTGCCGTGCAACTTCTGGTGCTGAAGCTAATCCTATCAAATGAGGATAAGTACAACACAATCCCAGGTCTAACACAAGCACAGCTGATACAGATCCCCTCACAACAGCCAGCCAGAGCTGATTTGAACCAAAAGGATAAATGTTTTTGCTGCAGCATAGCAGCAGAGACCATACCTACTCTGAAAATATCTGTTGATTTTAATATACATTAAGCCTTGGTGGCCTGATCTCGCCTTGGAGATGTTGCTGTAAGGACATAAAGCCAGAAATGAAGGATAGTTAAACATGAGAGTCACCTCTATTATCAAGTAATCAAGGTAATTTATCATTATACAACAGGGTTGCACAAGGAAAGAGAGTTGTAGCGCCTTCATGTTGCGCACATATAAAATATGTACATAGACAATTATGTTCAGAACAGAATATTATAAGAAAAATAAAATAAAATAAAATAAAGCAATATGAGTTATTTCTATATATATTAGGGCTGGACGGTATGACCTAAAATTTATGTTACTGTATTGAAGCACAGTAATGGTATATATCAGGCATATATCATGGTATATTAGTTTTTATTAAAATTTCAGTGTAAAGGAACCAGAAAGAAGCATCATGGATGTATGTATTTAAAATATTCTCACAATTCAAATTTACATTAGTGTGTTAAAGGGAATATCCATTATGTGTTTGCATGTTAGCATTGAGCTAACAGGCTAAGCACTAGCTTCATATATATTAAAAAATTGATTCAGGAATCATAAAAAAAAGGATTCACAATACTGATTAGAATTGATTTTTTTTTCTCTCTCTCCTACTTGATTGTCCCACGGTCCACTGCTCTGTTCTCTAAACCCTGCACTTCGTTTGTTCAGTGCTTCAGTGTATTTCTGTCATAGGTAATACACGTTTCAGCTATAAAGCTGTAAAATTCACAGATTAAAAGGAAAATATAGCCGAGGTTAGAAGGTGCTGCCGACTGCAACATCTTCACACGCTGCCATTACCACCATGTCTCATGTTGTTGTATGTTTTTTGTCTGTTATATTTCCATGTTCTAGTTTTTTTCCTGCCTTGCACAGTACTAAAGCTCATTTAATTTCATTAATTTCAAAGAGAAATCACAAGAAATTGACTGAGCATGAGTCAAGCCGTAAACCGAGAGAATATGACAGCATGTTCTACCTTTGCAGGATGTTCTGTTTTTGCACAGAGCTGCCTCATGTCAGCACAGAGTGACCTTCTTGGCTGATATGAATTACAGTTACATTTGCCCAGCAGACAGTGGAGAGTTTATAAAATCCGTCTGCCATATCCCCTCATAAGGCCATATCTAAGGCAACAAATTCAGTATTATTGTCCAAACACATCACGGAGGAAGCTTGTATAGCTGTAGCCTCTGTAAAGCTGCCAAGCCGGGCTGCCTTTTCCGTAGGCATGCTATATATTAGCTGTCGGAGAGTGTGGTCATAAATGAGCAGGTCTCTGTCCATAACTTCCCTCTCATTGTTTATCATCCTATTCAAGCCGCAGTCACCGTCTCTAGACCCCCACAGAACGGGTCATCTCTCATGAAACATAGATCTGAGTTTTGACACCACACCTGGGATGCAGAGGTGGAAGGAGCAGCAAAGTAGGAAGAAGAGAAGAGGGGATGGTATATTTCAGGACTGACAGACAGTTCAGGGGCATCTGGCAGCAGTTGTTCTCACCTGTGAGTCTGTGCAGTCGGGTCATGAATCAAGCAAGTCAGCCAAAACATCACATATAGCAGAGGTCAAACTTTATCCTCACAAGCACAAATTAGATTTACACTGACAATGATAAGGCAGGATTGGCAGGACTCTCGAGGCCTTTGGACATTAAGGGGATGCGGGCCAGCATCCCACATGCTGTAGATGGATGGCGGACTGGCTAAGCCCGGGACAACACTGTGCCTTCAGTGATGAGCTAATTGAAAAACATAAAGGGAGAGGAGAGGAAGAAATTTAGTGATATTCTAAGTTATGGAAATTTGGCTGCAAGTCAATTTAGGACTAACCATGTATTCTGACTGCAGCCTCCAAGGTTTATGGGTAACACTTTCTGGACTGAGGATCACTATCAGAAATTAATTCACTAAATTACATGCGTTCAGGGAATTAGTTTTGGTCCTTGAGTAGGTACAATAAAATAAAAACAGAGCAAAAATTAAACTGGGTAACTTTAAGCAGTAATAATTGCTTTTTAATCCACTTGGGTGCAGCAGAACAAGCTGTCATTGACACATTATCACCTTATGAATTTGATATTGCAAACATGGAGCAACATTAGCATTCTTATTGAGTTTTTTTGTTTATTTGTTTTTTTTGTTTTTTTGTTTGGCCACCAGCTACATTTCTGTCTCAAACAACTTCTGAAGTAAATGTCCTGCTCTAAATTAGCAATTAACAAACTTTTTCTGCCGTTTGGTGTTGTGCAGGTAAAGTAGAGTACAGTTAACAGAGCTTTTAGTTTTGTTAAACAGCTGCCTGCTGCTGGAATGAGGTTGATAAGAACTGTGAGCGTGAACCAAAACGGTAAATGTGCAGGCCATGAAACCAAAACAGTTAGCTTAAAGACGCAAAAAGCGCTTCGCTGAACAGAGGGTTTGTCACTCTGAGGTTGTGCACAATTATTGGACCCATAGTTTATTTAAGAAACATTGATAGCTGCAGCTTTAAGGTTAAAAATGTTGATGTGATACCAGGAATGTTAGGAGGTTAGTGCAAGGAGAGCGTGAGACTGATGCCCCACCAGATTTTTGATGTCTTAATTTTTTAATTTTCTTTTTAACTGTTTTATATTTTAATCAATTTCTAGTGCAATTTATAATATGTAGCTATGATCATTTTGGATTATGAGTCAAAGGTATTCTAATCTCTCTAATCTCTCTATACAATATTTACCCTAATATAAAGTGGGAGATTACTGAGCTTCGTATTTAGTGAAGTTTAAAATAATCCCCCGTAGTCTCTGAATATATATATGTCAAATTGCAGAAAATTGCAACACTATTTTAAGTTTTCTGGGCGAGGACCCCCGTGCTCTCACTCTCTTTGTTTCCACCCCCCACAGAATTTTGCTTGCAAGACACCTCTGGTAAAAAGTGAAGGCAATGTGAGGAACTGGGGACGTTGCACCAGTTGAATCTAATGGATGTAGCGTGCAGCATTGGGAACAAATTACTCCTGTAATGTATTCTGTAACAGTGTTGCTGTTCTTATTATCACATTACTGTGATGAGTTAAGATAGGTAGCAAGTTTTTTTTTTTTTTGTAGCTCTAACTTTGACATGTTCACTGTAGTCATTCATAAAATGTATTAAAAAGAGATAAGTTTGTTTGACTTTAGCACATTCTCATCCATTTCACACTTGGCAGGAGGAATTATCTGTCCTTTCCAATGTGCTGTTGGACGTCTGGTTGGTGGTATGAATACACAGCAAGTCATCTTGAAGAAAGACCTTTTTTTCACCCCTGTGGGAGAAGGATGATCAACATTCCTGCTCCTTCCAAACTGTAATTACCTTTAATAACAGTATATTTACTGTATTAGTCAAACTCATCTGGAAATTATCGCTCTAATTGCTCTATTAGTATGTGTAGCATCAGCCCCCACAAAAGCCAGTTCCATCATTATGTGAAGTTATCTTGTAAATGAAAGCCTGCACTGCATGGAAATTTGCTTTTAATTATTTTATTATTATAAGTTATGCAAATGTATCATTTCTGGTTTAATGATGATTACATGTCAGCGTTGTCTCTTCCATAAGTCAGGAACATCACTCTTGGTTTAGGGTTAATGTCATCTGTGGGTTTTCTTCCTCCTCTGCACATTAATAGAGCAGAGAGTGTTGTGGCTTTTATGGACTGAAGTCAAACACCTGCAGTATTTCAGTGTGCTCACACTGATGGTTAAAGAAAGCCAGAAGACCACTGGTGTTTTGCAATTTCCCTTCTTACAGAGAGATAATTAGGAGAAGAATTTGATTCATTAGCCTATGGAAAGAAGCGTACCTTCCTCCCTGTGCGGACGGCCCTTCCACTTCAAAGGGAGCACAGGTTCTTTGATCCACGACCAGGAGTAGGAGATGGGTAGAACAGTACAGAGTACCGCTGTGATTACTGCACACTTCATGGCTTCGCCTCTGCCTCTGGACACCGTCTCGGGAAGATGGATGGCGATCGTCGGCCACGTTAGAAGGATAATGTGATCTGATTCCAAGAGGATTTGGCCCTTAAACTTGCTTGGCCCCAGCTGTCGAGATTAACTTTGTGTCACGTCCTGTGATGTCCACCTCGGGTTTTGCTACTTCTTGTATCTTTCTTTTATTTATTTCTTCCCCCACATTTGGTCTATTTTATAGCTCACTGACTTCAGCACTGATACAGTCACACACATGCTTGAGAGACGCACAAACATGCACTTTAGGTCCCACTTTATTTTACAGTACACTAACAAAAAATATCAATTATATGCACTTTATTTGACAGTAAACAAACACAACTGTACCCTAATGAGACACTATACACCCAACAGTACATTAATAAGATGTAAAAAGCTGTACTTTATATCAAATTAGATAAAAAATTCTAAATAATAGGCTCTCTATTAGACAGAAGTTATACTGTTAGAATACACTAATAATACATAACAAGCTGTACTTTGTATCAGATGGGATGAAAACTAGAAATAACCAGTACTAGACCCTAATTACTTTTTATTAGAGGTTATTTAGGGACATTACAGTAGCACTGTGCTGTAAACTAAAGTGAAATCACATATCTGTTACTTCCCCTTTTAAAACCAAAATGTGAACCAGATCTACCGAATAAAAGCCCAAATTATAGTGGCAGAGGGATATTTGTCTTTTTGTGCACTGACTTATTGTAATACTGCAGGCCAGTGTTTGCCAGACTTTCTTCTAGGGACCCAGTTTCTAAAAATGACAAACCATCATGACCCAAATTGCAATAGGCGTTATCCGTCAGTCCCGGGAGGAGTTGATTTGTGCACAGATGAACCTTCCTGACCATTTCAACTGCCATTTCTGCATCACTTAATATTATCTCCACACGTGTCGTTGATAACACGTGTTGAAAACTTTAAATGAGAAATGAATGGGCTGAATTAACAGGCCATGTCATTGTTTTAATTTCCTCTCAACAGGAAAACTATATAGGACATTTTAACCCCCTTTATCATTGAGACAACTGCATTTAGGTGGAATTAATAGGCTGTCATCAGAAATGTACACATTTTAAGTGCTTTATAAAATGTGTACTGCAGGTATAAATCTTGTATTTGGAGAATAGTCTTTTTTTTATTTGGTGACACAAATAAAATATCCTGTGACCCACCTGTGGGTAACAACGAGGTCTAACAGGTGGAAAAATACACTTTAGTTTACAGTACAATTCTGTTATAATGTGCCCTAAATTACACTCTAATAAAGTCTTATAAGGGTCTAATAGTGGGAAATAATACACTTTAGTTTACATTGCAACTCTGTGTTAATGTGTCTGTTATTATCCTCTAAAAAAATTCTAATAAAGTCTAATAAGGGTCTAATAAAGGGGCTTATACTGTCTAATAAAGATCACAAAGTACAGCTTGTTACATCTTCTTACTGTACTGTAAAATAAGGTATGACTAGACTTTCTTTTCTGTTTCTGTTTGTTCTTTTGAAGAGAAGGACAAGGTGATATTCCAATTCACTCCGGTGCCTTTGGTTCTCTCAATGTAGCAGTCACCTTCATTTCAATTACAACATATCTGCTGTTGCGATGGTGGCTGATGCAAAGCTTGTACAAGCCTTTTCAGAATCTTTTTTTTTTTTCATTCGCTCTGTCCTATCTTCTCTTCTTTAAAAGCTTTCCTGCAATTCTTGTACAGATAGATGCACTACTTTGGGGCGGAGAGAATCCCAATTAATTTAGAGGTCGTTTGTTTAGTCCTCCTCATCAGATCAATTTTATGCAGGAGGGAAACAGGGAAAATCGTTACACAGCTTAAAAGAAACCTAAGTGAATTACAGTAATTATTTAATGCTTGGTCTTGATCAAGCTAAGTGTCTGTACAGGCTTTTATTTATTTCCTTAATAGCTCCTTCATCTCCCAAGGTCCTCCTGTGTACTGTGATAAAAGAAACACTCATGAACGAGGACGAGTCCAACTGTAAAGAAAAAGAGTTGCTGTTGGAACTTAGGATTTTTGTTATTAACCAACTTGAAGATGTCTCAACTTGCTGGGGAGGCTGTAAAGTAGAGCAACATTTTCACAATATATAGGAGAAAGTCATTTATCTGTCCTCAGATGCTTTCCCATTTTCAGCAGTAATCAAAGAGAGTGGGCAATTTTGTGTCTGTGTGAATGTACTTTTTTTGTGTGTGTGCAGTTAAGTGTTTTTATGTTTTCAGGTTGTTTTATGGGGTGTAGAATGGGACAGGAAAAGAGGTAGATATTAGACACAGATCACATAAGCTTTTCTAGCTCAGAAAGCTACAAGTGTGTGTGGATGGAGGACAAGGATCAGCTTGTTGGTTGACTCCTGGTCGGGAGTTTTGGTTGATTTTCCGACACCCACATTTAAAAGCTACTGAAATAAGTTTTTAACTGGTTATAAAACAGCCTCAATGTAATAGTAATGCCTCCATATGACCTACATAAGCAAACAAGGCTATCGAGGTGTGGAATTTCTGTGTAGTCATCCTTGATTCTTGCCACTAGGTTAGTATGCAGGGTGAAGGAGCTTATATTTGTCTTCCCAGGCAAGGTTGCAGTTAGCAGTGCGTTAGCCGGTTTAAAAGAAGCAGAGACTCCTCCAGATAATTGTATTTTTGACGTTGTGTTTTGTGGCTGTGTGGTGGAAATTAATGCGATATGAAAGTTCCTTTAAAGCTGGTATCAGCACGTGTGGTTACGTTCTACAAACACTCCTTGAGCAGCTGCTGTGACAGACATATAAAAGAAAAGCACCTGGTGTATCTGTTTACAGAGCAGCCAAACAGAATCATGTAGTCTAAATAAAGCTGATAATAATTTGCACTGCTGTATGATTTCAGTCTGCACACAGTACAAGTAGTTTTCCACACAACAGCAGAGCACAAAACAGGTAATTGGTGTTGAGGATTTTGACGTGTAGTTGCCTGCAGCTCACTGTGGCTGCTCCTTCTCCTTCTTGTAGCAAATAAAGCAAAACACTAGATGCGAGCATTCTCTAAGCTCCAGCTTTGACATATTCACTGTAGTCATTAATAAAATGTATAAATAAGAAATAAGTTTGCTCAGCTTTAGCACCTTTTCATCCAGTTCACACTTGGCAGGAGGAATTATCTGTCCTCTCCAACCTGCTGTTGGGCGTCTGGTTGGTGGGATGAATACACAGTAAGTCATCTTAAAGAAAGACCTTTTGTTCACTCCTCCTTGTTGTTCCAGTAATCCGCTGACAAAAAAAATAAGACAAAAATGACAACATCTCATTTTTAGACAGACTGGTACATCATTTACATGAAATCTCTGTTGCATGTGAAGGCAATTTGAATCTAGCAGGGGAATGGCGGACCCTGCCACTAACAATTTGAAATAATATATAAGGTAATTACAGAATGCAAATACATTTGAAGGTTATTACAACAGCAACAATACAAGCTTTTATTTGGACTGTAAAACAGTAGCTTCGCTAAAGCAGTGTTAAATTGAGCCAGTAAATTGTAGCCTGTAATCTTAGATGACATGAAAACTTGCATCATAATTCTGTCATTCAGCCCTTCGTGACAGCTCACTGTGGCTGCTCAGTCTTGCTCCACTGCAAAAAAAAAAAAAAAAAAAGATCCCCTGACAAAAATGTCAGAAATGACGATGTCTTGTTTTTTAGATGATCTGTTGCAGTGCATCAGTTACAAGGAATCCTTTGTGCAAGAGAAGGCAGTTTGAATCTACGGTGGGAATACTGGACCCTGTCACTCACAATTTAATTTAATATATAGAGAGACAGAGATAGACAGATACAGACATATACAGTTCAAAGTTATTAAAAACATCAAAACAGTGGTTTGCTTCATGAAAATCTTTAGGATTATATGTATTCTACCTGTCTGGCTCATATACAGTACCTCCATATGCAGTCATAATATCAACCCAGTTTTTGGGATCAGTTGTCACTGTTGTTTTTGTTTCCTCTCATGGTCCTCTCACTGAACTTCATCAGACAATGACATATCAAAAACACTTTGAAAAGTTTTCAAAAGATGTGTGCAAGTCAAACTCGTCTTGGCCTATATGCCAACTGCAGTAGTCACAGTCCACAGCCGCAAAACCATGTTGTTCACGAAGCATAAAATCGCAGCTAAATATAACGTGAAGGTTGATTCAGTTTTAGCTGCACTACTTAACCGGATGTAGTTTTGTTTTGGCCCAGAGTGAAATTACATCCTGCCAGAAGTTTCACTTGAAGCATGGAGGATTTTTGTGTTGTTTGTGGTGCTCAAGTCAAAATTGGTGGATTTCTCTGTCAACACCTCTCACATACAGTGCACAGAGCTCGACACTCCTCAGAGAGTAACAAAGTGCTCCAGCACAAGGAGGCAAAAGGAAGGTCAGTTAATGATTTTGAAAGCCTGTAACCTTAGGTAAAACTTTGCTTTTTTGTAAAGGGCACCAGCTGGCCAAGAACAACAGTTCTTTTGCTCTTTGCTTGGAGTAAGAAAGAAAACAAGATGATAAACAAACATTTCAGTCCAAACAAATGAAGATAAATCTAGCACCACATTTGGCAGGCTGATTGGAGCTGAATGAACCCCACCTGCTAATTCATATGGTCACACAATCTGACATGGCTGCAACTCAGAGAACAATGTCTCTGCTGCCTGGTTTGCAAGTTTAATTGCTTCTTGTCGTAAATGTGCACTGGATAGAAGGATTTAATTGTAGAGTAATATTGGGGAAACATTGTGCCGGGGCAGCAAGTATACAAGCTTTTATTTGGACTGTAAAACAGTAGCTTCACTAAAGCGGTATAAATTGAGCCAATAAAATGCAGCTTGTAATCTCAGATGACATGAAAACTTGCTTCATGATTCTGTCATTTAAAGAAGGAAATATGGGTGTGCAGTGTAGCCAATTGGGATAATACTTCTGAATGAAACTTTTTTCCCTATAATGTAATTTCAATTTCACTCTGTCCTTTGAGGTCAGTGAATCTTTGTCTGACTGTGCCCTAGGAAGGTAAACTTAATTTACTGCTATATCTCTTTCCACTACTAAGGCGCAGCATATCCAATAGTGAACCTCCTAAACATAATCAATTATCTGAGCTCCAATGGCAGAGAATGCAGAATGCTGATAAGACTTTGTAGACTTTTTTTTTTTCTAATGAAGAGAGAAAAGACGATTTGGTTCAATACCCCGGGGGAGTTTTTTTTCTCTCCTGGTAAAAGAGAATTATTCATTGCATTCTCTAAGGGAAAAGTCGATTATTCCCAATAAGTCACCGAGTTGTTGTCCCTTTTCGGTTGTGCTGAGTAGGACCCAAGGCAATGTCGATTTTATGTCATATGCTTTGCTCTGCTTTTTCTTAAAGGCACGGTTGTCACGCCAACGCTGAAGTGACTTTGACTCGGTGGTTTTATATACACAGCTGACACTGGGTGTTATTTATCAAGGTGCAGTGAGACTGTCATGTGAGAGATGCTGGTGCAGCCTGAAATCGGTATCACCTCTGCTTTCAATGCAGAATCATCTTTTTCTGTCTTGTCCTGTTCTGTTCTTTATCAGTAGCCAGACACTGTCGGTGTTTATGTGCACAGCAAATTCTGGCCTTTGGAATAAACTCTGTCTGAGTTCAAATCAAGGCTGTGTTCAGAAGTTACATCTGAACTCTTGTGGGAGTTAAAAGACTAATCCGATGTAGTGAGGTACAACTTTTACATTGAGCAAATTTCAATGTGGACTCTTTCATTGTTTTAACATTCAGTGCTTAAAAGTATGTTTCATTTAATGCTTGTGGAGTTAATATTTCAATTAGGGTTGCATAATTAATCATAATTGCAATAAAATGGCAATATAGCCAAGTAAAGCATCCAAATCACAGAACCAGAACCACATCACAATTTTTTAAGAAAGGAAAAATGTGTGAAAAAACAGCATTGTAATGAGGTAATGTAGTGCTGCATGGATGACCTGGCATAAAAATGTTGTTCTTTGTTTGGTTTACAACTCAATAAATATCAAATTGTAATGAAAAACTGATCATTTCCACTTATCATGTTGCATATCACAATCTCAATTTCAGTCAAAGTAATTGCGTTATGACTTTTTTACTAAATTGTGCAGCCCTGACTTCAGTATGCTAACAAGGTGAACATGACTACAAAACCACCATATTGATGAGCACAAAGTTCTTACTGTATGGATTTGTTAAATAAAAATATCTGCAAAAAATAAGTACAACTTGTAAATAAAAAAAGAAAAAATTAGTTTCTTATATTTCAGGAAAAGGAAAGTTTAGCAAGTTTGTTCAGGCAAAAATAAACAAATATATTACTCTGAAAGAAAATTCCACACAACATAATATATAGTTTGAGAAGTAAAACTACACTTTTACCTACCTGGTGAGAGTCTCTACGCTCGGTGAGTGAACACCAAAATATTACTGCAGTCTAAATCAGAGAATAAACTCTCCAAATGTAACCCTTTCACACTTTTTTGTCCATATTATTCAGCTCCAGAAATTTGTTCTGCGTGTGAGCGCTTCTTCAGTATTATCACTTTGACTGTGTCCCCTTGGCTGCAATATTTTAGAACTCATGTTTTTGTTAAAAACATTTATTTTGCCCCTGGGTCAGGTTTATGAGAGGCCAGCTCCCTAATGCATTCTATTGATCATTTCATCCTGCTGATTTGCATGTGAAGAGGTGGAGTGCAGAGATGTGCAGGGCAGCACATAGATAAAGAATGACACCTCACTGAAGATCAGCTGTATTGATTGCTGCGCCGATTTTTTTGCCAAGCTTTGATGACAACCTCTGGCTCGTCTTGACAAATGCTACACGTGGGGCTATGCAAACAAATGAAAACAATGGATTAGCCTCTTCTCCCTTTTAATTTTTAACAGTAAAATGATTCAAAGTCATGCTGACCTTTTACAAGCAGCATCTGTGGGGAAATAGAATTTATGTTCCGTGGGCCAGGCTTTATGCCAACACACTGGCTGCTGTTTTTCTACCATTAAACAAGAGTTATGTCACACTTCCCATTTAATCACAGGCTTTTTCAGGGGCCTGGGCTGAATCAGAGCGCCCAGCCAATGAGTCACTGTGAGGGGCCCATTTGACAGATTACACCTGCAGTCACACTTAAAGGTAATGTTAGCAGGCCCTCGGCGGAGGAGGAGGAGAGCCTAACAATTCCATTAAATGTTTTCAATTGACCTTCACGGCAAATGAACAGTGGAGTTCAACATAGTCAACACAGTGCTTAATGCCGACAGAAGCCACAACATTCAATATTCCCGTTAAGAAGCCGTTAATCAATATTTCTGTCAAAGTAATGTTTGCCATCATTGTATTTAGTCTGCCTCTACCCTTATTGGTGTCAAATTTTATATCCTAAATTACTTAGGCCAGAGTGTTTTCTCAAGGGTATTCCTACAGCTTTGAGGGCAAACTTGGCAGTTTCATGGTCCAGCGGTCTGCTGTAAGCTCCGTACCGCTGCCTAGGAGAGTCTCCGAATCATCTAGACAGCAGAGTGACAAAGTGTGCAGCAGAAACCTGTTTAACACTCCATCATCACTGTCATAGACATCCAGAAGGAGTGAGGCAATTCACCACATACAGGGAAGAGAGAAAAGACTCCCGGCAAGGTTGATCACATCTGTGAAATTAGAAATACTTTAGGCCTAAATGGCCACCAAGTGTGTTTGCTTTTGTAATTATCAGCAGCCACTCGTTCCCAGTCTCCTTTTTTTTTTCCCAGAATAATGCTGCGTGCTGTACCCGTGCTGCATGCATACAGCCTGAATTTGTCAAAGTCAAACAGAATTTTGGGGTAAATCTCACAGCGATGAACAGACCAACACACTATTTCATGCGCTGTTAGATTTAAAGAGAATTATAAGCCATCCAGGAAGATATATCTTAGGGGTGTTAGGTTACACAAAACATACTGTGGGAATGGTATAATAGTGGTTAACTGGCTGAATCAATCCATGATGACACACTGGCTCCGTCCTGGTGAAGAACTTAAAGTCTCTACAGGTGACCTCTAAACCAGATTCTGCATTTTTATGGGATCATTTTATTTCTTATTTTATATATGGAACAGGGGTTTTATCGCTGTATATTGGCAGTGATGTTGATAGGTACGCATCCTCCGTCTCTGATGCATTAAAATCCGAAAGGACGCAGTAAAACCACCATTGATGCATCCAGGGGATGCACCCTATTCTTTCCCTGATAATGCTTCAATCCCTGTTGAAACCATAGAAATAAATACTTGAACATCTATTAATGGATGATGACCATATCATCATAATCGAGTTTTCAGTGTTTCACCTGATTGCTAGGGTAGGTTGCTAATATATAGTTACTGAAAGGCTTTGTTGTGTTTACTGCCACAGAAAATACAAAGTCCCTGTTTATGTAGTTTCGATGGCGTCTCCTTGTTTTCTTCACAGCCGCCCAGACTGTAAAAAGCTAATGTTAGCCAGTTAGCAGCTACAAGTCAGGGTAACAACATTTGAAACAGGAAGTCTCCTATATACAGTATGTTGTGGAGTTTTGAGCTACAGGTACCATCAGATGACAGATAGTTTTCTGTAGTGACTTTCTTTTTTCCTGCCATGGTGAAAAAAAAACCTCCAACTCCATAACCTTAATTATAACATCTAACATGATTTTAACCCCACAGTTTGTCAAAAAAAAACTCTTGACCACCTGTTGGTCCTGGGGACTCATTGCACTAAAAAACTTTTTACGTGTATGTCTTGATAGGTAAAGCGGCCTTTATTAAAAATAGGTTATTGAAAATTCTTAATAAATGTCCATATCGACTGAAATGAAACATTTCATCAAGATAAATTTTCCAGCTTTATCACTCAGCCCTGGTTTCAACCTTGTCTGATGTTAAAAATCAAAATCCTTTACTTCTTTTCACCTCTGAAATTCAGATTGGTTTCTGAAGCAGGGCAAGTTCTCGGCCTTATTTTAGATAATAAGTGCACTATATGCACATAGTGCCCCAACTAGTTTTACTCGACCAAGGGTATGACCCAGCCAGATAACTGAATGTTCCTTTTAGTAATTGGAATTGAATAGAAAATATCTTCCACCTGACACACTGCCTGTCTCTGTGTGTATCTGTGTGAGTCTACATTTGTACGTGCAGACTGTAGCTCCACGGTTTTCTGTCTCTATTTTTTTGAGCCAGGTGAGCGTGGAGGATAAGAGTTTTTTTGGGGGGGGGTTAAAGAAGGAAGACGAGGAGTAATGTGGATATTGACCCACATTCCTTGAGTGAGTGGAAGCACAGAGGGGGTCAGCAGAGATAGCGCTCCCGTTAAGGCCACATGGGGTGAGGGATGAAGACAAGCTTTGTGGAAGTTTAACAAAAGTTAGCCAGCAAAGCTTCTGCCCAGAAAGGTATAATTTAAAGGCTTTCTTGTGAAATCTAGCCTGACTTTTTTTCTGTGAACTGGCTCTCTTCGAGCTGTTTTATTAACAACCCGATCCATGGGTCCTACGCCCTTTTGTAAAAGTTGCTTCATCATTTTTAAGCTTCACTAGAAAGAGACGATTTTTAAGAGCGCTAACGTATATAAAAGAAGAACTGGCTTTAGCTGTATGGGAATTGGGAATTGTTAGAAGCGAAAGCATAATGAAACTTTTACAGCTAATTCAGTTCATATACATATTAAAACCAGGTGCATATTACTGTGAAACCTGTGATATTTCTCATTAAGTAGACTTATTGCACTTAGTAGACTCTAAGAAATAAGGGTTCCTGAAGGGTTGTATCTGAAGGGCTCAGGTTCTACCAAGAACCTTTTGAAGATTTTTTTTTTTTTTTAAAGAAAGGGATCGTCAATGGTTCTTTGTAAGACTATGGACCATTTTCACCCAAATAACCTTTTTTCGAAGTAGTAGTTCTTAAAGGATTGTTGAAGAACTCTTTCATCAAGGATTCTTTGTACCATAATATAAAAGGGTTATCAGTAGAACCCCCTGTGTAGGTTTTAGATAAAACCCTTGGAACATAAAAAGGCTTCTCAGTGGAACTTCATGGTCGGTGTCTAGATTAAACCCTTGGAATATAAAAGGGCTCTCAATAGAACCCGCTGGCTGGGTTCTAGATTTAACCCTTTGATTATAAAAAGGTTCAAGGTAGAACCAAGTGTGTTTGACTATAAAGGGCTCTCGGTAGAACCTTCTCGGTGGGTTCTAGATGAAAAATTCTTGATAGAACCCCGTTGGTGGGTTTTTAGTAGGATCCTTAGAATGTGGAAAGGTTCTGGGTAGAACCCCAAGAGAGGGTTCTGGGTGGAACCATTGCACCATAGAGGCGTTCTGTGTAGAAGCTCACATAGAGGGTTCTGGGTGAAACCTTTCATAGATTCTTCTAGGCATATGTTGGGTTCTAGGTAGAACTCTCTGAGACTGTTTCCAGTAGAACCATTTGATTCAAGTTAGCACTTGTTTGTAAGAGTGTGGTTTCTGAATATCTGAGATTTGGTCTTTCGGGTTTGTGTGTGTAAGACTGTGTTTCTTATGTGTGTCAGTGTGTGTGTGACCAGAACATAAAACGGAGGCTGAGCTGCTCGACATTATTGAACATTTACCAATTAGGATTCTCCGAGACGCTCACCACAGGCTTCATAGTGCGTTAGCTGAGCAGTGCTCAGTATGGGAAAGGAAAATGAATTACTTTTGTGAGCTTTCATAGTGTTTTAGTGCACATGGCAGCCTTTGCTTAGTGATTAGGGATCTCGAAAATATTTAGGAAGGCCCGGCTAAATATACAGCCAAGGAGACGTTCTCATACCTTACTTAACCAAGTGTGAAATAGCTTTGGCTAAGTAAGGGGACAACCATTAATACTGATAAAAATGGGACTAGGTGCTCTCAAGGTGGAATGTGAGTTCTCACTAAGAAAGTGATTTATGTCACCTTCAACCAAGGTAAGAAAAAAAAAAGCAAAAAAAAAAAAAAGCTGGCACCCTGAATAAAAATCTAACTCACACACACACACACACACATACACAGGTCTTTCCTTGGTCATCATACTCAAACACTGAAAGTTATAGTTATAATCTTGCAAAACTTTTTAAATACTTCATTAGGAATATTAAACCTTTATGCATTTAGAGTCATTAGTCAAATGTTTTGTTGTGGCTTCATGTGTGTCATGGTGTAATAAAATGTCTCTCCAACAAATCATGTCTGTTCTACCTGTTTGGCTCATGTGCAGCTCTTCCACATGCTGTCATAATTAGGGCTGCTGCCTAACAATAGGGGTGGGAGAAAAAATAGATCCTTGGATGCATCATGATGTCGACATTGAAAATCCAGAATCTATTCACATATGTCAGAGTTATCTTATGATCACAGATTGTGATTCGTCTTCATAAAAGGGAGCAGTTGCAAACATGTTTTGCTTTAATGTCTAAATAATTACCCTGTTAATACTTTCTACACCATCAAATTATCAATTTATTAATAAAGTAAATTATTTATTTGAAATAATTAATTAACACAGTCAACTTTTTAAAATAAAAAGGCTGCAAACCATTTGATGGCCAGTTATGTTTTATACTTGATCAAAAGAAACTTGCACCCTTTTTTATTCATTCAATCAAGAATTGTTGTTGTTGTTTTTTTTTCTAACGAGTTAATTTATAAGTGTTTGTAAGTATTTTCACAATACTGGAATTTCTAACTTTGATACAATACCTTGAAAAATATCAATATTCAATACCGTTTTTTGATACCACAGGAAAAAACGGACTCGACGTTGAGGCTATGAATATAACGAGGCTCTAACATGACAGTGGATATAACAGATGAGATGAGTAACGAGAGGAAGACAGCGCTGTGACTAAGTGATGGGAGGCAGGATGTGGGCATTGCAGCAGTGTGTGACCGGTTGTTCTGACACATTCAGATTCATCAAAACTCTCGCTGTTAGCATGTAGCAGGCAGCTTCCTTTGTGCCCCCAAAAGGTGTCTTTAAATAATTCAAGTAATATCATGAACATGCAACGACTATCAACTAATCGCTTTAACTCACAACTGCTAGTCAACCAGGGAAATCTTTGTCAGGGAGCAGCTCTAGTCATGATATCAACACAGTTTTTGGAGTCAGTTTTCTGTTTGCTGATGGTCAGGGGAGCCCAGAAGAATTGCTGCTTCAAAGTCACAACCATGAACAAAGAAAAGATTCTTCTCTCAGGAAACACTTGGCAACAACTAAATCTATTTTTTTTTTTGTTGTTGTTGTTGTTTTATTTTGTTCAGATGTGATCTTCACATTACCATTTCAAAAGCTGTAGCATTGGCCTGCAATGAATAGGAAAATAAAAACAAAGAATCTTGCACTCACTCACTTTTTCAATCATGTGTCGGTCTTCAGACTTTCATCAAGTAAAACTCAACTTCTTCATCAAATGGAATTTTACCTGATTAAAGTCCGAGGACTGAACACTGTTAAAGGAATAGTCTGATTATTTGAAGTCGAGTCATATTGAGGTATTTATTGATAATCGTTTTTTGCAGCAGCGAAGGAAAATGACTGTTTTTGCATATGGATTTTGGTTGGTTTGGAGAGAGCGATAATTGGTTTATATAATGTTGGTTTCCCATCAGCAAAGGTTGTCTGCAGGCAAAGCGGTGAAAATATTCTAAATATAGCATACACTTAAGCTGATGTTGATTTGTTTTAGTTAGTCCATTTTTAAGTGGCTAAAATTACCTTTTGCTGCTGACCATGTCCATGGCAGTTCATTGCTTAGCTTCCGTGTTGGTGCCCGTCTCCCCTGTCTTCTCCTAACTGAAGGCGTGCTGACTGAGCTCTACTGTAGCTCATGCACTGAATATTGATAAGTACCTCGTGCGACTTTACATCAGATAATCAGAATTATTCCTTTAACAGTACAAGCAATTGATAGTATGGGTGAATGTTTGGTTTCTTCATTTTTGATCCTATGCAACATGACTTTATGATGTGCAGAAACATTTTAATACTTGTAAATTGTATGTTTTCTGTTTCTTATTTCCAAGCTACTTAAAGCCCATGAGGCCTTTTTACATAGGCTGATGTAATACCCTCTGGTATTCATTTACATCTATACATCAGGAGTGTTTAGTTGCAACAATGCCTGCAGTCATAAAGCCCTGCAGGCTTTTGGCACTTGACCTTCAATTTAGAATCCTATACTGACTTGATTCCAGTAAAGAACATGTCATTTATCCCAGTTGAGCTCTGCTAAAATGACAGTACAATCATGCATCTCTGCAACATCTTGCTTATTAATGCATCCTTTGCAAACTGTCAGCCTCAAATGACCCCAGAAGGTGTCTGAAACAAGTGTCAGAACCCCTCTATGTCTAGAGATGCTCATACTAGGTAGTAAAAACTGTTTTTTCTTATCCTTTTTCAAGTCCAGTTTCAAATTTCCTCCCTTGCGTCATTATCATAACATGAGATTCTGAGTGTCTGCATAGAGAATATGTCCAGGGTTTGTCACCTTCCTAATTGGCCAAATCAACGTGCAGTACATGCCTGTGGATATGCTTTATTAGCCTAATCAGGTCTCTAGAGGCAAGACCCCCAGCATAAGACCCTTCTCAAGTAGCTAATAAGGTACTTGGTTGAGATCAGGTTGTAGCACCATAGCATGCCAACAATATAACTGTGAGGAGAAGGGTGGTGAACACTGTATGTCTTTCAGAGAGGATTAGGGATTTATGTGTGAATGCTAAGCAAGTAATATATGCAAGTGCATTCAGCACTGCTGCTTTCTGCAGAAGCCTTAGCTGAGCTCAGCCAGAGCTTGAAAAAGACCATTACATTAGAAATGTACACTCAAGGCTGCAGCAAGGGCCCTGGACAATAGCTGTGTGGAAACGCTCCTCCACTATCCACAATAAGGGCTTGTGCACTGAATCACTACATACTGGCGAGGTCCCAAGCTAATGCAAACGGTAGCCAATGAAACAACAGGACACAATTAACGCTATATTTCCAGCTAAGCACTCTGAATTAATGGATGTCTACATAAATGTTCCCCCTTTCACCCTCTGCTTTAGCACAAGGTGATGCAGAAGGGCATAATGGTGGTACCCATGCTTGGTACAAAGAAGCTGGTCCCTAATGCTGACTGGCATCCGCCTCACTGAAAAGGCTCCAAATAAAATAAAATGAATGCTTCTTTTCAGCTGCAGCAGCTTGAATACCTCTAAATAGCCTGCAATTTTTTTGACTCTGCACCCTCTCTGAAGGTAAATCAGACTATATCACGCTAAATTGCAAAGCTCACTAAATGGTAAGAGCATTCCTATATTCCAGAAAGCCTTCGATGATATTGAACTAATGGTTGTCAAGTGTGTCCACACAGGGATGGCAGAATTCAGCACCATGGACAGTGATTTATGCTGCATCCGTGCAAAAGGCCACGGACAAATCAAGAGCATCACTGCGGGAGGGAACACTTAAGTACCCTGCTTCTTTGTTCACCCTTTTCTGGCCTTCACAATCTTTAGAATACCAATCTCTTTCTCCAAGACTGCATTGTTTTAGCCAACAATTTCACAGCTGCCTAGGCTTAAGAAATATACTTGCTTCGCCATTTCCAGCACAAAATTGTGTTCTTTGTTAAATTTTCATAAAGGAGCTTTATACCTGTAAGGTCTGCACAACATTAAAATTACAATTCATAAAACATTTATTATATTTAAAGGTCCAGTGTGTAAGATTTACAGGGATTTATTAGAAGAATGTGGCAGAGATGGAAATATTAAATATTAAAATATTCAAAGGTATGTTTTCATTTGTGTATAATATCATCTGAAAGTAAGGACTGTGTTTTCATTACCTCAGAATGAGCTGTTTTTATTCATAGAGGGTGTGGGTTCTCTTTCAAGGACTCCACCGTGTCGCACCACCATGTTTCTACAGTAGTAGTAGTACAAAGGACAAACAGCATTCTGGCTCTAGATATGACCTTAAGCATTTTGTACAAGTTTCACAGCCACCATAGGTTCTTCTATGCTTGGAAGGGGAGGGTGAGGTGAGGGGTTTGCAGCTTGCAAGCTCACTGCTTGTCCCACATACTAAAACTTTCCCCCCATTTTTGCTAACATTTGCTTTGGTCATTGAACATATTTACATTCTGTAATTGCTTCTTTCAGTAGTAGTTTTCATTGTTCCTGTTGGAGGTCACCTTTTGTGCATGAAATTCAAATTGCATACCCACACACAGATTCACAGGAATGATTAATTTCATGTACTGAATGTGATGCAAAAGAAAAAAGGCCGGTGCATTAACATATGATATATAATGCTGAAGACAAGATTTGATCCAGAGTTCATTTGCTGATTGTCCTCTTTGTGTTATTTATTTAAATAACACAATATTATGAACGATATGAACCTTGTTGTAAACAAATGCACAGGTTTGCATTTTTGACAGAGGAATTGAGGAATTTGACAGTTTTCTGCCACTAGTGGTCAATATATGTCACTTTAAACTCCACACCGGGGTTATTCAATATTATATAAGTATTAAATCAACAGAGACTGAAACATTAAGGATTATATATAAACATCTTTTACTGCATACAGAATATGCCAGATTTCAATTAGAACCTGGTAATAATTTCACATTATTGTATATTGATTGATATATTGATCCATTTTAAAAGATGGCACATGGGCCAAACTAAAACATCCAAGTCCAAGTCCAATAAATCTTTATCTAACATGTCATTTTAGGTAGTTCTTATCGCACTGATCTTTGTTCAAGTCTTCATTTTTCTTATTAGTTTGGTTTTAGTTAGTTATTTGATGCTATAAAAAGTGTCTGTCATGTCAGGATTGACAGCTGAGTGCTGCTCCTTATTGAGTCAGCCAGCTGTATGGGC
This sequence comes from Lutjanus erythropterus, assembly GCF_056507025.1. Taxonomy (NCBI): domain Eukaryota; kingdom Metazoa; phylum Chordata; class Actinopteri; order Lutjaniformes; family Lutjanidae; genus Lutjanus; species Lutjanus erythropterus. The sequence continues at coordinate 20,769,825 of NC_139337.1, read as the reverse complement.
GGGAACTCGAAAGTGCAGCGCCAAAATCGATCATTACTGCACAGACTCTGGCTCCAAATCCAGTCAACACCACAAGTATCCAACAACACTTGTATCCAGGATATTTTGGCTTCATTTTTGTACAGTGGGAGAAGGTAGAGTCTTGGCTAGCTATGTGAGCCTCCCTGTAGCATACACAGATGACAGTATATTCTCGTACGATTACGACTACGTGTTCTGATGTTCATGAGTCTATGTAAAAACTCTCAGGCTTCAGATCAGGATTGCTGTGATGCTTCATTAAATGTTGCAAGTCCTTTTCCAGTATAGTGGTGGCATTATATGAGTGCAAGCATCCACACACGTCCAGCTTTTCTCACACACTCATCTTGTTTATGTCCAGTTGTGCATTGGTGTCCACTGAACAGGGGCTCGGCTCCATGACATCAGCAGCCTCTGGCTCAGAATGGCCCCATGTCACTGCTGCCCGCCCGCTGGCTTGTGCTTTTCCCTGCCATATGCAGCTGTCTCGCACGCCTCCTAGCAACAGCCAGTCACGGCCCCAGCTGCTTCATAAAAATCCCAGCAGAGGCAGACAGACACATGTGCATAAGCACACAGGCTTACTGGTATACACCCCGCTCTTTAACACCATATTTACACCCACTAACACTGTCACACAATCATATATACATGTAAATAAGCATAGATATAGTATGGTGCACAGGCACACGCGAAATCCCATCTGCCTGCTAACACTCCTGTATATAAATGAAAGCATCTGCCAGGGTTTTTGATGAATACCCTCAGTACCAACAGAAAGGTTAGCAGTTATTAGCCATGGCACAGAAGAGGCAGACTCATCCCAGTGAAAATATCACAGCTCTGCCTTCACACATGCGGCAGGTGGATATGAACGACAGACCCAGGAAGTCTCACACTGCCCTGCTGTGATCAGAATGCCTCTTTAGTGATCAAACCACACAGACCCAAACCTTTATTTACTTGGATCCCGCACGGGGTCAGCCAGTCTGCTTAGGTGTTGGTGGGTTAGGACACGGGGCCGTGCTGTTCGTGGTGTAGATGATTGACGGATTGGTCCGTCACAGCAGCGATTCTCTCGATATCAGGATGTATTTCCCATGTGTTCACATTTCAGTTTTTTTTTTCTCACTCTGCTGTCTCATATTGACAAAATGCAGTAGATTCTGACATACATCAATATTGAGCACTCCAGTAATGAACAAGGAAAAATGAGCTGCTGGGAGCCGAGGGGGGCCTCGCTGTTTAACAGCAGGAATAACAGGAGGACCAACAACGACAAACTGCTACATCCTAAAACTTTTTTAGGTGTACAGTATAAATGATCTATGATGCAGTTGAAATATTTAGGCAATATTACATGAGAGTTTGTGCTTTACTAGTAGGACGATGATGTGGTCAAGACCGAGGCGCAAACGGTTACCAACAAAGTCAAAGACATAATCAAAACATATTCATATTATTGGGTAAGTCACACTCAAAATACTCACTGACTACTGGAAAATAATCAGTGGTGTCATTAGATGCGAATGTAATGAAACCTAGTTTATTACTCCACCAAGTAGGTTGACCCTTAGTAACACCTTAGCAACCAATTCCTAGAGGAGCATGATCCCGTTTTTCAGTTCTGATTCGATTCAGTTTGGATATTTGTCATTACTGATATATACTGGTACCAGCGCTCTTTTTTACCATGTGCTGCAGATAATACTGACAGACAGCCTCATGATACACTGCTGACAATTTAAGTTTGCTATTTTATATTCCAAAATCCAAATCTTCTAGATGTTGTGATTTCTAAATTTCACAACATGTTTTTATGTAATGAAATATTTTGCTTCCAACTAAATTTGTGGGTGTTTAGCCTTACAAAGACAACCTTTTCACTGTGGTCACAAAACTGTTTGTTCCCTGACTTGACACACACAATGGAGACACGCAGCAGCACCAGAAATTATATTCATTAAAGAAAATTAATTTAGTTATTCTATAAATGTTACTTTAACACCTGCAAGAAACAGCCTAATATGAGGCCATAGTCTGTATAGGCCCACTGTGGTTCATGATTTATTTTCATGATTAAAAGTGTTTCAAAGACACCTCTCCCACTGAGTGGAGTAATATTTTTAGTGATGAGGACAGTGTCCTGTCTGTTTTAAATGTCTAGTTGACCAATTAGATCGCTCAGTCAGAACTACTTGTACAATAAAATATAAATCCAGATACTGCAAAGTCTTTGCCATGTAGCACAGCAGCTATTGAAGCATTTGACCACAATAAGTAATGTGACCAGGCTTTTTGCTCTAAAAAATAGCCGATACTTTTGTCATATTAACATTTTTATCAGATGAGAGATGTTTAAGCACAAAAAGACCAAATAATTCTTCTCCAACGACAACCTCAGTAATCTGACAAGTCTGGTATTTGTCTTTGTCTACAAGCAACCAACAAAAGAGAAGTTAAATTATTTTTTGCTTCAATTACTGAAAACCTCATTTGGCTGATTACTGGTGTAGAATGAGTCAATACTGAAAGCACACTTGGCTTCAATACCTGTCATGATGTCACTGAGCAGTTTGAAAGACGTGCGACTTGGAAGTGGCAGTATGGAGTTGCATTTAATAAGCACTGAGCTATAGTGGTCAGGTTGATGAACTGCTTGTATAAAACAATAATTTAGCCTGTTGTTGATCATTGCCAAATGGATAACAGCCATATCAAAATGTCATCAAATCCACTGTGACTTTACTCAATTCTGGACATGCCGATCAATCATTAACAGCAAAAACCCCAACACTCTCACCAATATTTCACATTTTAAAATTGAGATAGAGACTTGCCATACTGGTTTTTAAATTTAAGTGATCATTTTTTGCAAATAGGAATTTTATTACTCATCTTACTAGTTCCATATATGTATATATTAGGAGCATACTGTTAACTTTTTGAGTAGACTCACATGACCAGACCTATCAAGGTCCACACAAGATCATTCTGCTATCGGGGGAAAAAGGTTCTCACTTTTGTCTGTTTCTCTAAACCAATCACAATCACCTTGGGAGGAGCTACGCTGAGGATGCTGAGCTTGGATGATTCTAGTTCAGGAGATGTTTCCTGGGGACTGAAAATGCAGATAGAGGATGGATAGAGGAGGAAAATATAATTTTTTGAGAAGGCTTGTAACTTCTTAGATAACCGACATACTGTGTTGTGTTCCAGTCTTATACTTGTATTCCTCTGATTAATGTCTGTCTCTTCCCTTACCTCATCCTCCCTCCATTAAGACTGGCCTTGCCCAAGGTAGATGGAAATGTAATCTTTTGTGACTATAACCGTTTGGCAAAATGGTCATCAAAAATGGTTACATATTTGGCATTGAAGCTGCCCTAATTGAGTCATCTGCGGCCTTCATGCTGTATTAAATCCAAGGCAAACCAATGCAGATGAACACAGGAGCTCAAAAGAAAAGATAATTTTGTGTAGAGCAGCCATGTGGCAGACAGTAATTTGGTCAGTGCTTATACAGGGGTTCTCATCTTTTTGCAAATGAAGGCCCAGTTCTGACAAAGAAAGGATAAAAATATTCTGAGCCATGACAGGATTTTACCACACCACAAAATTAAAATAACCATGCTATACCGCACTTAATCACATTCGATTATTTTCATCTTATATTTCGAACTTCCATCCAAACAAAAACTGCCTCACACTTGAGTTAATAGCAAAAGACTCAAACAGTAAAACCAGAACTCTTTTAAAATGGAAGGTATAAGGTTTTAAATGTAATAAAAAATCACTTCAGGTGTGACAGCCTGGTTGGGATCAAGGAAATCAGAACTTTCCTTGGTTTGGATGCCTCCTGCTCTGTAGTTGCAATTTCCCTGTTCTCCACCGTGTTTTCTTGTCGCTTTCTTCTCAACATGAGATTGACCCTTCAAAATAAAATTTGCGGTAATGAGCTCAATCCCGCAGTAGGCATCACATGACTGTATTATTGCGGCAATGTGGTTATTGTCACAGCCCTGTCGTTACATATTAATGACTATACTGCACACCTCTACTACAAGGTCACATGCTTTAGTAAATGTCACGTCATGATGCAACAGTGCGAAGGGACCTTGTCACACTGGTTTACAGAAACACTTAGAATGTGTTTATCACACAGACTTGTGTCTTTCTTTTGAATTTTATAATCACCTGTACAAATATGGATACAATAATAATGTCACACTCATAGCTGTTTTTCCTTCTTTGTCAATGTGTAATCATGTGGCACAGATTGCTGCTTTGTCCCCCTTTTCTGCACAATGATGTGTCTTGATGACGACTGAAGTCAATCCACAGTAGTAATGATTCTTCCACCGTGCTGTCAGAACACAAACACTCGGCCTGTGTCCTGCGGTGTGTGATGCTAGTAATCAACCAACCAGTGGGTTAGATAGACACCAATCAGCCATGGACTCCGTCTCACCCAGCGTGAGTGCCCATATCAGAGATGGCCGGTACCACCCACAGGGTGCCATCTGCTCTGCATTTCATCTCAAAGTGCCTTTACCATCTATCTGTTTGCTCGGCGCACACTTTTGGGACTTTCTGAGGAGTAGGGGTTGCAGTTGGAGTGTGGCGTTCCGTGGCCTTGGTGTGGGGGAATATTTTTGGGTTGTTTATGTCACCTTAAAGAATGACTTCTTCTCTCAAAACTTGTATCAGTACACTCCATCCCACTTATTCAAAGAATGATCATCACGGTTACAACAACACCATGTAAATGACATGGTGACATGACGTGGTCAAAATTTCAGTGTTACTTTACTTTTCTGATTCTTAGTAAATCCTGTAAAGAGATCAAAACTAACAATGTGTCACTCATTTGCTGAAGATGTAAATATTCATATCACTTTAAAAATAGCCTCAGTAATTTCCTAAAACAGCTGGGCACCTGTATATTGATTTGGGATTATTTTAATGTGTGGATTAACACACATTTGGTGCCCTGTATTGAATATTTAGGGCAGCAGTGCAGTGTATTTGGGATTGACTCAAAATAAACTACAGTATCCATGTTTATTGTCACCCAGTGAAACTGTGGATCGTTAATGTGCTTTTAATAGCTTTGGACAACAATGGGGGACTAAGACAGAGATAAATGAGCGTTATCAGCACAATAGTTGTTGATAGGATCAATTCACTGTTGGCTTTGGTCTTTTCATAACTTGGGAACCAAATGAATCTGCCAAGCTCGTGTTTTCATTTGACTCTGGCAGATGCATGTTGCCTCCCTTTCGTTCATACAGAATTCCATCTGTCTTGGATCCAGTCGGGCCAATCACAACTGTTTATTTAATATGGGGCGGGGTCTTTATGGTGGTTGACAGAGGAACGTAGCCAGTCCAGATTTAAAAGTCACTTTTACTGCATTGCCTTTTTGCCTTAAAGTTTTCAGAAACACATTTTAGTGTACTGTTAAGTTGCAATAGGAGAAAGGTTATAACCAGCCTGAATGGAAATGGACCAAGCACAGCTATGTCACTTTATTTGTTTGTTCCAGGTCACGTTTCATTGCTCTGATTGGATGTAGGTCTATCCAGTTGACCCCTCACTAAGCCCCTCTTTTGAACTGCAACTTTCCAAACATAGAGTAGCAACTGTAGGGCGCCACAGGCCTGTCAAGCTTTATATTTCTCTACATGTTGAAGCAGTGTGCATGGGGCTTCTGTTTCTCAAAAACATTAAACACAAGAGCAAATGTGTGAGGAATGGATTAAACTTTGTCTTTATCTGGTCTGATGTAAGCTGCAAACCTTACTAGCTGCCGTAACGTTAGCTCCAGCCAAACTTGTGTGCATTTGCCAAATTCATGGGGTTACACTGGGATTTGTTATGTGGTGAGCTTGAGGAGAAGGATGTGGGCTGCTGGCAGAATCAAAGTGGACAGACAATGATGCATCTCTCTCTGGCTCGCTCTCTTAGGTCTATGCCAGGTTAGCTTAGCTCTTATCCTGTCTCTCTTCCTGGGGTGATCCCGGTCCGGCTGGGTGACCATCTCAAGGTCCGCTGAACTTAATCTAATCCCCATGCTTCCTTTTCCAAGATTGAGTGTTTTTCTTTTCATCATATACATAATATGTGTCATATTTCACCATCTGACCAAAGTTTGGTGGGATCTGGCTTTAGCTGCAGTCTTTTAGCATTAACATTATATTATGTACACAGCTTTTTAGTAACTTTACAAATTTCAGACCCTTTTACAGGGTTCTCGTTTGGAAATGTGTCAGATGGAAACATTAAACACTCAGCTGGTGACGGACTGATATAAGGAGTTCAAGCATTATTACACCTATGAACTCTAATTAGAGTCATCATTTTAGCCAAAAGTAAATGGTTTCATAGAATCAAAGACCTAGCGTTTCAAAAATTACTGCCAATTTTGATGTTGAATCTGCCACCGTTATCACTGTAAACTCCACGTGTGCCAATTGAGAATTAGTTCAGTGATGGTGACTTTTTGGTCAGCAAAAAAAGAAAATCATAGAATATCACTGGAGCTCTCCTTTGAGCTCAGAGAATATAAATCCAGTCTTTGGTCAAAGCCTTGTCTCACCTGTTGGTGGTGAGGCTTGGATGTATATAAATAAAATACCATTGAAAAGGATAGAGTTGTCCTGCCTTTATACCACCTCCCTTCTTGGTCTTTTACTTTTGAGCCATCAGCCTGATTGATTCTGTTGTGGCCTGGTATCGACATCGTTTACCTTTTTGAAATGTCAAACATTCACACTCTCGTTTGAATGCCCCATCGCTAAAGAGCTCAAATCCGAGGCAGTGATCAAGCTCAAGCGAACTTCAGAGATTGGGTTTGCTGACTGTGTTCACCTGGTTTAAAAAAAAAAACAAACAAACAGCTTTTGGCTCTAGAATCAAAGTTAATAGTATTCCTCTATCTATATTATACACTCCAAGGGTCCAGCTAATTAAGATGTAGCTTATGAAATCATATTTCACACCACGGTAGCATGTGTTTGTGTATGTGTGTTTTTGTGTGCGTTGCCATGCTTGAGGAAGATCATTGATTTTTCTGTAACCGCCGCTTCGACACATCATACATTACGGCGGCATCCATTCTCATCTTTCTCTTTCCGACTGAGGATTATGTTGTGCAAACCAGATCCAATCAGCATGCAGAAACAATAGTAACATTGTCTGCCGCACTCCATTGTGCTGAAGATTATATTATTCCTCGCCAAACCTACAGCAGCACAGGAATACCTCGGAGTCTGCTGGCGGCCTTGACACAGGAAGCCTTAGATCCATCATGCCATATCTTTGTCTTAGGGTGCTTTGTTACATTTTAGGGGCCTGCTCTCGGGTGAAGATAAATGCTGTAAACACTGCTTTATGAATGAATAAATTCCCCCCGCGCCGACACTGCTCCATGGCCCACCGTTAATAAACTGATTCATGGCGTAATCCACTCTCTCAAGCGTTCACAGCCCCTTTTTATACCCCCTATTTATGTTTGCTGTTATTTCAGAGAGTCAGCTGAAAGGAACCACAAGAGGAAGAAGATAAATCACATTTCCCTGCTTTAATTTATGGAGGTGAGCGGGTGTTATATGAACAGATTCTATCCCACAAAACGCCACGGGTGAGGAGCGGCGGAGGGTAAGTCCAAGTCGGGCACAGCATCTTTCTCAATAACCTGCGAGCATGGAAAGTGAGCGAGTTCATTACAAACCTCATTGTCCGTAACCATGACAGAAAAGAAAAGTTGGTCCAAATCCGAAGAATATATTGCACTTCAGCCCCTAGAAAGAGCATGTCTTTCATCATTGTTATCCACAGTTATGAAAAATTGAAGGCCTTTTCCCCACAGAAGTGAAATCATTTTGCAGAAATGCTGACAGAAGCATCATAATTTTTAGAGCTAGTTCCTGGGGAAATATTTATGGCTTTAGCAAATTTGTCAGAACAAATGATCGTTCTATTAAACCTCTTACTTTGGGCAAATGTGGTATGTCGGTTACATTTCTCATTTCACAGTGGATGGAGAAATACAGTTTGAGACAAGATTAATTGTGTTTGACCAGAGGAGTGCGGCGTCTTTTGACATGACTCTGCCGTTTTGACCCGAGCTCAAAGAGCGCACTGCAACATTTAGTGCACTCTTAGAAATGAGGGTTCCAGAAAGCATCTCTCTGGAACCAAGAACCACTTTCCTCTGAAGATCCCTTTTTTTGAATGAAAGGGGTTGTCAAGTGTTTTTTCTAAGACTAAAGATTCCATTAAGAACCTTTAAAAACCCTTGGAATGTGAAAAGGTTCTCTGTTCTCCTTATTTGGTTCTAGATAAAACCCTTGGAATATAATCAGGTTTTTTGTAGAACTCCCTCATTAGGTTTTAGATAAAGTCCTTGGAATATAAAAGTTCTTGGTAGAACCCCTGAGTGTGTTCTAGATAAAACCCTTGGAATAATAAACGGTTCTTGGTAATAATATTAGGTTCTTGCTGGCGTCTTCAGAGGGTGGAAAGGTTCGCTGTAGGGGTTCTGGGTGGAACCTTTCACACATGGTTCTGGGTATAAATGTATATGTTGGGTTCTAGGCAGAACCCTCTACTGGGAACCAAAAAGGGCTCTCCTATGGGGACAAGCCAAACAACCCTATGTGGGTCTAGTTAACACCTTTATTTCTAAGAGTGTAGAGAAAACAGTCATTTGTGTCTCTAGCAGTTTCACAGACTAACTAAACTAAAGAATAAAGAAAGAAAGAAGACGGAGAATAAATGTAGGTTGGGTTCTAGGTAGAACTCTCTGAAAGGGGTCCTTTATAAAAGGTTCTGACAGGAACCTGGCTCCAGTTAGCGTCTTTATTTCTAAGAGTGTAATGAACAAAATGACCTGCTCATTCTCTAGTGATGCCACTGGAAACTGATGTCAACATGTAAAAATTACAAGGCTGGGATCCGAGACTCTGTAGGAGGTCAGTAATTGTACAAACTAGTGAGCCACGACGCCTCCTGTCGGGACTTTCTTTCTCTTCGGTTAATATTTTGGAAAACTCCTTTCATATGCATCTGACTCTCTACAGTACACACAAAATATACCAACTGCTCTTTGAGGACGAGTGAAACAGGTGAGTGCAAGCTGAGTGACTCCTGCTCGGAGAGTGATTTGATATGCAAATAATGTTGACCCGTGGTCCAGGTCTGACAGAGTGGCCATCTGTTGGCAAGCCACGGAGAGGCTGGCGGACGAGACCTCCAGCAGTAATCCCTCTGCCTCCAGCCCTCTAAAAATAACCCACCTTCCACGTTTGCTGTTCCATTAATGCAGCAATAATAATGCAAATGTATTTTGCACGCTGCATTTTTTTTTGTTGTCTGTGCGCGTGGACCGTTCGTAGTACATACATCAACACATGTCCAGAGGCCATTTTCAAAAATATGTCACGTATTGATCGGGGTACAGATTCTTCACTGCTATGACACTTTATGTATATGCATTACAGGATATGGCCTCTGCAGAATCTAAATTGAATTGGATATTGAATTTTTTGAATGATGACAGTTGAATTCAGGACACATTAGCACTTTACCGTATGTGCACTGTTTACATTATTATTGTTGGGGTTTTTTTTGCCTCACTGAAGGGAAGGGAATAAAAACATCTTATGTAGTTGACCTTTGTAACTGTTGGCAGAGAACAGTATCTGTGGCCAACAACAATTAATAATTCATTGTTTCATTTCTGCCACCGTCACCTTTTGAAGAGTGCCTTATAATGAAACTTGAAAAGCAGGGAACACAGTGAGAGTGCCGGCTGAATATTCTCACAAATAACAGGATGATGTGTTCTGTTTTTTTCGTGAAAACGGTGGGAACCGGGTTGGAAGTCTGTCTATAATGATCCACTGTGCTTTTGTATTTAAATAGAAAATGCACTTAGATGTGCAGAACACACCTGATATAAGATCTGGCAGTCTGAGAGGCAGAAGCAGCAGCTGGAAAAGAAGCAAACTTATGAATAGTGCTGAAAACTGCTTTTTGGCTGTTAGCTGTATTTATACCACAGTATAAATAAGTGTTTCTCCTAGGATGAAGTTGTAGCAGTGGAGGTGAAGCATGTGCAGAAAGTGCACATGAATTCTTTTTTTTTTCCCACACATGATTTTTTTGTGCACAAAGTGCTGGAGGATTTTTATCATCACTGTTGGGCAGAATTTGTTATTTTTACAGAAAGTTTTAAAAAAGTGTATTTTTAAATTAACTGAGTGCAGCTTAGTCAAAGTTATAAGCTCTTTTTAACACTTTCCAGTGGTTACATATTTGTAAAACCTGCAGACAGACATAAAGGGTGAACCATAGCATTAATTTATGAGAAAAAAAAAATGTTGAGGACAGTGACGCTGTTCCTGCAGGCATCAGAAGGGCTCTTCAGGGCCTCAGTACTAAAACTTACAGTATTTGTGCACAGTGGCCATTAGGTAAATGTCTGATTTACATATGAAGTGTATCAAGATTTAGAAAAAATAAACAAATGGTGCATGTGAAATACCTGGATCTTCCAAATGTTGTTTATTTCACAGATCTATGTTTCCTGGTATATCAAATGATTGCATTTGCTGTAGCGTTACTGTGCACTGCTCACATAGTTTTTTTTTCCCCCTTATGTGACATGTACCCAGTGGTTGTTCTTAAAATTGTTGTGCTGACATTATCAGGCAAGTGCAAAGTTTCATGTTTATGCTTTGCCTCCTCAGAAGTGTTTTAATTGACCTGCAAATGAGGTGTCTGTATGTAGCGCAAAAATAGAGATTAGTTCTGTAGAGATGAGATGGAGCCCATCTCCTCTTCGTTTATATGCTTCCCTCACAGGTGTATTATAAAGCACCCGTTGCTCAGAATTATGTCAGTCTATAAAGAGGTAAGACAGAGCTCCTCTCAGTTTCTGCTTTCCTGACAGGTGTGTTAACTGACCTAGAGATAAAGCATTCATGACACAATATAAGATAACATTTGTTCTTTAAGAGGTGAGAGGAGTGACAGTCATGTGTTAGCACTGCCACTTCGAGGTGCATTGGGGGGAAACACTGTATTTGTACTGTGATACCACAAAATTTGAGTAAACATAGACCAAACTTATAGTTAACTAAAACTAAACTATAAAATAAAACTAGGTGTCAAAAAATATGTCAGCTAACTGAAAAAAATAGATTAACTGAAATGGTAGTGTACTGAAAAAACTAAGATGAAATAAAAATATAGAGGAAATGTCTTTAGTTTTAGAGTTTAGTCAGTTTGGTCAAATTTGTAGGCAGTGGTGCAGAAGTTTATTGAAACTGTGATGTCTAAATGAGTCTGTTGTCTTTACAAGCTGTTGTGTTTGTATTGTAATACCTATTCTGAACTTCTCATATCTTTCCTCTGACAAATATCCCCCGTATTATAATATAAGAGTAAAACCAATACGGAAACTAATAAACCCCGAACTAAAACTAAATGTTTTCGAACAATAACAACGAAGTGAAACAAGCAAACACACTCTTACACTCTGGGAACAAACTGAAGCTAAACTGAAAGTAAAAATGAAAAATACGACTCTGATGTAGACACTCATCGAACACAACCTACAGAGAGTTGATTGGCTAATCATGTTTAGTTTGAAGTTGTATGAAGAGTTACAGTACAACATTAAGATGCAATCACAGAAACCTGGAACATGGAGGACAATAATTAGACCGAAGTCAGGTCAGCTGCATGGATATTGATTACAAACTAGAAGCTGCACAGCTGAACACAATCAGGCTAATTAGCTATTCCATTACAGCTGCTGATTGGCCGTGTCTTCCGGACTCTCGCAGAGTGCCAAGTTGGGTTGAAATGAGGACTTAACCATGTCTGACCATCTACTGTAGCAAACACAAAATTCAGTTCAAAAGAGAGGATTAAAGTAGCGGGGAAGCTTTGTTAAAATGAACCCACAGAGCTGCCACGGGCCAAAACATTGGAAATGCCATCATTACTGAATTTGGCCAAACATTATACTGCATTTGAAATAACAAAGTAAAAAACTAGCATCTGCACAGTGGGCTGTGTGTTAGGAGCTAACGTTTGAACTGGAGAGATGAGATTCAAAGCACATGATATTTCTGAGAGGTCATAACCAGGAGAAATGCGAATAATGAACCTTTGGGCGAAGTTTATTAAACAGCATTTAGGGCATGGCTTTGCTGAACACTCAATTCAGTGTTCTAAGGTGGACACAGTTCAGATAATGGTCTCTGTAGGAACAATAAAATCATTGTTAAATCTCTAAAATCATTCCAAAATTAATATTTTATTCCAACTTATTGATTTTTAAAAAATATAACTATGCAACAAGCACGATAATATATGGTGAGCAGGTCACTATTGCGAAATAAAGCCGTGGAAATGCTTAGAAAGATTCAAAATAATGCTTGGATCAGAAGGGAGCCGGTTCCACGGTGTTGGAAAAGGCCTACCCGGGGGTTCTATTCAGAACCTCCACCTACCAAGAACCCTTTTACATTCCAGAGGTTTCATCTCCTCAAAAAAAGGGTACCTCAGAAGCACCCTCTCCAGAAAGAACCGGTCTGGAACCCTTCTTTCTAATCGTATATAGAAAGCAATAAGTGAGTGGTGGAGGTTAAACTGGAGGTTATTGGTCTTGTGGCATTAAAATCAGAGTTGTGGTTTGCAGTGGGTGTCAGCCTCTGAAATGCAGAGTGAACGCTCACTCCACCAGATCTGTCCAGAGCATACAGTAAGTTGATATGAGAGCTGAGCTCCCAGTTGCAGGGGGAAAAAAAGAAAGAAAATTTAATGTTTTCCATCTACTCTGCTACCAAAGAAAAACCTTATGCCCCTCATTTTCCGCATTGTGAAAGGCAGAAATAATGATTTCCTATTTGGTATGCATTTTTCTGCCTCTCCCTGGTGGAATGTTGATTCTTGGGGAGCAGAAAGGCAGTGTGGTGCCCGCGCCTTATTAAAAGTCAGCTCTGTGTTCGGTATCTTATCAAATACAGAGACAAAAATTACGAAAACAACCCACTATGTTAGATTGTCTGGCTGAATGGTAAATATCAGGTGAATAATTAGCTTTCCCTGTCGCCGTTTCCCTCTTTTGTAATGTAAAGTGGTTGAGCACCTCTGAGAGAAGGGTTCTGCGTTGCTTCTGTAAACATCATTTCCTCCATTGCTCACGTCCCTGGGACATCCAGTGTCTCTGCGGCATGAAAAGTAAACCACATCTTCAATAAACCCAATTATGAGGAAAGTTCGATCAGCTGATCCCGGCCTTGTTGAATAACCTATGCATCTCATTCCCGTAGAGGGAAATGCTGTGGACTGCTGCAGTAAGACTGAAGCAGGCCAGGATATGTGCCTCTACCTTGATGCCTGTGGGTAATTACAGTCTGACTTCATCAGTTACACTTTAATTAACAAACCTGTAATGAACCACTGATGATCAAATAAAAACATGTGCAAGAACCAAGTGGGAAACAATAGAAACATTTGTAACCAAATTAGTGGAAGTGACAGTTAAAAATCCAGATTGATTTATAATTCAATGTAAGAACCCGTTCATTATTTATGCTGCTGCCATATTGACCATTAATATATAATGTTAGATATGTTAGTGTTAGCATATCAATAAACAATGTGTAAATCCTTTAAGATGTATGTACTGTGTCAGTGTGACATATAAATATTAATTGTTCCACTGATCCTCCTCTGAAGTTGAATTTCTTAGCCATGGAAGAAATACACAGCAAATAATTTAAAGTACCTGTGGTTTATTCATCATAAACAGTGTTTTGGTGAAAAACAAATGTAAACCAAAGTCATGTTTTTTCTTGCATCATGGTCCAACAAATTTGACAGGCTGTATTTTTAGCCTCAAAATATGAATCTTTTTGTGAATCTCAGTCACAGAATAGTTTGCATGGAGTGCTGCTCAGTGTCCCTCTGGTGCTCTTCAGTTTTTGGGATCGAAAGTTTAAACTTGTTGAAGAAATCTGAGGCACTTGGGAGGTAACAATTTGAAAAGACTTTATTAAATCATGGCTGTTTAGCACTTAAAAACATGCCTACAAGTTTCAGCTTTTAATGCCTTCATCAGGGCAAGTACTGAATGGTAGCCTATGTGCTGTTTGTTGTACAAGTTGGTACAAGCAGTCACATGATCAGTATGGACAAGGAAATAGTCACATGATCAGTGTAGACAGGTAAAATCACATGATCAACTGTTCAGCAGAGTAAACCACATATTAAATCTTACAAAAGATCAACAATAAACACATAGAAAACTCATCTGCACTCAGTAGAGTGCAGATCCCCGCCAACAGATGGTGAAGCACCTACTGCAATGTCACCGCAACTGCCAGATTCAACCAGCAGAGATTTGTAAAGCTCCGCGACATTAACATGACCTTCACGTATGTTCTCCCGAACGGAAACAAGACTTCAAGCTGTTGATGGTCGTCTAAAACAGAGCAGTTAAAAAAACAGACCTTGACGTCTGAACGGCCAAATCTAACCTGTTCATCTTTGAGTCCAAGTTTGAGGAAATTCCCTCAAGGTGTTCTTGAAATATTATGTTCACAAGAATGCAGTGACCTGAGAACATAATGTCTTTGGTCACGGCTGTTGCTGGCGTGGGGTTTTCAATGTGTTTTTTTGCAAAATTCTGAATCACAGAAGTCCTTCAGCATATAGTCATGAATGTGCTCAAAAACACTCCAGTAATATTCAAAATAAGCCATGGACAAGTGCATGAGTTATTAAAGGCTTATTTAAATTGTTGCCTCCTGAGTGCCTCCGATTTCTTTAACTCCTTTTGAATCTTATGAACCCTGTGTTATTCACATCGGTCTGAGGTCTTGTTGTGTCGTCTTATTTGAGACCTTGGTGTTAAGGTACACAGAAACTGTCTACAATAAACACATGATGTTTTATGGCTCTCAGTGTGCTGCAGGCAAATAATTATGATGTGCTAGTGCAGTAAAAACAATGCCACCTCCACATCCATACAAAATCTCAGCACCCAAATCAGTATGCACCCTATATAAATGACAGCAGAGTCTATCTTTGAACGAGCCTCTCTAAAATGGAGATACTCCACCTCTTCATTTGCTTAATAAAAAAAGTGAATACAAGCGAGTATTCCTGCAGTCCTGTTTATATTAAAATATGAAAACACATAAATGGGAAGTGATGGGAGGAAGTCCCGCAGCGCTCACACCATTAGATATGTCAAGATTAAGATTGCAAGTGTTACCTATTAAGATGTTTACTGTACTTGACAGACTGAATCAGTTGCTGTTTTCCACTCAGCTACAGTTGTGTGACAGACAGCTGGTCATGTGAGAGGCGAAAAATAGTTCAAATTTATCAGATTAGAATGAAGTCCCCTCATGATGCTTTAAATAATGGACTCAAGTGTTTGAAAAATGCCACATAAAGGAAAGCTTTAACATGTTTTTTTCACGAATTTCCACAGATCTTTAGGTTTTTTATTGCTTTAAATATAGTTGATCACGACATTCTTCTGGGTAAATTGTATTTTCATGGATTTTGTGACAGCACGTACTTGTGGTGATACAGTTACGTTCATGAGCAGGATCGATGCCATTAGCATGAATCTATCTCCAGTCAGCTTAAGGTCTGAAGTCTAAATGTATGTTCAGGTTTGCCTTCAAAACAAAACGATATTTCCCATCTCCCTTATCCTATTCTCCTCACCACGCTCAGTTGCCTACCATCCACACACTGGAACACATTAACTCATACCTTTGCTTGCTTTTTTGTTTGTGATTTGTGTTTTTTTTTTTTTTCTTAAAGCGTGTCTGCATTTTGATTCTTTTCTGCAGGATTTTCCTTGTTTTGTTTCTGTGTAAATAAATAATGCAGACTCTTCCATTTGATTTAATAGTATTTTTTTATTTTGTTGATATTATCTTCTCCTCTATTTATGCCGTTTCATTCTTTATAAGCCCTTTCAATTGATTTAGTGCTTCTATACTTGCATCACGTCCACAGTTTACAGTCTAGACTGCAATAATTAGATAGAGCCTATAGAATTGGGCTGCTCATCACGGTCAGAGGTTTTTGCCCACAGCACTTATGATTCTTTTTTAAAATAGCCCTGCATGTTTTAATGATTGCGATATCTATGGAGGAAGTGCTTCTCTTTCCTCTGCCTTTGAAAAGATGCTGCATTTTTAATAGATAGTTCATAAATGTTAATGATTGTTTTGTCCTGCTATTGACAGGCCAATCCATAGAAAAACCAATTACTGTAGGTCGGTACAGTGGTTTAATTGGCTGAATGCTGTGGTTACCTTTGTCATAAATCCATAAATGCTTTTTTCCAAACACAAATCTCTGTACATTTTAAGCAAATAAAATTATTATACCTTGAATGCCCTGTGGTAACATAACTTAAAATTTAAAAACTTAAAACCGTACACTTTTACAGGATAATCATTGTTTTCCCTGGATGTTTTTGAGACAAAGGCTGGAGATCCTGCATGGCGTGCATGGTGTATACAGTGTGCACAAGTGGAAAAAAACATCACAATTTGACAGACAAAAGTGTCCGTGGGGATTTAAATTTCATATCAGATCGAAACAAAAAGATAAATGACTCTGTTTATTTTGGCACAGTCAATATAAAAATACTCACTTGCAGATTGCGCAGTCTGTGCACATTTCACTCTCCTGACAGCTAAATTTTGATCAGAAAATATTATTGAAAAATAGGAGAAGCACTAAAATACAGTAAGAAGAGGTGTGTCTTTTTTGTCCAGTGAAGTGGGCCTGATAATGTTTGGTACTGATTTGGAGTCACTGGGTCACAAGAGTTATTCAAATATTTCAAATTCAAATAATTATGTAAAATAAGTTAATAAGAACAGTTTAGTGCATTTTTAAATCCTGATTCTCACTATTATGGGAAAGCCAGCATGAAGGTATTGGTGCAAATAAATCAAATAAAACACTTTGTTGGAATATTCAAGAAAGATGGGAGCTTATAATACAAAGGTGACCCACCTTTGAGTTAGGCAGGAAAACCCTGATTTTATAAAGTGTGCATTTTTTAAACAGATTATCATTGCCATTATGGCTGCAATCCAGCTACTTGCAGTATGTTCTGCTCTCATTCACTTGCTCTTTCCTCAAATCCGGAGTTACTGCTGGTACCTAACAAACTCGAGGTCTATTTGCTGTCCTGTGAAATTAGTCGATCAGTGTCATAGTCATCAGCGACTGCCTGAGCCTTTAAAGAAAACATACCCTGCTCTCACAGCGATATGAGAAGTGACGCTGCGCCAGGGATTCTCAGCAGATGATTTATATTTTCTTTGAAATGTCAGTGACAGGACTCATGCCATCTGTTACAGAACTACAGTATACATCTAATACTGTGCTCAACTGCTTTGATGGATTCCCTCATAGATCCTAAAATCCCGCCAAGTCCTGTTAGAATATATGACAGGGACCATCTTGGCTTTTCTTGCAAGACAGGCACAATCAAGCTAGTGCATGTAAATAACCCTGAAATCACAGCACAGTAGAAACTGCTCATAGTGATCACGGTTTCAGCGACGGATCTATATGGATCAAAAAGCTTGGAAAAAATAATTCCTACACAGATGTTGTGTAAATAATTTTCTTATAATCAAGTAGCCTGTGTTCAGTTTGGATCTTTTCATACATGACAAAATATGGATGAACTAACCATGGTAATTCTTTTTCTTTCTGTTTTTTTCATCTTTTCTCCCATGATACTTTCCCTCGCAGTAACCCATTTCTCATAATGAGAAAAAGAAAGTCATTTTCTCTCAATGGCAGCTTAATCTCCTCGAATCTTAGAGCAAACTACCAAAAACAAGCCAACGAGATGCAGCAGCAAAACTTGGCGTTCCTCTGTCGAGTAACGTTCCCTTGAGCCCCTCGGTGAGGACAAAAATAGCAAAGCTGTCCGTTTCCTTACTTTATATTCGGGTAATAAATATACAAAGGTCAGTTAGATGGTAGGGAAGGTTTCCACAGTACTTTTTAAAATGATAAATATGACATTTTTCTAGTAAATATGCATGGTTAATACATTGAGAAAAGTATAGTACAAGCCTATAATAAGATCTTTGTTACTATTGATAACTGCCACTGAAATTACAGTTATAGACTTGAAATATGTAATATTATCAATACATGTAGTAAAAGTTGTAGTAAGGGCTCACTGAAACAGGATTTTTGGGTCTGATACTGATATTACAGTGTTAAAAGCTTCTGATATCGATATATCAGCTGATATTCTTTATGAGGGATGTAACAATATTTCGAATATTGCGGTATCACAATAAAAAACTGGGCTGTGATGATACCTACTGTGATATTACGTGGTTAATTATGTTATTTTATTAGTTTTATTTTATTTTCTAAAAGGACTGCTACTAACTGTTGCATTGTTTTCATTTTGCAGTTGTACATAAATCAAGCATTCATTGCCAAATGCAGTACCTGCCAATGTTTTTGTACATGTTGAGGTGATCACAGGCTACTTTTATTGCATTAAAGAAGGAAAGCAGAAGCACTTTAAGTTAAAAGGAAAACCAATTAATGCTGATCATATTAGATTTATTATTTGATAAGAAGCATAATTTTTCTTCAATATTTTAATATTGCAAAAAATAGCATATTGTGGATTTTTTAGATCATACTTTCATTTTTTAAGTTTCATTGTGATACAAAATTATATTGAGACTTTGGAAAACAGTGTGATGATTGCTGATTTCACAAAGTCTGTCATGATACAATTTCAATTTGATTAAATTCAGGGGCCTGTGATCAATATCAGATGACATCATATGTCCATTAAACATATATTCATTTGTCAACTCACAAAAAGCAACTAAATTATGCTAATTTTATGCCTGAACTTGCCTGAACTGTGACATAAACATGCCATCAGAATTTCAAAATAAAGGTGTATCTTAAACATGTCAATATCGATAGATATTTTCACTTTGCATCAATCATACTGCATCATTTAAACACTGAATTGACATGTTGATCCAAATCGATGTATCGTTTTACCCCAAATATATATATAAACACATCTTTTTGCAATGATCCCTCAAAAGTGGTTATCACTTATGATAAAGATGAAATACAGAATGGATTTACAGTTTAATATTAAGCTTTATGGTCAAAAATTATATCATGGCACTGAAACAATAAACTTTAACTGATATTTTTAATATTATAAATAACTATTAATAAAAAAATACAAATAGAGCAAAGTATATGTATATATTAAACCTAAATTAAGTAATAGTAGCAAATATACATGAAATGCTGCCTATAAAGCTAACAAATAAAAACATTCTGTATTGTGTTCTTTTAAAAACAGTTTATATTGCTCCGTATACAGTATGCAGATACTAGTATAAATCAATATGTCGTTGATAGGCCAATATTGGGCCAGTAATATCAGTCGGGCTGTAATTTGTAGCAGAAACTGAGACACGTTATAATAAAGATATGTGCTGTGAAATATTAGAGTGCTTGTTTACAGAGTGGTGATGTATTCACACCATCATAAAAAAGATGCATTTTCAGAAATGCAGCAGTTAGTCCTCATCATTGTGGAAAGGTTTACATCTATATATGCTCATACTTAATAATTTGTGTCCCTGCAGTTCCTTTCATTGTATGGTGTGGTGTGCTGTGGTTGTAAAACAAGATGGTACTCCATAATACATCAAGACCTTTCTCCTCTGGTCATTGAAATGGTATGCTCTCTCAGAAGGCCAAACACTTGAACACTCATCTCACTTGTGACGTCACCTCATTCAACCTTGCAGAATTCATGTCTCTGTAATTCAAAACCGCTGAACTGACCTCATATGAGTTTAGCATCCTTTTTTTTTTTATATGCACCTCCTGTTTGCTTTTTTTTTTTGAATAACAGCCACTAATCTTACAAATGCCTCCCATTGTCTGTGTGTGCTATTAGCCTGCACACTATATTATCTTCATTAGCTGCAAAACGGATGTAATTGAAAATCTCAATTACAACAATATCAACACACACAGGCCTCACATCAGCAATATGCTCCCAACACACAATAACAAGTTTATCATGGCATTTATATCCTTGACAGCAATAGAAACCTAGTAAATTGCACTGCGAAGTCTTGTCATCTTGATAGCTTTTGTACTTGTGCATCTCTCTTTTTTGCCTCCTCTGGCTGAGATTAATTGCTCCCGCACCCAGCAGTGACAACAGCGTTTATGGAGGCAGGGCTACGGATATGGGATGCGTGCATTTCAGGTCCTCTCCCTTTCTTGCCTTTTCTTATTCCCTCTCCGTCCCTCTTATTTGCCACTTTGCTGTGATCCACCGGAGGAAAAGCGCAGAGGAAGCATGTAATGGGAATATGGTAGATATGGCACTACAGGCAACCTGCCTGCAGGGGTGGAGGAGAGGTGATGTCTCAATTTATGATTCACCTCCCACATCTTTCTTAAATTCATCACCCAGATACCACCTGCTGCCCTTCTGCCACTACTGATGCCTTTGTCACCCACGCAAGAACACTGACTGTAACTGGAGATGCCAACCTTGCAGTCGTCTTACCAAGCCGTGCAGAAAGTACATATTATAGCAAGTACATAAGGTCTTAACAGCCCAAATGTTTGCACTTCTCAGCCCACGAAATTCAAATAAGAGCTGAAAGGTCATAGAGACAGTCAGGATTCTCATGACTGTGACATTGACCTCATCTTCCTGACAGGGTGGTGGGAAATCAGATTGGCGTTGTATGGACGCAATGAACAGAGAGTAGAACCGACTGTTAATAATTCATCTATCTTTCCCATGTGTGGGACTTCATCCGAGACATTGAAAGGTGTCTTTTGGACCTGAATAGGTTTTATTCTCAGCTGAATTAATTCACCTTGTGCATTGTCCCGTTGTACAGCTCTTGAGAGCGGCTCAGGGGATGAGCACTCTGAGATGCTTTAAGAATTCAATGTGCTTCAACACTGAGATACTAGCATAATGTCCTGAGTTGCTATTGAATTGCATGTTACAAGATGACTTAATAGACAAGGCCTCAACTCAATTGACCCTCCCTGACTGTCAACTATAGACAGCCATTGACAAACTTTCCAATGCACTGAGCAGTCACTGCTCTGATTTATATCATTTTTCTTGGAATCACTTTGTCTTTTCATACATTCTTGAAAGCTGTTTAGGGTAAAAAAAAAATTATATATATATATATATATATATATATATATATACATATATATATATATATATATATATATATATATATATATATATATATATATATATATATATATATGTACATACATAATGCCATTAATAGGAGCAAATATAACAAATAAGTACTGTAGTTCACAGTTGTCTTTTATTAGCATTTATTCTTCAAATTACTTTTCCATAAATTATAAATATAAATTCTATGAACCCGTCTTTCAGTCCATAACTTCCCAGATCTTAAAGTGACATTTTTAGAGATTTTCACTAAGGCTGCAACTAATGATTATCGATTAACCTGTTGATTATTTTCTCAGTTAATCGATTAGTTATTGGTCCATAAAATGTATGAAAATAGTACAAAAAACATTGATCACTCAGCCCAAGAGGATGTTCTCAAATGTCTTGTTTTGTCCCCAGCTCAAAGATATTTAGTTTACTGTCATAAAAGACTGAAGAAACCAGAAAATATTCAATATTAATCAAACATTTGGCAATTAATTTGATAGTTGATTAATAAATTATTGCAGCCCTAATTCTAATAATATTCACATTACTTATACAGCACTTTACAAAATAATAACAATGCAAACTTAAGAACCAACAATACTATAACATTAAAACTATAATGATAATAAAACTGATAAGACGTGCTAAAAATAAAACATTGCTAATGCTAACATT
Organism: Lutjanus erythropterus; assembly: GCF_056507025.1. NCBI lineage: Eukaryota > Metazoa > Chordata > Actinopteri > Lutjaniformes > Lutjanidae > Lutjanus > Lutjanus erythropterus. The sequence goes on along the minus strand of NC_139337.1, from coordinate 20,747,804 downwards.
TCTAAAATGTTTGCATTAAAAAAAAGACGTGATTAAAAAGACCTCATTGATTCTGCAAGCTTCAGATTTTCAGGCAGGGTGTTTGAGAGCTGAGTGTCCCTGATTACAAAAAGCCTATCTCCTTCAGTCTTGTGGCAGAGCCCTGCCTGAGGATCAGCAGCTGTGCTCTGGCTCATAGTGCATGAACTTCTTTAAAGGTAATCAATATAATCTCGAAATCAATTCTAAAACTGACTGATAACCAGGCAAAACAGAGCTGACATGATCTAATGTTTTAGCTTGCTAAAAGATGAGCAGCTGTGTTTTGTACTAGCAAAGACAGAAAATAATTTTTTGGCATAACCTTGAATTACAATAATCTAACTGAGATGATATTAAAGCATGCGTGACCTTCTTGAGATCTGGTGGAGAGAGAAAATACCTGACTTTTGAGATGCTCCTCAGTTGATAAAAAACATGATAGAACGACTTTTGTAACTTGTTTTTCAAAGAAAAGGTCACTGTCAGATATTACATTTTGGTTTCTGCAGGTTTGACATTTGTAGACAGGGAGCCAACATGTTTTTGTAAAATAGCGATAGACCAAAAAGAATGTCAGATTTATTTTCATTTAGCTGGTGAAAGTTTTAGGCCATATCTTTACTTCCGACGGTCAAGATGACTGCTGAAAATTTTCTTCTAAAGTGTTTTTTAACCTTGATTGACTTATCATCTGCATAACAACGGTCGTGAATATCATAAATGTGTATGTCCAAGTGGCAGAACGTGTACACAGAATAACAGGGGGCCAAGACTTGAGCCTTGAGGGATGCCAAATGTCAGAGTAGCCAAAGAAGCGAGACCAGGCAAGACTGGCCTGTGAACAAATGCATGTAATTGGGGGAGCTGCTTTTATTTGTGGGTAAAAAGCATTGCACTACAGACTGCAGGGGGGAATACAGCCACTGGACAGAGAACTATTTACAACGTCAATCAGTTGATTAGTCAACTGACGAAAAATGTATCTGCAACATGTAAAAAGACCTTTCAAATGTGAATGTTTCTTTGTCTTATATAATAGTAAACAGAGTATCTTTGGGTTTAGAATTGTTGTGCAGAGAAAACAGGCACTTTAAAGAAGTCTTTGGCTCTGGGAACTCAGCCATTTTTATCTATTTTCTGACATTTTAGACCAAATGATTAATAGAGAAACTATTCAGCTGACTAATCTGTAATGAAAATGATTACAGCCATATTTCACAATGAAATTCTTAGATTTTAGAGACTAAAATCAGCAAATGCATGACAAGTTTTTGTGATAAATGACAATTAATTGATCTTCAGACTTAAGGGGGGAAGATTTCTGGGGCTTGGCTGAAAATGTAATCATTCCAGCCCTGATAATAATTTTACGATTGTTTCTTACACAGAGTACGAGCGTGTCTTATGTTTGCTTTTACCGTTCAGAGTGTCTGTGATATAAGTCAGTCCCCAGGATTTGCAAGCTGATTCAATAATGTGAGAGCAAAGTGCTTGTGGGGCTTTCATTTATCAGGCACAAAGAGCAGGATGAGAGCCAATTTCATTCCTTTGCCACCTGATGTTGTCTCTCAGGACCGCAATTTTGGTAGATAAGTGTCCTTATCCTTGGGTGATGCGGGACCCACCTTGAGAAAAATCCCTCACATTCTATTATGCCAGTGCCATCCAGACAACACCTAGAGTCACGGTTACTTCAGACATCCATCATATCTCCCCGGACACAAACGCAGGGAAGATAAACCAAGCCTCCTCCATGACCATTCATCTCTTCTTCTACTTGTGCAGTCTCCTCTGATCTTCTCCAAAGCAGGACGGACGGAATAACAATTCTGTTTGACAACACTTCCAAACTATTCCCTCTCTCTGCTTCTGAAAATACTGACACCAATATGTTAGCAACTTCAAGGGGAAATATGTTGCAGATTTAAGTTTATTACAAAGGATATGGGCCGTTCAATTTGTTTATGAGAACAGAGCGGAGAAGAAAGCGCATCATTTTTTATGCTTTTGTCAAAGACATCAGTGATTCCCAAATTGTCGCTGTGCCTCATAAAAACATTTACTTATACTTTGCAGATGAAGCTCATCTGATCGCGAATTCACTGAGGGGCACAGAAATCCGCCAGGCAGCCACATTAAGCCGGCGAGTGTGCGCTGCTGTTTACCCCCCAGCTCCCCCCAACCCCAACCACCCCCCACCCACCCCCGACCCGTTTTCAAGCCCCAGTGGCATTCTTCTATTCAGCTGATGAAAGAGATTGCTTGGGTCTTGCACTAATGAATTGGCATTATTATTAAATGATGTTTGTAAATTATGACCCAGTTTGCTCCCAATGAATGGCGCAGAAACTCAAAACCCACATCGTCAATTAGGAGCTCGCAGACACCGAGAGCAGTTAGTTGAGGAGTCAGACTGGGTTTTTGGATGCAGGCTGGAGTTTGCAGATTCCATTTGCAGCTCACTGGCGCTGCCTTGTGGTCAGAGAACAAAAAAATCCCACTTTCCCCCCTCAAATACATCCTCTCTTACAGCATTAAATTTGCTCATACTATTATTAATTTATTATTTTTAGAAATGGTTCTGATAGTTCGACAGTCAATAAAACAGCAGCTTATACATAAAAAATAATTTATTTTAAACAGAAGTCAAATTTCATGAGAACATTTTGTTGGCCGAAGTATCTAAGGGCAAGAATTAAGACATTTAACATACGTGCTTGAAATTCTGATGGTGGCTCCTTCATTAGTAAGACTGATTTTGTGTCCCATCCTCAGCCACAAGGGGGAAGAAGAGTGGAACAGATGCAAGCTTCTCATCTCAGTGATCAAATATTTCTTTTTCATTTGAAATTCTGCTTTGTTGTTAATGATGTTGACAACAACTTCAGTCAACTTTTGATAATTTTGATGAATGAGCATTTGACAAATGCAAATGAGCGAAATGTTAATCAGTTGTTTGATCCAAATGGTTTCCAGAAGCATATTTTTTAAATCTCTTCCTCTAATGTTGTGATTATCCTGCATGAGAATGGAGGATTTTTGTACTTGAGGCACGTCTGCTGAGGGTCATTCTCACAGTGACACCTTGTGGAGGTTGGCTGACATAAGCAGCATGTTTAAGTTCAAATGCATCCAAACTTTGAACTGTATTATAAGATCACATTTTATACATTCTTTGAGACTTAAAGTGCAGTTTTAGTTGTTTTGCTTAAGATGTGGTTTCTTTTATGTATCTAAAACTATAATTTAAATCATTTTTAATTAAGATATGTTATTATTTTCATGATTTCATGCACTTATTAGTTTATTTGGTGTGTAATTTGACCCCATGTTAGACTCCAGTTGACCCCAAACAACGACAACATTGAACACCCACAGCACCGTTTCCAGATGTCCAGTTTTACGGCGTTTAAAGTACACATGCCACTACTTCTGTCTTGCTACTTTTCCGTCCTTCAGCTTGAACAGCTGTGTTGACATTCTGCACTGAAATGAGTACCAGGCTGATCTGCTGTGATGGGACTGACAACAGTAAGTTGGGTACACTTTGGGATCTTGTTGTTTGATCAGTCAGATGCACAGACCTGCATAGATCCCTCTGACTGTGCTGACAGACCACCAAGGTGACACTGAATGTGCAAAAGGACAACAGCAAGATACCATAAAGCCACCAGAGTCAGTGTTTCTTGTTGTAGAGCCAGGTACAGATGTGCAGCAGTGGTTTCAGCTTACCCAGATATTAAATCAAATTAATTAAGGGCTGCAGGTAACGGTTGTTGATTAATCTTATGATTATTTTCTTGATTAATTGATTAGTTGTTTGGTCAGAAAATGTTGACAAATGTTTATCACTTTATTGAAGCCCAAGATGTGTTTGGGCTTTGATATTTACATTTAAGACAGTGGAATTTTTTGACTTAAAAAAAATGACTCAAACAAATTAATCAAAAAAGAAGGAAAAAAAATACAGTCAGTGTTCAGTTTTTTTCTTTTTTTCACTTGCCTGGTTGGGTAAGTCAGTCAGAAATCTACTTGCCCAAAATCATTTTTACTTGCCCCTGTATTTATTGGCATTATCAAATACCACAAAAGACAACTGTCATGTTTAATCTAGGGCTGTAAAGTCTGGTCAGGAGGTAATGTCTTGTTTTTGCAGTTCATACCCAAAAATTTAGTTTATTATGAATTAAAAGAGAGAGAAACATGATAAATCTCTGCATTTGAGAGACTGAAAACAGCATTTTTCTGCCATTTTTGCTTGAAAAATAACTAATGATTAATCGGTAATCAACATAGTTTAATAGTTTCATTCTTTTTTTACCATTTGCCCAGTCAGGCAAGTGATTTGCTAGATTTACTAGCCCAACATGGCATTTTACTTGCTCCACGCAAGCAGGCAATCTTTATTGTTAAGCCATTTATTGTTTGAGACATTTTCAAGTAGACTGTCCCTGGGGATTCATGAGTTAGTTTGCTTTGTATTATGCAGCTGGGACGTGTATATTCTGTATTCTCCTGTACCTCAAGACATCAGCACCATCACTTTATTTTATAGATCATAAACAGACCTCCTGCGTATTCAAAGAAGAAACTGCTGCTCTTCTCTCAGGCAGTTTAAGATATATCAATATAACAAGAAAATGTTAGCCTACTAGACTAAAATTTAAATCACCATAATTATCTCAGTCTACCCTGGATTTCAGAGACACCAAACCTCCTGTGAGCGAGGGTTTAGTCTAACAGTGTTGCATGATTGGCTACATTCCACTCCCATACTTCACTGACCAGATGTCTGTCCCACGCAGTGGAGAGGCTATAGTGTTTCCAGCCATAATGTATGAGCGTTCACAGCGCTCTCCTTCACACATAATTTCCAACTTCCAGAGAATTTATCCGTCTTTATCAGGCCTGAGTCACAGTATCAGTGCAGGGGAAGGAGCTCTTAGGAAAAGACGTCATGCTCAGGAATCTTTTTGGCCTCTCTGTGAATACATATCTCCCCAATCTCCCCAAATCCCTTCAATGTATTTCACTCTTGGTATTCATATTCAGTTCTGCATCTGCGACACGGCCCCATTTAAATTCCACAGTATTTCATCACATTGCAGTAATAACACCATTCAATTTGGCATTTAGCTTTATTTTCCACCCATGCCCGGGACATAATGGAAGAAAAACTCACTTAATGCCTATTTTTTGTGGCACAACCCTGCAATTTGACGAGGCTGGATTACAGCGCATCTCTGTAAATAGCAGCCGGGAAAATATCCGTCATTTTAGGGCTCTTATTATTTCCTTTATGCAGCTTAAAGTGCCTCAAGTGAAATTATATTATCACACTGCCTCCTTATCTGTGGATCCCCATGAGTTGAGCTCCGTGGCTTCTTGTGTCACATTTGACTTTCACTCAGAGGTCTGGGTGCTGGTCTCCACTGTAGATGAATTTCGCAGCTTTGTTGAATCGAGACAAAGCAGCGGTGGGGGTGGAGGGGGAGGGCAGGGTGGGTGAGGAGGGAGGGAGGGAGGGAGGGAGGGGGTCACATTCCAGAGCCACTGAGGCTAAAAGGAAATGATGTCACCCATGCCCAGACTACCATGACTCATTAGTTTCAGGCTGTGCTTTAATGTTGCCCTACATTTGGACCTCTGGCAGTTACAACTGTCTTGGCAGTGCTGCGGTAACTCCATGAGGAAAAACACCTTGCCCATTACACTTTTCTCTCAACACCCATTTCCATTTTTTTTCCGTGCATGAAAAACAAGCCAAAGGTTTTGATCGTCCTCATATAGGCTGCAGAATCCAAACTGAGCTCTCTTACAAAGCACATTTTAGTGCCTTGTTAGCAGTCTGTAAATTTTTACTTCTTGTGATACATTCCTCTCGGCAACAGTGGATTGCGGCACAATTTAGAGCAATATATGCAGGTTTGATGAGTTTGAGTTTGGCACATGAGGCAGTCCTGCAAGTTAAATGTTTTTCATTCCATCATGGCTCACTTGAGAGCCATTTTGAGATCATTATTGCTAATGTACACATAAATTTCTTGCAAAATCTCTTGATATTTGCATTATGAGGTGTGCAGTTGTCAAGAATTTCTCGCAAGCTTAAGTGAAATGCATACAGATGATTAAATAGCCAGGTGTACAAGCGTCACAATTTAATTGGCCTTTATTAACTTCTTATCAGTCATTTCCATTTTTATTCAGTGCAGTGGATAATTAGAGCAGATACAGCACACCTACACAACATACATGCAGCAATAAGGAAATTCCTGAAAGTGTGGAGGTAGACTGTGAGATTTCAGTAGCAGAATCAGCACATTGTGGGCGGGACAGAAGGCAATCAACACACCCAGGCCTGCGTGGCCGTATGTGTACATTTAACCGGTTTCCTGTGCAAGTGAAAATTATAGGAAAGTGGTGTGTGAATATGCACGTAGGCAAACATACAGCAACCACTGGTTGACCTTAGTTATTTCAGCCTACTGACTAAGTCAAATGAGTGGCTTGAAACAATCTGTGGATGTAAGTAGATGAGTGTGTGCAGTGCAGTTTTGCCTGTCTACAGCATATTTTTGCTCAAAAGAATTAAAGTGTGTCTGTGTGTATATATATCGCCAGATTGCAATATGGCCACATGTGATATCCAAATCATAGGAGCTGCATTTTTTTTAAATAAAGGTCAAATATATCATAACATACCATTATAAATGAAGCATCATGGTGCTATGGAAATGCCTCAGCCTGCAAATCATCTTCTCCAGACGAGGGGTTTTCAAAGTTTGAAACCTTCCCTCAGACAAAGCATGGAATAAGGCGCTGCTGATCCCACAGACACTCAACAGTTGAACCAAGACAGCCGAATATTGCTGTTTTACATAACTTACAACTACACCAAATACATTAAAACAATGTTCTGTCCAAAGTAGGGCTGGGTGTCGTTTATGAAATTATGACACCAGTACCAGTCCCTTTAATGTGATACTGATACAGAGTACTTCATTCAGTACCCATCATGAGTGAATGAAACCATACAAATTCATTTTGTTCTAGATCTGGGTACAAAAAGATTCAGTTGGAGGCATCATTTTACTGGGGAAGTTTTGATACTTGGTTACTTGCTTAAAAGTATTCAGCTCCAATACCCAGCATTTGTCCCAAGGGCATTTATTCCACTCGACATGGACTGAAAACCTTTTTAGTATGTGATTAACGCTGTGAAAAAGTCACTTAATATGTGCACAACACTGTGAAACGGTTACAGTTTGGGTAGGTTTAGGCACGATAACTGCTATGGAGCCCCCTGGGGAGGCCCCCCACCCACTTTCAAAACCTCTGCTCCAGACGTAAGGGAACAGTCTTGTTTGGTACAGACTTCAGCAAAGTCTCACACACACATCATCAATTTTATTTTATTTTTACAGGGAAAATGAAATGCAAAAAATACCATTCCCACTAAAATTGTAACTCGTTTCACAGTTGCAATATCTGTCAAAATGTCAACATGATATGTGTTTTTTGAATAGTGTTCAGTCCTAATTTAGAACATTTTAATGTTTTTTTGCCAAAGGAAAATCATCTGGTTTCAGTCTGACATTCTATACACCCAAATTATAAATCCTTTAGTAGATTAAAGCAAGCGGCTTTATATTTATGAGTTTTTCATTGTGACTTTGTGGTTGAAATGTTTGTAATTAAAGTGCTGTGGTAGCATTTTACCCATGAGACTTATAATTGATATCCACACTCAAACAAAATCCTGTTTCCTGTTTTTTTTTTTTTGGCTCATGTATATATATAAATCAATCTTTGATATTGACAGGTGGACTGTCATTCCCAACAAACCCCCCCCCCCCACAATGGTATGTTTCAGCAAGACATAGGAACGAGTTCAAGGTACCCTGTGAGGAAATTTATGATAAAGGATTTTATGGTTTGTTTTTAGATGACGGATGTTCCTGATTACCTTCCAGTTCAAGTCTGGGTTGATCACCTGCAGCTCTGTCAGGGAGAGGTGCCTAACCAGAGGAGATGAGTTTCCCATTTCCAACACAAAGGATTCCAGCTGCTTTATGAGAATTCATCAGCATGCCAACGTAAAGACGAGCAATGAAATATGAGGCTGTCTTAAGGGACTGCGTGATGCATTGCAGCTGGAGACATACTGTGGACATAAATGTATGAAACTTAAAGATTATATAATAAGTGTGTTTTTCACAAAGTCTGCCTGTCTTTCCAGCAAGGCTTGGATTTTACTGCTTTTTGTGGCATCACTGCCGTCAGTATTGCCTTACTTAAAAGGTGCTTTTGTATCTTAAATCTAACAGACTTTAAATGACTTTACCTGCAATCTCTATGATGACACACTTCCCTCATGCGTCTTTGCAGACTGTAAAAGATTCAGAACAAAGAGGTATTGCAGGCTGAAGTGTTGGGGTCTTTGAATAATGCTGCCAAGTTCCAGGCTACATTTTAACAATTGTTATAAAGCTAAGAAAAGAGCGACAGTATGCGTGATCAGAGGTTGAAGGAGCCCTGTGTGTCACACTTTGCATAAGCAAGGCTATGTATACAAAAGTGGAAACATGTGTACTACAGTGCACATTTCCTGCAATAAATCATACATATTGTGGACTTTTGCCACACGACTGAGCTCACTGGCTGCTCCCAAGCCACATAGCAGAAAATATCAAAAACACGCTATGAGTATTTTTAACATTCACATGCCTTTACAGTTTAGGCGGAGAAAGCGGTGGAGAAGGGAAGGAAGAGCGAGATACAGAAAGAGATCTTAGAGAGCGAAGAGAACTTTTGACCTTGTGAACCAGCCTGCATTCCTGGGAGGTTGTGTTGCTTTTGAGAGAAATGTGTGATTTCTGGCTTTCACGGCTCCCCTTGGTTTCTAACCTCTGTGTTTACGTGTGCGTTGAGAGCAGAGGGGAGGGTGAGGGTGTGAGGGTGCGGCTCCCATGTGTCCTCAGTAATGACCACCACTTGACTTTGGCATTGTGCTGCGCACTTGTTTCTCAACCAAACCCTGACCTTCAGAGATTAAATTCACTCTGCCATCTCACAGAGGACCCACTGCTAAGTCCAGTTCACTCTGTAATTGAATCAAACCAAACCTAATATTACACAGAGGAGCACCTGACAGATGTATCTGCAATGCAGCTCATCTCCTGCCATAGGCCGAAAAGACAATTTTGCTGTTATTTACTGTAACACTAAACATCTTGATTGACCAGATGGTGAGAACAGACACCCTTACAAATGTACTGCTGTTCTTCATGGAAAGTTCAGACTTGGTAAACAAACACACAATTCCATTTGTAGTTCAGCAGTTCATTTTGATATGTTTACAAAGTCGCAGTAAGACATAGCAGACTGTTTTTCTTCCCTCCTACCATCTAGGACTGTTTGCGCTGAAAGTTTTGAGACGTGGCTAAAATTGGTAAAATGGAAAAGCCAAAATAAGCCCTTTAAATGACTCATTCTCCTCTGTCAGTCCAAGTCCTTTGATTTCTTTTTTAGCCACGCCGAGGAGGATGGCAGTGACTACCAGTCGGCCTACCACACTGGATTTAAATAGATTGTTAATCGGCTTCATTCATTCTCACCAAAACATGATGCAAACTTATGTTGAGTTATTTCTTATTGGTAAAAGGTTCTTTCTCAGTACAATACTTGTTATTATGTTGTCCTGGAGGTGTCCTTGATACTGTAATTGGCAATATATTACTACTTGGTTTATCCTGAATTCGATTGTTGGTTCTTCCAAGCCTCAGTGTGTGCTTAACATCCTCTCAAACCTATTTGCGTTGCATGAAATGCATAAAATGGTAAACTTTCACTGGTGCTTTTGATAATTAGAAATAACTCTGAATGAAAAATATACAAAGAGAACAACCTGAATTAAGATTAAGCATAAAATGGACATTAGAAAATACAAAAAAAATCTGCGTTCTAATATACGCCAATACTGAAATATCTGTGTTAGGGCAATATCAGCAAGAGTGTGTACAGAGGGTCAAGCTCACACATTTGTGTACACAGAGCAGAAATACTCCCTCACGAGGATGCTGTTTTGTGCTCATTTCACATGCATGTGCCTATTTTTTGTGTGTGTGGGTTTTGAGTCTAATTAAATGCCATGGAGGAGATCCATCTCTCCATCTTTATCTAAAAAAAAAAGAAAAAAAGAAAAAGAATTAGCGCCAACGGTAGATGCAACTGTTGAACTGTTGGAAGTTTGGTACAGATGATGAATCTTAATGTTTTAGACCCTATCCCCTGGTGGAAAGTCAAAGGATTTGGTGAGAAATAGTCGATTCAGTAACAGATTCTCGATTTCATATTTGATCAGCACTGTCTAGTTTGACAGTTAGATATGAGTTTCAGGAGCCTGAGGCATTGCACTCGACGGACCTGTTGTCTGGATGCAATTGATTAGACCTACACCCAATCAGAGTGCCGAAACGTGTGGCGTGGATCAGTGACAAGCCTCAGTCAATTATTATTATTATATAACCCAGACCCATATTAAATAAACGTTTGTGACTGGCCTGACTTGATCCAGGGCCGGTAGAATTCTGTTTGAATGAAAGGGGGACCAGACAAATCTGCCAGAGAAAATGAAAACACAAGTTTGGCAGATTTGTCTGGCTCCTGGGCTAAAAGTTTTCCCTTTTCCAGTGAAATATCTCAACATCTACTGGATGAGTTGGCTGAAAATTTGTGTTTGTGAGTGAAATTCCTTTGTAGCACGTCGGCCTGTACAATTAATTGCACTATCAACGAAATCACTATATGGCCAGGTGTAATATACATGCATACATAAACATACATATGTGTTTTTAAGTACTGTAGTGCTGCAGAGATGTCTGTAAAAATTAAAATTGTGATGCAAAAATGGTCATTTCCACTAACTGTATTACATATCGCACTCGTAATGCCAGTCAAAATAATCACAATATGACTTTTACCATATCGTGTAGCCCTAGTAGCACTCTGACGTTGCATTAAACTCAGCAGAGCCGCACACATCCGCTAACGTGGCTGCAGACTCTTCTTCTACTTCATTTATTTATCTTGGAAGCTTGAACACATTATGACTACAATGATGGTCTGCTCAGGTTTCAGCCCTTTCGTCAACATGTCATGGTAAAAACCTAAAACCACTCTGTATTAGGTTTCATGCTTTGTTTATGGAAAACAAGTAGATATTTTTATGCATCTGTTTTTATATTCTGGGATGAAACCGGCAAAAAGTAAATTGTTTTGTGGAGACCCATTCAGTCATACAGTATTTGTATGCATGGTGTGTGCCTTTTTTAAGACAAATCCCCCTCATGACATTTGATATTGTATTGCATGGTTAGTTACACTTGACCCGGATCATAAATTATCCCTCTACGTAAACTTGTGAAAGTCAAAACAAAAAAAAAAGGGTCATGGCAGGGTGCCCAGATGGAGGCAGAAATGCCACAACACTGAGCTACAGACCACAGCGTCCAGTGTGGAAGCTTTCCTTTGTACATGCACCAGAGGTAACCGAGGGAAAATAAAATCCCTCACTTGCGGTTGGTCTTTTAAGTTGGAGCCAGAAAGCCAATTAAAAGGATTAGGGTGGATCACCACTGGTTTTGTCTTGATGTGCTGTGGTCACCAGATTGCCAGTCTGCTGCTGTGTTGCCTCTGGCTCCTCGGAGGGCAACAGGTTCACATGGCTAGCTGAAAACAAACACGCCCCGAGGGATTTTTCGTCTTCAGTATCTGATAGGGCTTGAAGAAGAAGTGCTAAATACAAATCCAGCATGAGCCACACAACTGAGAACGTACAATTATATCATACCATTGGATAGACCAGCACTGGGAGAAAGCTTTCATGGCATGAGGTCAACAGTAATGGTGGGAATGCTCTCATGGCACGAACACTGCTATAACCCGCTTCTTTCTCTCTTTGTTTTTGTTGATGTATGCTGCATTCACTGACAGAGTTCAGAAGTGACATAAATATAGTGTAAAGGGTGACATAAATATAGACTTAGACACTGGAAAAATGAATGTCGTTGATTCATTATATCTTCTTGGATAAGCCTTGATTACGCCTTGTGGCACAGTCAGATGACACGGTCTTATATCACAGTAGACAAAGGTCGAGATAGATGCTTGCTGGTGAATTTGTTGTTGAAACCCACGGTTAGGCTTAAGGCATCTTTGATTTTTTTTAAGGAAGCATGAAGTCATCTTTATGAATTTTAAGAATTTTTTTATCAAGAATGCAATCACAACGGTTGGTACTGAACTCTTTACTAAGGGTGCCAATCAAATTATGCGCAGCAAAGGGCTGCAGTCGAGTGCATGGCTGCTGCTGAGTATTCACAGTCTCATTACACAGGACTTAACCCTCCATGGACAACAAAACTTTAAGTGAGGCATCAACATCTTCAGATAATTAATTAGCTAGTTGTATATATTGTTGTTGAAGATAACTGGGATATTTTCACTGTTTTGGTTGGTCTAGCATGTTACCAGAAACCTGAAGCTTGTCAGCAGCTAATTTCGACTACTACTGGACTAATCAGCCTAATTTTTGCGTGCGCAGTTATGACTGATATCTCAGGAACACTGGGAGGGAATTACTTTAAACTTAGTTAAAGTGTCCACTTGAACTCAAGGATGGACTCCATAACTCAAGATTTCATATGCTAGTTGTGACAAAAATTTACATACAAATCTCTAATAGGATAAAATAATGAGATGACATTTTACCTCCTAAAGGTCAAAGGTCAACTTGCCTGTGACATCATAATGTTCAGCTCTCTATCAGTCATCTGTGTCCCTCTGTAAAAATAGTCTCTAAGTGAAGACAGCATATTTCTCACTGGAAATTATTCACTGGAGTCACACATGTATAGTAACTTGCCAGAAAATACACTTAACACCTTTTATTAAAGTCACAGGTCAATATAGTGTTAAGTATAATATTAAATTCCTTCAAACTCTTCTCTACATAAATGAGTCTGGACAGACATGAACAGTGAGGCAGTAATTAATTTTTTGACTGCTCTGTTTTATACAACCGTTGACAGCTGACTTCTCACTCTTCTTAACCAGCCAACAGCTAACAGACACAACATACACAGGCTGCAAAACTTACTCAAATGCCTTTTGTTATAGATCGTTGTGTTAAGGGCGGTTAATATTTTTCACCATAGTAAAGAAGGTAAAAAAGACAGCCTTTTTGATGAATGGAACCCTGTAACAGTATCTTAGATAAAGTATGATACTCATACCCTGCAAAATAGTTTTAGGCTTGGTAAACTTATGTAAAAGAAATGTATTTTCATATTTATATTCTGGCCCCACATGTCTTGTGGTCTGTAGGTTTATGCTAAAACCTCTGGTAGATTTCCATCTATGATTCATAACCTTCCTCTTATCACAGAAGCTAAATTACGAGGCTCTAACACTGATTTCTAGCTCTATATATTTATATATGTATCGTACAATTTCAACCCACTGTCCCCAAGCACCAGATTCTTATCATGGACATGAAGAGTGTGGGTGGCCAGCTCTGTGCCAAAATCACAAACTAACACTGATAAAAGAAGCAAGGAAATTGAGTGCATAAACAAACAGAGACAAAGTTTATGGACAGATGTCAACAAACACTGCAGTAGCATCGCCTGACATCTGGGCTGTTTCACTGCCAGTCGGGACGGACCTTATGTCTTCCTTCCTGTGCTTTTGTAAAATGCAGCATTTTACCCACTTCAAGGTCATATTTCTTATGTGTGAACTGTCCCAAGTTTTATCATTAATGTGCTCACACAGTCTCTGTGAACAGAGTCTGATTTATAAGCCTATAAATTTGTGTTCATCTAACTGCTGAAAATCAGTTCACCCCAAAATCAATCCTCTTACCTGTAGTGCGATTTATCCATCTAGATTGTTTTGGTGTTAGTTGCTGAGATTAGACATGTCTGCCTTATTTCCAATGTAATGGGAGTAAATGGCTCTCGTGTGGTTTGTGGTGTTCAAAGCAACAAAAAATACATTTTAAAAAGTCAACAGCAGTGTCTCTTTCTAGATATCATGAATTACTCATCTCGTTGTGAACAGTTTCATGCAGGAAATACTGTATTTTAGTTCTACTGAACTACACCTGCCAGCTATATAAACGTGCAGAAGGAAGCGTGCAATTACTCACGTACGAGAGGCTTGTGCTCGTAGGTAAATGTTAATGGTGTCTTCCTTGAACCTGGAAGTGAACCTGCAATTAATTTTCTTTTGACTGACTAATAGACTAATCAACTAATCGTTACAGTAAACTATTTCCTTTATATTCAAGAGAAGGCAGACATCTCTACAGACCAGTGTCTCCACAACTTGACAACTCGCATCAAAACAATCTAGATGGATAAAAAAGACTATAGGTAAGAGTCCTTTCTGACATGGATGTTGAAGTGATGCCAGTCACTGAACAATCAGTGTGATTGTTGCAACAACCATCTTGAATCAGCAAAGATTGAGCTGCTGTGATATTTCTGGTAAACAGAACTTCTTCTGACTATGACTATGTGGCAAACCTGTTTGGCGTCCACCTTAGAAATGGCACAGACAGTCTGTACCCACACGGGGGCTCTGGGGGTCTGAACACTGGTCTCCTGTTGCTCCTCCCTCTGTACCCATATTGACCCAAGACACGTAGCCTCCACACACACTGGGGACCCGCACACACCCTGACACCAGAATACTCTACCCTCCCTTTCTTTTATCTTCTGTTCAGCTCACAAACTACCGATTGAAGGAGCAAAACCAGACTAAACACACTGAAGGATCATTCAGAAGACCCCGAAATAGCTCATAAAAGGCACTTTGTGCGACTTATATTTTTCTCTGCTAACTATAAACAGATCTTTTTGCAGCTTTCGACAACTCTCCATCCTCCACCCGTCTTCTGTTTCACTTTTGTCTTTTCCATAAATCAATATCTGTCTGGGAGTGTGGGGCTGCTGATTGTTTTTACAGAGCGTTGCTGTGTAATTTGGCTAAATGGCACTTGCACCCAGTTTACTCTGAGATGGTAAACAGTCTGGTCGGTAAAAAGGGAGTCTGCTGATAGTCTCAAAGCATACAATCAACTATAATTGGTATTGTGGACTGTGGATGTATTTGATTACTTACCTGGGAGATGCATGATGGTGGGCTCGTAATAATAAGTAGTGTTTCGGTTAAATTATACAACATGGATCACGTTCACTACATCACCTCCTACCTGACACGTCTAAGTCCATCATTGTATCACACACTGTATAATCAGAGATACCTGTGTGAGTGAGAAAAACGAACAGGGACTTTGCATACAGAGCTCTGCACATGAACATTTTTGAAGAACCCAATGAAGCTTACTTATAAAAACACTGTTATAGTGTGTTAGTGCTGCTACTGTTGCCAGAGTCAGTGGTTTGGAGTTGCTAAAATTGAAGAATTTAAAAGCTCCATCTCGTCAGCTGGCGAAGCACTTAACCTCGCCATATGATGATAGAAGTACGCAGGTTTTAATCAAAAAGGAAACTTACAGTCGGGTTAAATGTGGATTCTTGTAATCTTTCTGCAATCAAACCCGTTTTTGTTTTGTTGTTTTTTTTACAGAAAAAGTTGAAAATAAGCTGGCATTTTCTGTTTGCTTTGCACTACTCTTGAAAATCATAAAGAATCCCATATTGCAGAAACGTCCTATCCGAAAGCCTGATATAGTTTTAAGATAGGAAAAGTTTCCATATTAAAATATCTAAAAATGTTAGACATATGTTAAATAGTTTGTTGAGTTACAGTATCCCAAATGTTTCCAGCAGAGACATACATCATTAATTCAATGTTTGCTAGTTCCTATGACTTCCAGGAGAACACTGGGATCCGTCAGATACATAAAGAGTAAGACAGGAAGTCTCTGCATGTGACTAAATGTAACATGAATAAAACTTTAATACATAACTGAGTTCATGAACACAAATCCAGCCTGATATCAGTCTGATTTGTATCTGATGTCGGATAGATTAATTGTTTAAAAGTGAAGATAACTTCCACGATCACAAACAAACACAACCATCAGCTAGTTAGTAAGTTAGCGACTACTGCAAGTGGAAAAGTTGAGGTTTAGGTCTGACACTGAGCAAGTAGCTGCCCTGAACACCTTTTTTGTTTTATGCATATTTATTTAATTCTCAATTTCCTCTGGTTTCATGCAGGCACCTTTTAATGAACAAGTTTCAAAGCAACAGCAGGCCTCGTGCTTCATCATCCCCATTTTTTGCAAGGAATGTTAAAAACTGAGACGCTTGGCAGAGGTTTCACACTGCCATGTAGCAAATTACACAGAAGGGGGTCTTGTTTCAAGCTTTCAAACATTCCTGTATTAAATGTATCTTGCTCAAACACACACACAGTTCCAAGAATACTTTGTTCCCTGAAGTCCCATTTGTATGAAATGTAATTTCATTAAATGAAAAATAATGGACACAAACTTACCTCCGCCCACCCACTAACACACACACACACACACACACACACACACACACACACACACACACACACACACACACACACATACACACTCGATTGCATGTGTCTGTGTCCAGCTGTATTGAACATTTTCTAACTGCATTGTGTTCTCCTCCAGTACTTTTCCACTAATGTCTGACTCACAATTACTCTGTGTCTGAACCCAGAGACCCTTGTCCCTCCCCGTCTCGTCCAAACATAATTTGAGAAATTTACAGACAGTGAACCGTGCGGTACATTGTATATATCACACACACGTATTTAACTTGCATATGATGGTTTTTGGATCAACAAGTTGCACAGCATCCTGCACAGATGGCTCACCCCAAGGGATGGGCGTATATGTTGATTTAAGCTAGATTTAGAATGAGTTAGATGTTTAACTCTCATCTTACCAACATATTTAACAAACAAGGACTACTGACAGGGGTCCCTGGGGAGCCCAAGAATAAACTACTGTAAAGTAAAACAAACAAACAAAAAAAAAAAAACAACCGTCAAAGCAAAATGTCAACTTATTTCTTGCTTATAACATTAGTTATGTAATTAATGTCATTTGTTTAAAACTAAATGAGTAAATCTGTGTCTGCTGCGTCCGAGTGCCTCTACCTCGCCTGACAGTGTGTGACACTTTAAAGTAGGACCCATGGCAAACATTAATTCAATCAATAAATAGTTCCATCTATTAAAACTGCTTAAGTCTCAGTTTTTCCACAGTCAGTCTACAGTCATGACATGTGCATTACAACTTACAGACCACAGTGGATCTACAAATGCACTAAACATTTATGTATTTTGGAACTGAACAATATAATATTTTAATACCTGCAGCTTGTCGAGTTTTAGAAATTCTTGTAGTTTTCTGCACATTTCCACTCCTGATGCATGCATCACCAGAGTTCAGCGTCATCCAGTGGGCTATGAGCTAGCTCTTCTTCGTCTGTCCCATAGACCTCGATTGTGTCAAAACCGATAAAACAAACCTCATGAATGAGATACATTGATTCTTTAGTTGACATGTTTCTTCATTATGATTAACATAGCCCCCAAAAATCTCAGTAGTGTTGTTGCTGGTAGAGATCTGAACCTCTCTGAAGCCCACACTGTTGCTTTCTTGTCTCTTTGACGAAGACGTTTCGTTCTGTATAATTGGAAATCCAGCTCCCCCCCACTATGCATAGCCGCTGGCTTGAGGAGGTAATGGGTAATATTAAGTTGGAAAAGCTCGGATATATGACTCAGGGCTCGGTTAATAAATTTCAAAAAGTATGGCAGCTATTCTTTGAATATATTAATAATGTCTGCTCTATAAGAAATATAACTTAATGCCTGAAACTGATAACCATAACTTCATAGACTCACTGTAGAATCATTTGACTGATTTATTTTATTACAGCATGCATGTTGATGCATATTTATCTTTGTTTTATTTATTGTTTTGATTTATATTCTTTGTAATATTGTGTGAAAGTGTTCCTGGGTCTTCTTTTCTTTCTTTCATGATCTCTTTTTTTGTTTATTAAACTTTTCTAGTGTATTTTCTAGTAAATCCTTTGAATATCTATTACTAGTTTTAGTATTATTATAATATATTGTTTTTTATTTTGTTTTTATATTCCTGGTGTGTTGGTCAGTCTCCCAGGGAATGGGGTTCAGCTGAAGCAGGTTTTATTGTTGCATATAATGTGTAATATGTAAACATTTGAAAATCCAATAAAAGTATTTGAATATATAGAAAAATAATCAGTAGCAGGTGTATCAATGCGCAGCTGAAAGTAGTTCCCAACTATTACCATTTTCTCCTGGACTCAGCTGCTGTAGGAAATTAAAAGGAAAAAGGGAAAATAAAATAAAATAGAGGAAATTAAAATAAAGTTAATTGAAACTATATATTTGTGAGGCTTATCCATTTGTCTTCACTCAGAATGAATGAGCTGTGGGAGTGTAAGGTGATATAATGTTTAACCTGGACAGCGCTTCATGTTTTCACCCTCTCAGACAGTATCTAAGAAGGCGAGAGGAACCAGATATGACCACACAATCGACTGGCCTCAGGCACTTACATTCTCACATCATTGCAAACACTTGATTTAAATCCTGTGTTTAGTCAGGACCAGAGTATGTGCCACAGTAATGGCTAAATGACTATATGTCGCTGGGCACCCTGCAGTTAGTGGCACACTTGAATTTACTTTGGTACAGGATCACGTTTCCTTTCTCTGGAGCCATTGACCTTAAACACTGGTACATAAACAGGGAATTTTTGGCCTCCTGGTGTGTTCGGCTTTGACTTTAGACACATGCACTCTGGAATTGAATCTTTTATAATTCAGAGGTAGCAAAGGATCTAAAACAACCTGCTTTTGCATTTCAAATACTCAGTCTGCTTTATTCTATGCCTCACTTCAGAAATAAATCAGGCTTGAAACATTCTCCTCCATTTTTGCCTTTTGATAAAACCATTCCTGAGAGAACCTGCTAGTTTTGTAGGAATGCAGGTTTTCCTGCACGCCTGGCCCGGATCAATGTCACCTTTCAGAGGGTCCGAACACGGGGCAGAGCAGGGGAAATGACGGCCACAAAGGGCTCTTTCAGCAGGAGAGAGCCTTTCCCCCATGCTGACCTAAATCTCCTCCTCCTCCTCCTCCTCTCTGCTACTCAGACATTCAGCCTTCATCCCAGCTGCACAGGGAGCAGAAACGTGCTCCCAGTCAGGGAGTCAACCCTGCAGGGTAAAAACAAGGGCCTAAGGGGGAGGAGGCGAGTCCTCGGGGGCTGCGGGTGCTAAAAAGTAATGAGATTTGATCGCAAGGTGAGACCTGAGATGATGTCTGATAAGTGAAGCACTGAGGTTGAGATTGTACTTTGTTTCTTGACAGTCAGAGGTGGCACAAGTAAACACATCGTTTACTCAAGTAAAAGTACACATATTTATGTAAAATAAACACTCAGGTAAGAGCAGAAGTGCTGATTCTTTACTCAAGTAAAAGTGAAAAAGTACAGGCACTGCTCAGCTGTTCAGCTTTCTGAACCTTTTCTTTGTATTCAAGTCTCCCTTTCCGTCTGTTTCATACTATTATGTCTTTTAAATTGTTTCACCTTGTTACGTCTTTTTCATCTTGTAACATCTTTAGCATGATATGTCTTTTCCGCCATGTTTTACCTTAATTATGTCTTTTTTGACTTGTTAGGTCTTTGTTTTTTTAATCCTAAGTCCTCTACATTGTTTTTGGTTTTGAATTCGTCTTTTTTGTCAGCTTGCAGAATTTTTCATTTTCTTACATCTCTTTTGTTTATATATTTTATACCATGTTTCATCTTCTTTTGTCTTGGTATGTAATTTTTTTTTTTGTTCTTGTTACATACTCTACATTTTTTGTCTTGATACATCTTTTTTGTCTACTGTCTTTTCTGTCTTCTTATGTAATTTTTCATTTTGTTACATCTTTTTTCTTTTGTTACATATTTTACATTGTTTTAGTGTTTCACTTTGTTACGTCTTTTTCACCTTATATCATTTTTTATCTTGTTACATTTTTTTGCGTCTGATATCTTTTATGTCGTTTTTGTCTTCCATCTTTTTTGTCTTATGTCACTTCATTTTGTTACATCTTTTTGTTTTGTTGCACCTTTTTTTGTCGTTATGTCTTTCATGTCATTTTTCATCTTGTTACATCTTATTTGTCTTGTTGCTTTTTCATCTTCTTACATCTGTTGTCTGTGATATGCAGTGATGGATTCACTGAGGAATCGACTTTTCTCTGTTTGTGTCCCATCCATCTCCAGTCCTTGATGTTGGGAGGGCAACATACATGATTTTCCTTAAATGCATTAAAGCTAAAGTAACGTGCCTGTTTTGAACATGTATGGAGTAAAATATACATACATTTTTATTGAAATGTAGAGAGTAAAGGTAAAGTAAAGATACCTGACAGCAGTGTCTTGTACTGTAGACACTACACATTTGGAGGCATTTAACTGCTCCCAATTCTCCTGTTTATCTGTTTCCAGTACTCACAGTTGGTCAGATTTCATTCGTCCCAGTAGCTTAATCCAGCTGGCTGATCAAAAGGTGGTGAGATATAAATAAAAGATCTCTGACAGTTTTCTAAAGACCCCACCCTCCATAGTTCCCCCATCTGTCCTGTCATCAGTCTTACAACCCCCATCTGCACAACTTCCATAAGGTTACGTGGACATGTTTACAGTCAGCCCCAAAGGTAAACTGAACTACATTTGCACTGGTGTTCATCATCACACCACACTCCAAACAACCCACGCAGCAGAGCACAACTCCAGGCCAAACGGGGCCTGATTGTTTCTACAAGTGACGTGTTCTGTGGAGAATAACCTGACAGATTTAAAAGATGAACTGATATGGTGATAACACAATGGAAGGCTGTCTGCTGTGCCGAGTAATCGCTTCCAGACATTGCTGTGCTTCTGCCAGAAGAAACAAAAGAGAGCATTGGATTTCTTGATGTCGAATCGTTACTGTATGCCGAGATTGTAGAAAGGAGTCTACCTATTTTCCCTGTTTTGCAAAACTATAATTTTAACATCATGTACATTCAAACTTGACTTAAAACAAATTAAAAGGTATTGGCTTGTCTTTCCATTGTTCCAAAAATGACCAACATCAACTCTGGTTTGGTCAGAGATATGAGGGGAGGACATCAGAGAAGCAGCGGGGAGAAATGATGCGTACAGCCAGAATATTTTCACTTCTAACTCGCTGAATTAAGGGTTTTATTTCTACTTAACAATCAGAGTTGGTGATTGTTGGAACAGTGGAAAGACAATATTAAAATTACAGTTTTGCAAGGAGAGTCTGATTAGTTTGGCGAGAGTGTGTAAACAGATCTTACTCTTTCTATAATGTTGTCAGACAGTTAGAATAACAGTCTGAGCCTGTCAGTCGCAAAACACTGTTTTCCTCATTTGTGATTTAGACACAAAACCAAAGAAAATCAAAAGCAAAAACATCAGAAATTAGGGTTGTAGAGTAACAATTCAAAATCAAAAACAACAACAAAAAAATACCAGTTAGCTTTTCTGTCACGTACTTTAAATGCAAAATCATCATCTTATGTTTTAAAATGCAGCTAATAATCTAAATAATGAATAAGAAAACAGTTGTTTTTTATAAAGACTTTTATTAAATTTTGACAATAAGTTAAACAACTTTTTTTTTTGTTTATTTGTTTCAAAAATCCATTCACACATATCTCTCAGAAAAATAATGCAGAAATGTTTTTGGGAAAGAAAGTGAATGTTACCAATTTCCAACAAAGAATGAAGAAAACCCTTTCAAGTAAAACAGAATATTGAACTTCATCCAAACAGAATTCATATTGAATTCTGCCGTCTTAATTTTACTAGTGTGCAAAGTTCCAGAAATTGACTTCTTTTTCACTGGGAACATATCAAACTTTATTTTAATCAAAATCACAAATCTTTTTCAGGGTAGAAAAACTCCACTTCACTTGCACTCCACCAAGTATTGACTCTAATCTCTAAAGCAGAAACATGAATAGTTAACCAAGCACCAGTAGTCATTTTTGAAGCAATGACAAGTTAGTACAGTATAAATGCGTTCAGTGATATTTTACCTGAAATACGAACAGACACAGAACAGCTACCTCGTGCTAGCTACAGTTGGGATGTTCATAATGACTAATTGACCTCCGTTTGTTTAAACGGAAATTTAAATTTAGACCAGACGACTAGTAAGTGAGAAAACAGTCAGTAGTAAAACAGTAAAACTGCGTTATCGTTTCAGACTGAGCAGGATCACAGCGTCTGCGGGTTGGGTCAGTAAACATTGTCATATTTGGTTTGACAAGTGTGGCTAACTTTAACAGAGCTAGCATCAGCAGCCTGCTCTCCTTGCGGGTTAACGTCCACATGCCTGCGCTGGTCGAGTGGTTATGCTGGCTTATTTTTACACAGCCTGCATACAACCTCATTTTCTAGATAAAGAAAATACAGCAAAACAGCACTGGTTTTACAAGATGCCATCTTTGTCCCACTTTCTAACATCTGGATATTAGTGCAGATAGGAAGGGGCTGCAGTCTGGCTAACGGCGAGGGCTGAATGACATCTTAAACACAACCGTTAACTGATGTTGTAAAATTACATATATATTAGTTTAACTGACAACGTGTAATCCACTAGTCAACTAATCGTGCATCATCCCTAATGCTAGCAAAGCTGCAAGTGTGCATTAATGATGGTTACCATGACAATGTGAAATCAGTACTGTAAAGATCATGCCAAGCTACAGTACCAACAACTCCTGATGAAAATTCGCTAACGCCGGTGATGAATCAAAAAATAAATGGGAATGTGACACAATGTGTACCCTGATTCTTTATAATTTTTGTATTTAAAGTGTGAATTACTTTTATCACTTTCCCTTTCCACGCTTCACTCTGTTTGACAGAGAATCCTTTTACTTTATTCTTTTCAAGCAATTGCTTGGCATTGCAATTGCATCAACAAAACATCTGGGGCAAAACACATGGAATGACAAAACAAAACAAACATGACAGAAAAAAAGCAAAGCAAGGTCAAAAGACTAATTTACAGTATAATCAGATTGTTCAAGGGTCGATGAAGGACACTGCGATGTAGCGGGTGCCGTTGGTGGTGGGCAGACCTTCGTGGAGGTGAGTCAGTCGTCCTGGGTGCATGAAGCTCCAGCCTTTCCTCGGTGACTGTATGGAACAGTTATACCGGTGGAAACGGCAACCTCCGCCCTAATACAAAGAAAGAAATAGAGTGGTTAATGTTTGTAAAAACTGGAAGACAATTGAAAGGAAATAAATAGAGTTGGCTCTTTTGATTGTGATCACTTGTAATTGTGATCCTAGTTTAGAGCTGCAATGAGTAGAGGATTAATTGAGTCGACTATTTAATTAATCAGCAACTATTTTGATAATTGATTAATTGTTTTGAGTCATTTTCAAAGAAAGAAGGTCAACATTTAATCTTCCTCACTGGTTTCTTCACTCGTCTATGACAATAAACTAAATATATTTGGTTTGTGGACAAAATTGAGGATGTTACCTTGAAGATGAGTTTGTAATGAAAATAATCATTGGTTGTAGCCCTGCATATAGATCCACTGCTACATTCCAGTTTTTCCTTGCCATCGTTGCCAAGTTCCTGCTCATTGTGGAATTTGACCCTTGGCTAAAACCATCAGAGGAACAGCAGCTGTCCAATCGTTGATTAGCAAGCGGTTTGCATGGGGCTCTGAGACGAGCAATACTTTCTGTCTCATGAGTTTGGAGACTGATGGGGCTTTTTTGGAGTCTTTCAGAGACATAAAACACGAGAGCACACGTGTGGGGGATGGATTAAACTTTATCTGCTCTAATGTAAGCTGCGAACATTAGCCTGACCGGTGGTTTACTCACTGCAGTACCGTTACTTCCAGCCAAACCTGTGAGATACTGCTGCATTTGCCAAACTCACGACTTATTCCCAGGAGTTACATTGGGATTTCTTATATGGAGGGTTAGTTGATGAGAATGTGGGCTGGTGCAGAATCAAAGTGGGCTAACAACGATGCATACCTGACTCACTGTCTTAGGTTTAAGCGGGTTTAGTCTAGCACTCTTCCTGGGGTGATGAGTGTCTAGGTCAGCTGCACTCAATCTAATCGCAGTGCTTCCTTTTCCCACATTAACAAATGTATTTCTCTTATCTATTATAAACAAATACATGTCATATTTCACATTCTGTCCAAAGTTTTCTGAGATGTAAGCCAGCTTTAGACTCAGTCTTTTAGCATTAATGTTAACTCTATCATGTACACAGCCGTTAAGTAATTTGACATGTTTAATACGCTTTCACAGGGTTCTTGTTTTAAAACGTGCCGGATGGAAAAATTCAGCTGGAGTTGGACTTCTCAGCAGACTCAAGGAGTTAAAGCATTAGCATTAGCTTACATTAGCCAGCTACTCTTATGAAATGATTTAACCGACAAAATTTATTTCTCTGTGGAATCAAAGATTTCAGCAACTCCCAGTTTTGATGTTAAATCTGCCACTGTTATCACCGTGGACAGTATATGTGCAGTGCAAAAAATCTCCCTTAACAAAACACCTTACCTGAAAGTCTGTGTCTTTGTTATTGAGGGCGATGTTGATGGTGAAGGTGGAGGAGTCATGATGGGGCCTCAGGTACGCTTGCCTCTCAGGTGTGTATTTTACCACAAAGTTCATTAAGGCATAACCCTGTGACGAAGGTGCAGAAATACATCAAGTTAGCTGACAGATGGTGTATCATCCAATGGAAAAACTGTCAGCCACCATTACAGCTCACATTTCATAAAAGAATGTATCACGCTGTACATGTGAAAACAGGCTCCGTGAAATTTTCTAACTAATTCTTCAGCTGTAGCTTTTGGGCAAACAGAGGTAGGCTCTATTTTATTTCTCCATGAGGCCACACTAACCTTAGTGTAGTAGCCAGAGAAAACTTTTAATGTGACGGGCGATATGAACTCTCGGATGAAGTGTAGCCACTCTTTGTCAAAGCCAATTTGCTTCATATGAATATCATCCGTCGGCACGGTCTCATAGCCGCCGGCGATCCGCTTGTCCTGAGAAAAAAAAGAGAGAAAATAAAGCACACTGCAGTGTGATTAACGATGGAACAAATGACCCACCATCCTCTGTGTGACCACAGTTTTGAAAGTGATGATGATGATGTGTCTCTGTGTGTGCCCGTGTGTGTGTGTGTGTTTAAAACCGCAGGCTGTACTGTTGTCTGCCTGCGTGAGGTTTAATGACCCATCCAGCTTCAGCCTTTTCCCGAACAGAGTTAGTCAAAGTATGTGTGCACATTTAGTCTTCAAGGCAAACTTTTTCGACACATTAATTACCAATTTCAAACTACATAAAACAGGCCACATGAATTAGACGCCATAAACATAAAACACAACATCATAACCATTTATTTGGCTATATTTAAATGACGGACCTGGAGAGGATGGCAATAAAATTAAGCATGTGTGTACCCGTACCCTGAGCACCCGTCATGTGTCTGAGTGTGAGACTGTGCATGTCCTGACAAATATATGACATAAAAATTCAAAAAGTAGCTCAAGAAGAATAGTGAACTTACTCCCCCCTACATGTTGCAACATTTGATCCTCAGAAAGAGTGTGAAAAGTTGGAAGTAACAGCTCATTCAGTCATCAGAGACATGACTGTTAAAAGTTTATAAGGCAACATAAGGGATTATTTCCTTACAGTACGTCCACGTCTCTCTGTTGGTGTCTGGGTTTGATTAATGACACACACAAAACACAAAAGCACACACTCAACAAACACTTAACCGCAATGGGACGCTGAAGCCTTAATCTTTATGATAATTATCTAACTCAGGCAATTTAAAAGTTGTGAGAGGTTTTTTTTTTATGCATACTGAATAAATTACAGCAAATGGCTCCTTCTGAAGGTTAGAAAATGAGCACTGCTGTCTCCAACTGTGCTGACTGTGTGCAACTGTTGCTGGAAAAGATGCCAAACTATTGTCAAAAAACTTTTGTTAGTGCTCTTTAGTGCTAAAATATGTGCCCTATTCGGGGAAAAAGGGGCAACAATTTGAATAAGAAAGCTATAGGTAATTTATCAAATGGAAGTCCCACAAATTACAGAGGATTTGCAGCTTTTTAAATCTCATTGTTAACAGGATTCCTTTGGATTTTTCAGCCATGCCAGCAGTGTTGGCAAATGTTCGCATGCTTACAAAATGAACTAGGATAGTGAACATTATATATACTAAACAAAAACATTTTTGCAGCCACTGTGAGCATGTTAGCATGCTGATGAAGCTTTTCACTTAAAGCACATCTATGCCTAACCCTTCTGTTAAATCAGGCATGGCTCTATGGCATTGTACCTCCCATACTGGAAGTGTATCAGAGGTAGATCATTTTGCAAACCCAGTTTTGTTCAGATTTAGCTGATTTGTTCATTTTTCCTTGATTTTTGTGCTTCTAGCAGGGAGAAGTAGAAGGGTTGGGCGATGTCGACCAAACAGGCATATGATGATGTCCAAAGTGAAACACTGCAATGGACGATGATGTCACTGTATTTCTTACAGGCCTGGGTGATAGAGCTGAAAAACCTGTCATGATAGTGAAGTTTATCAATAATTATTGATCATATAGGTTGTGACTGGCTGGGCTGTATGTTAACACTTCTTTTCTTCACATATTATAAGGATTAGCACATAATTAGCATGTAATTTACACTATTTGCAAGCTGTCGTGAGTGTTGTGGATTTTCTGGTGGGTTGTACCAAAGCTATGATGTTCACTAAAGCACCTGCCTGTCACCATAGTCTTGGACTGTAGCGGCAGCAGCCACAGGTAGACATTTGTCAGGATGGTTGCTGCGCGCTGGTTTGAAACGGCTTTAAACGTCGACTCAAAGACATGCTAGCATGGCCGTAAACTCTCAGTCTTGTTTAACTGTAAGCAACTGGAAGAGGACTTCCAGTGGACATCTTGACCTTTGGCATCATGCAACAGACATTTATCCCTTAGTGTTTGCCATTTTACAGATGAAACGATCAATTTATTAAGTAAAAGATAGTTAAAGGATAATAGAAATAATCATAGTTTGTAGCCATAATAATTATTAGGGAAACTGAGCTAACAGTGCTGACCTCATGTCTGCCTCCAGACCAGGACCCGTAGTGCTCCATCTCCTCAACTATTTCATCACAGGCCTTCTCTGAGAACACCGGGAACCAGAACACATCTGGACAGGGCTGCAACACACAGACACACACACACACAGACTTCTGAGAATAGACTTGAGTCACACCTACACCTTGGACTGCGGTGACTGTAATGTAATAACCCCATTATGTTAAAAACAGATGTTGGGATTTCTGTGCAATATTATGTCATTCCCTTCACTGTCTGTCTTCGCTGTCTGTGTCTGAACACATGCAGACACACACACACAAACACAAACCTCCTCCAGGTAGTTCTCAGTGAAAATTTGAGTGTAGTTTTTGTGGATGTACTTCTCCTTCCAGTCCTGCAAAGAGAAAGAATTTCAGATTAGTGGCCATTTTTTTTGACTGTTTGCTGACCTGCATACCTCACAGAACTAATCCCCTCTCTCACAGGGGCAGGTCCCAGCGTGCAAGATACAGTAGTAAATCACAAAGCCTTATCAGTCAGGAGTCTTATCACACTGAAGTCATTATTTCAAAACCGTCTCACATCTGCAATACTTCCATTACGGCTAATAACCTTTACAGGTGGCTGCTGTTTATCTCAGCTATTCTGAAAAATGGCTTTTTTTGTGGAATAATGAAGAATAATGAGAGAGCATAATGACTTACCACAGGGTTTTCAAATATCTGCCACAAGTCATTGTTATAATGAGAAATGTTATAATTGGCTGTGGAAATGAGCCTCCCAAAGTCGTGCCGGTTTGTTATGTACATGAAGACTCCCTGCAGCAGACAGGAAAAAAAGTTCAGTCAGTTTCACAAAAGTTAGAGTTGAAATCTCTGCAGTGTCTCAAAAGAATGATTCCTTACAGATCCATATCTAATCAACTATAACACATGCACATTTACAATGCGTAACTGTGGGTTATACAACACCAATTCCGAAAAAGTTTGGACGCTGTGTAAAAGTACATAAAATCAGAATGGAATAACTTGCAAAAACTTTATAATCTTTCTGCTATTGAATTCAATACAAAGAAAAGATATTTTTTTGTTCAAACTGATTAACTTTATTGTTTTTTTGTAAATATACACTCATTCTGAATTTAATGGCTGCAAATTTAGAAAAGAAATTTAGGGATTTTACCATCTAAAATCCATAATATAATTAAAAGAATCAGAGAATCTGGAGAAACCTGTACAGGTTAAGGTGCAAGGCTGCAAACAAACACTGAATGCCCATGACCTTTGATCCTCCAGGCAGTACAGATTTAAAGTACTGCTTTAAAAACTCACAACTCACGTCGCTGCATCTACAAGTTAAGACCCTACCATGCAATGTGAAAGTCATGTATCAACAATATCCAGAAATGCTGCTAACTTCTTTGTGCCTGAGCTCAGCTGAGATGGACTGACACAAAGTGGAAAAGTGGGCTGTGGCTTGACGAGTCCATATTTCAGAGTGTTTTTTTAAAATCTTAGACGTTGTGCCCTCTGGGCTTAAGACTTCAAAAGCGAGCATCTGTGATGGGATGGTATGAGGACATGTTAGTGTCCATGGCATCGTGAGTAACTGTCATATCTGTGAAGCCTCATTAATGCCAAAAGGCGCACACAGGTTTTGGAGCAACATGTGCTGCTATCCAGACAACGTCTTTTTCAGGGACGTCCCTGCTTATTTCAGCAAGACAACAAGAAGACACTTTATGCATATGTTGCATAAGTGCAAAATACGACAACAGGGACCCTGGACTGTTGAGCACCTGAGGTTGTATATTGAGCAGGAATGAGAGAGAATCTCACATTATAAACTTCAACAAATAGTTTTCCTCAGCTCCTAAACACTGAGGTTTGTTAAAAGAAAATGGTGCATCACAGTGGAAAACATGACCCTGTCCCAACTTTTTGGAAACACTCAATTGTATATAGGTCAGAAAGTTTTTGCAAACCATTGCATTCTGTTTTTATTCACATTGTGTCCCAACTATTTCAGAACTGGGGTTGTAATTACACTGACTTGAACACTCATCAATGGTTAGCACTGGCATAAAAACTGACAAACTGTTACTTGTGGCAAACTACTTCAGTTTCATTTGCACAAAAATGAAAATAAAGTGTGATTCAAGTGCGCTTTAACACACTGAAATCAATTCTATTCAACTTAGATAGAGACATAGATGCGATATAAATAATCTTGGATTATTTATGGGTGGTGGGCTGCAGGATGTTGGTGGGTTGGGAACAGGACAGGGTGGGGTAGTGAGGTGAGAAGGCTGGGAGAACAGGAACAGAGGGGAGCTGGGCAGCTTGGGACAAAGCAGATCCAGGAATGATATTCCCTCTAACGTGAAGCATGGGGAGGGCGCTGTGTGCTGTGTAGGGGTGGATTTGGACTCACTATCAGACTAGGCTTTGTGGAGGATAAGATATGATGAATTAGGAAGGGTTTTGCAATTTCCTGGTGTGGGTGTCCAAATTGCTAATGTGCAACATCATCTTGTGAAAGCTGTGATTTAGACCAGGTGGCTTAAATGAGCGAAAAAGAAATATTGTTGGAGCCTAGTCTGAGATTAGTCAGTGTGTTTAGAGGGAGCAGCTGGTTACATGTGTTCTTGGGAGGTTTGGCTGTTCAGGGTAAAGCATCAGGACAGGGGACTTGCATGTGAACTGACTCTCCAACCGTCTTTCTCCTCCTTGTTCTCCTCTTGGAAGGCATTATAAACACAGGACATAGAACAGGTCTTTCTCTCTCTAGCTCAGACAAATATCTGCTTTTGAACGTAAACTCAAGCAAAATGTCAACATCAATTTCCAAAGAGCTGCCAGACATCGTGATTTCTTACGTGAGGATATAGGCAGCAAGACAGCAACTCAATATTAAGATGTTGTTTTGTATAAATCATGACATGATAATTGATGGAGAATATTTAATTAAATACCTGCACTTTTAAGGAATGCCAAGAAATCTTCAATCAAAAAAGGTCTTTTGCATGTGAAAAAGAGTCTGTCTTTAAATTGAGCCAAAGCTCAGAGTGGTTTCTGAGTGCCAACCCATTGGAAATGGATGTTTCAGAAAGCAGAACAATCAAAACAAATGGAAACCTTTGGGGGCCTGAGCATATGGAATGATTCCGGTGAAAGGGAGTCTTTTTCTCTGTGACTGGTCTAAAATAAAGGAGAAGCATCATGTAAATTTATGTAGACATAAATTATTGTTTCAGAATGAGAGACAGGGTGACAGTTGAAATATATATATGTATATATGTCACAAACATAGCAACTCAGGTGGAGAGGAAATGCGCCTGCATGAAAAAGGAGCAAGGTTCCCTCTGAAGCTGATGTTTTTGTGGGTTAACATGGGAGTAGTGCATGCTGGGATCTGGGAAAAGGCCAAGAAATCCAAAAGCACACTGAGTTTGGGCATGCCAGTTATTTTGTGCATAGCAAAGGTGACGATTCGGTGACATAAAACAGCTGGATGAACAGTTTACAAGTCTAAAGACAAACCCATAACAACCAAGACAACTTTTGTCAGCAAACCAGCCAGGCACTGCAACTCTGCTCTGTCTATGGTCTCATGACAATGAATACTAAAGAAAGTAAAGGATGATGGGATACAAGTGTAGCAGACAACCACAGCACCATACAGCAACCATAAACAGAGGAGGTTCATGCCTTCATGACAGACAAAGACATTTCAAACCGCTCATACTTGCCCGTCTTTGGTTTCCGTTGAGCTGTTGACTTTTGTCAGGGTTAAGATTCACTGTATTTTTAACCTACTGAATCTTTTCTATACAGCATTTTCTAGTGTAAATATCTCTTACAGTGGCTATGTTCTAGTACAGACATGTTTTTAAAAATGCTACATATTTCATGCAACTACAATATCTCCACAATAAATTTACAATACAAAGATGTGAATCCCTAAAGATGGAGGTTGAGTATTCTTACCATTTCTCTGGCATTTCTACACAAAGCCATATCTGGGTCTAGTTTCTCCAGAACAAAGTAGTTCCTCTCTTTCAGTTCATTTCTCAAGGCACTGCCCTTGACAAGATATACATGTGCCATGTAAGGAATGTTCCACACACCCCTGGAAACAACAAGACACGGACAAAAAGAGATGATTTGCACAAGTACAGATGTGTTGTAGCAGCTGTTGGGAGGACGTGTTGGTGAACTGCACAGTAAAATATGGTAGCATGTCATATGTGGTAGAGGATGTTATTCATACAAATAACGTGGCAAACCATTTGTAAGGATTTTGGTTGTGTTTTTTCTGAAAATTTTTCCCCACATCCTTCCATTTTCTAACATTTATACTGCAGGTCTTTGTCATGGAGGTTTAAGCTGTCTCCAGATCCCAGGTTAGCAGATAGGACACGGGCCAAACTAAAAGTTTAAAGTACATATTGTTTCTAGCATTTTAGGTAGTTACCATTCTGATGTTTGTTGAGTGTCAAATGTTCTAAGAAGTTTGCTTTTTAGTCACTGATGCTAGAGACAGAGGTTTCACTTCATGATTGACAGCTGAGACCTGTTTGCGATTGATTCGACGGGATCTTAACATCACGACTCCAATCAAGATCACTACTGTTCCAAAATACTCCAGTGATGTCACCAGAACAAGTTTGAATGAAGTGTGTTGTGCGATGAGTTAATAAGGCAATTAAACTGGTCTTAGTTTGGTGAAATGGATAAACCTATATTCAGAATGTGTACAATTGTATATTTCTGTTAGAGAAAATAGGTGCAAGAATGTTTTATTCATTTTATTGGGCGTACCAAATGTAC
This sequence comes from Lutjanus erythropterus, assembly GCF_056507025.1. NCBI lineage: Eukaryota > Metazoa > Chordata > Actinopteri > Lutjaniformes > Lutjanidae > Lutjanus > Lutjanus erythropterus. Next base: position 20,715,709 of record NC_139337.1, on the reverse strand, counting down.
AAAGTTTACATAACTTTGCAAACTCGCTGCTCACACGCGATGAATATATTGCAATCGCCGGCTGATGGGCTGACAGCGGCCAGTTGGGAAATTTTAACATATCGGCCATCCCTGATAGATTACCATTCATTGTTTGGCTGGTGAGTGAAATAACCTCCATTTGCATATTTTACCAGCAGTTGGTGGCTGGTGCTAATTTTGTGCCCTGTCCATGGGTGATTAATTTGGGGTTTCCACTGTGGTGGATGAATGTTTACTCCATTGTGCCATCTGGTCGCCATTTGAACTTATTTTTAAACACATAAAAAGCCAGTCAGTCAGTGAGAAGAAGTGCAGCTTTTTTTCACGCCTCAGGCTTTGATGCTCAGCACTAAATCACTGCTCAGGTTGATTGTGCCTTTAATTAATGTTGAAATGTGTATTCTAGGATGTAGCTAGGGCAGTTTATATGTCTTGTTGTTTATGGCTGAACATTGATGAGAAAGATTTAGTTTAGTCATGGACATGCTTAGTGATCCAACACTGGTGTGTGATCCACAGAAATGCAAAGCCGGTGTGTGTACCCTTATTGCACTTGTGACTTACACACGTTTTCTCTGCACAATGTCGACATAATCTTCAGAGCGAGCGTAATAACCATCCAGGCTCAAGGCTCCCCAGAAGTTGGACCACAGCCTGCTATGACGAGTGACAAGGGGGCCAATTATTTTTCTGTAAGGAAGCAAGAGGCAGAGTGGAGAGATGGTAATTCTGTCAGAGCAGATAAAACTCAGTGACATCTCACAGACAGCCAACCACCTAATGTACTGGGTCTCTAAGTGGTAAAACCAGCGTGCCGCATCGGAGAGATCAACCTCTCCATGGAAAGATATGATCACTGCCAAGTTACTAACAGATCGTACGAGTACAGTAAAGCAAACCAGATCAGTATATCATACTGGACTGTATTCAGATACGTTCAACAGCTTGCTGCAGCTGCCTGTCTGTTTTTTTAAACCCTGAATCTGGTCTTTTTCTCAGAATTTGCATGGAATACAGTAACACAGGATTTTTCCACTGCTGTTCTTTTAGTCTTACAAACCCAAACCACAATGAAAGGGATTTTTTTTTCTATCGTATGAAATCAACTGAGCAGACTTACAATAATTGAGCCATAAATCACAGAGTTGGTTGACACGGATGCACTACAGTACTGTAAACTAATGCTAAATTTTCTTGGTTACGATAGATTGGCATTTTCCTCCCACAGCTTCAGTCCCAGCAGAGAATTCTCATGCCGTCTTTAAATATCCTCAAAGAAGCTTTTACTTTGCATGCATCCAGCAGGTCACAATACCATGCCGCTGCCACATTGACATGTAGTTTATTTGAGGGTTTCTTCACATTCATGAGCTGCAGAAGGCAAACGGGTTTGCATGTTTGTTTTTTGTACAATGCAAAGTGGCATTTCGAGGTTAGTGCAGTAGACTCTTCCACTGTTTCCATATGGCCAGGCAAAAAACAGGAAGCCAGAGCAGCTTATTTTTAAACTTTCATTCACCCGGCTGTAATGTTCCTGTGGTTTTGCCACTTGAGGGATAAATTCAACGGTTCAACAATCACAAACAGCTACCAGGAAGGCTTGTAGAAGAGGATCCAGTGTGGCTTCTATTCCAGTTAATGTATGATTACCTGTTCTGCTCAATTAGGAGCTTCAGGGTCTGCCTGTTGGTGAGCATCACGTCTGAATCTATGCTGAAGTAGTAGTTGCATGTGGCATCCTGACGGCAAATATCCCTAATGAAATCAGAAACACAGGCAAGGCAGAGAAAGTAGTGATTATTCAATACAGAGCTGATTACAGTCAATGAAATACTTGGAAGTAATCACACAGAGTCAGTCTCACACTGACTATCTTTAAGCTTCCAGTGGATAATGTGATTTGAGGAAGATTAGAGACTGTTAATAAACCTTAGACTTTTTCATTATAGGGCTGTCCTGACCAATGCTTTTAGGCATGCTGTGCTTTTGATAGGATCTGATGAAGCCTCACAGATTGAATTATCACTGTGACAACTGACTATTACTTAACTCTGAGCAATTAGAGAGATGGTCCGTGTAGGAGGTGTCTGGGAGAAACACTGCACTTTTTTAACTGCTATTTAGTGTACCACAAAAACAATTGCATACCGTTTTTGCTGAACCTTGACCAAGGTTCTCCTCTCCTGTTTCCTGTACTTAAATATGTTATGTGCTATGTTGAAAAGATAAACACATTTTGAAGATGGTTAAAAGATGTTGCTAGACCATAAACGTCATCAAAAGTTAGCAAAACACATGCTAACTAGCTAGCTAATCTACATCAAGCATTAGCTAACTAAATTAGTTGCATCTGGTTAGAGAACTGGCTGACAAATATTATTGGCTGGATACTGTCCTATCACACCCTTATTGGTCTACATCAGTAATCAACATTATGTTATCCAGTATGCTTCAGTTTCAAAACTAATTTTCTTTTTTCAAACAGAACCAGTAAGTTTTACATTTGATAGTTAGTGTTAGCAAGATGCTAGCTAACTAGCTTGCTAATCGGCATAAATCATTGGCTTGCCAGTAACCAAGTGTTTTGGTAACACTAGTAAACTTGTGATTATATGTGGCCCCCGGGAACAATCTTCAAAATTTGATTTTCTTTTCAGCATATCTGGGTACAGGAAACAGGAAAGGATAAAGTTTACTGAGGTTTCCCGTTTTGGCGCACAGAGCAAAAAGGAGCGAGACTTTGGCGTGTTGATTTCTTCATGCTCTAGCCAAGAAGGGACATATTACCACACCACATACCTTATATATGCAAAAATGAAAATCTGAGGGTCAAGAAGGACCATCATTAAAACCTTGGAAACACTGCAATAAACTGTTCTGCAATATAAGAGTACTATTTGATATAATAGAGCATAATTAAATCATGCACACATCATTTAGAGGTTAAGTGTTCCTTTTGGCTATGATTAATCTGGGGCCAAAACACCATCATCTGGTTTCATCAATTTTGTTCTTCAAACCACAGAGTTCTGAGAGATGATAGATTTAGAGAAGAGGCACGTACATGCCCATGTTCCTGGCCTCCCCTTGGCTCAAGTTTTCTTCTGGTCCCACAACCTTGAAACTGCTGAACACATTTCTGTTCTCTTCCCAGAACTTCTGGATGTGCTTCTCGTGGTAAACCTCCTGAGCAGGGGAGCCAATATTAATGGGTTAGAAGTCGCATGGAGCCATGGATGGTAGAGATCTACTGCAGAGGACCTAAGAGCAGCTGCAGCTGTATACACTCACATTGTTGTGGACGAAAAGCTTGAGTTTATCCTTTGGGTAATCCAGGGTCAGAAGCCGCTGGAAGAATTCAGGAAGAAATGGAGTTGGCTGCTCGATGAATACTCCAACCAACACATTTGGATACTCCTGTTTAGAAAGAAGAAGTGACAAATTAGTACTATGTCAAACAAATCAGCTACGTAATGGAACACTGTTTAACATAAATCACTGATGATTTGGACATTTAATGTCAGACATAAGCAAACAGCAAAGTTGGAACAGACTCTGTGTTTTGATATCACTCATATTTAAGTAATAGGATCTCTGTTATTTTCTTCTCTGCAATGTTCTGCTACATTAAGAAATAATTCCAACCGTTTACATTTATGATTAGTACAATCTTTGCAAAAGATGATTGGACATCTTAACTCAATCTTAACTGTTTGGTAACCATGGTAATTAGGGTTAGGACCTGATTTAGGAGAAAAGCCATTACAGTCCGTAAGTCAATGTCCCTATATTAACTTAAGATGTTTAAAAGAACCTGGACTGGGCATTTCCGTTCAGCTGTGCTACCAGTTTTTCCCAGTGACCACTTGCAGTATTGCAGGAAAATATTCCGCTATCGTCCAAAAAGCATTTTCCCTATAACTAACAATTATAAAAGAGATACATGCAAAACTGTTGATAAGGCACCTAAAATGGCAAACAGCGCGATTATTACGCTATTATAATTTTTTGATCCATGGAGGTTTTATATTTGTAAAACTTTCCTGTAGTCTAGAAAGGTGATTTAAAAATACGTGACGTCATCACAATGTAAAAGTCCATGGGCTGAGCGGGAGCTCACTGGCGGGACCAGCAGGGGAAACACTACTGCGGATATTCAGCGGACCACATACCATGGAAGTAAAGCCAGAGGCGAGAAAACCTTTCTGGTATGTGCTCGAGGCCTGCAATTCTCATTGGACTCAATGGGCAGTTTTAAATACCAGTACATGGCTGTAACTCAGTGGATGTCAGATACGGCGGAGACTGTGTCTACTATCTTAGCCCACTGTCTTTCTTTTCTTTCCAGAATTAGCACTGTTGTAAATTTCCCAAAAAGTACTTTTGGGAAAGAACTTTGGATTTCTCTATAGATGTCTCCAAAACCTCTAACTCATTTGTCTTGAAGTTAGGCTGAAGTTAGGATTCCTGAAGTTAGTTAGGACTTCTGAAATACCGATTTGGGAAAATTCTATCTTAGACTCTTTCTATATTAATTTAACTTAAAAGGTTTCTGTAACTTGGCCTCAGGACAGTTGATGTCAGTGATCTACTTTTATGAACTTCCACTTGTTATGCACTCTTTTACAGGTATTCTAATTCCTGACTTCAGATTGCCACGTATTCTCTTTCCAGAGGACAGCCCATGTACTAAATTATTGCTCAGACAGTTGGGGCAAAGAAGATATAAAGAGACATAAAGCCAGAGACACCGAGAAAAGAGGCGGAAACATTTTCCCATGACACTCCAGCTCCAGCCCACACAGCTCTGTCTGGATTCCTGATCCTCTTGACCAGTTCACAGTAAAGGTCTGGGCCAGGCATGAAAAGGGATCCACGCAGAACCATCTAATTTGCAAGTTCCGCAATGACTGTGTCTCAGGCACAAGAAGGGGAACACATACATCTTGCCAATGTGAGCTTAAATTGTTACGGACATACACAAGGGAAAAGACAAACAGGGTAGAGAAAAGTATAACTAAAGCTTTTATTAAATCAGACAGAAGCTACATCTAGACTTTCTTTTGAACACAAGAGATAAAACTAGGAAAGGGATCTGGCTAGCTCGGTTTAAGGCTTTGGTAGTGTAACACTAGCAGTGTGCATGGCCTTAGCTCATTCCCGAAACCAAAGTACACAAAGAACCAAGCTAGGCTGCCAGTGACCTGGGTTTACCACAGTATGACCAGTGTTTCCACATGACCTGATCTTCTAGAAGCCTCTGTCCCAAACACACACAGTGGCACAGTCAGACAAAATGTCTTTACTAACTTGCCTGTTATTAAGAAGCAGTGTTTTTCTGCTTTCATTATAAAAGGTCACTGAGGCCAACTTTCACAGAGAATCCTTTCATGTAGCTGTTTGTATTGAATCAGTTCCAATTAAAGTATTGAAGCACATTTATTTATGGACTTGCAGTAGATCTAAAAGAAAATCTGCTTCAATTACATTTTCTGACAGACAACAGACTATGCTGTTTGTGTAGTGTGAAGACCTTGATGTTATTTAATTACAGGGGCACATTTTGCACTTTTGAACTGGTGTGTTCTTAACTATTTTAGAGAAATAAAGTAGATAAAATCAAGGGATCTTGTTCATTAACAAGATTTTCATTACTATGCTGACAAAGAGAATAGAATACAGGTTTCAACATTAACCATGGCCATCATGGCCACAAAAAGTTACTCTGTGGCCACCACATATTCAACGTACATGGTCCCCTCTTGTCATCGAGTCTTATCCCCATACTGCGAGACAGTTTCACACACATCCTCATTCCTTTGCACATTTTAGTTTAACATTCTATGAAAACAGTGAAAAGTACAGCAAGTAACAGTAACAGTAAGTGCAGAGCTCCTGAAGTATGAGTTTACTACACATACTAACATAAAGGGGGATTATGAAGCAACAAAATGACAACAACTCAACTAGCCTGCAAATCTGGCTCGTTTTTCATCTGAAGCAGGAAACACCACATCAAAATTCATGGGAAAAGTGGAAAACACAGGAGTCACAGTAAAGCAAGGCTGTGTTAAATATTATTGTGTTGGTTTTACTTAACTTTTACATAACCAAAATTATACTCTGGTCACCAAATTTGGGGGTTTGGTAGTCCATGGGACCAGTGCTTTCTATCCCTAGAATAGAAAAGTACCAGGCACAATATAATAGAAAAGTATAAGTTGGATTGCGTGGGATAATATAAACACAAACCGAGAAGAGAAGAGAGGTAAAGGTTTTTTTTAATGTTGTTGACAGACGTAACCACACGGCCAGAGACATTTCCTAGTGCCTGCCATTCCTTCTGCCTATACGTCGCCAGCCTTGGCTGAACTCTGTGACAAATTTTCAGCATAACCGCTATAACTTACTATTGTGGATAAAAACCCATACTGAGAATGCCACTAAAAGGCAAGCTGGCCGACAGTGACACCCCTTTAAATGAGCCCTTCTAAAAACCCCAGAAGCCATATCCTGCACCACAGCAGTGCAGTGCTTCCTCTTGCCCAAGTAGTTTCCCTGGCATTTATGCTCTTTTAAAAGGGTCCAAAAGGACCAACGGGCACATGGCTTATTATTGTTGGAAAGGGAGTGTGTGCAGCACCAACGGTCTTGCTTATCTGTCGAAAGGGAACAGACCAGGCTCCACTCTTACTGTCTACACAGACACTGATGAATGGCTCACTCTGGAAGATCAGGCGACATTTCATCCTTTCCTATGTCCACATCAGGGAGGTGGCTTAATACAAACTTTCCACAGCTGCACTTTGAAAATGGACAGGGGAGGACAGGAAATAGAAGGAAAATGACCTAATTTGAAGAACTTACTTTTAACTGAGACAAGTCCACAAGATTGTCATCGCAGTGGCTACAGCCATGTTCATAGTTCCATGCATTGGGGACATAGTTGGCCAAGTAGTTCAAGTACATCTGTAAAGAAAAAGATTACAGAGCAGGTGGTTACACAAGATTAATATCAGTATAAGCAAAGACTCCAACTCCAAGTTTCCGTGGAACAGCGTTTTATTATCTAGATGTGTTTGAAATATCCTACCTTGGGATATCTGACTGTGGATGTTCAGGCCGCTGAGTTATTGTAGGAATTTGGGAGAAGATAAGATAGAATCACGAGACAGATTCACTTGTCGGACAGATCACACAGCTGTAAAAATTTCTCCTCTTGTGAAAGTGGGACTTTATAGTCCGGTGTTATCATTCCTTTTGTCTGAATTGTCTTCGTCAACCTATTGTAATCATAATTATGCCAGCTCAGTGAACAAAGAGTTCAAATTTGTGGGAAACATGATAGTTTCAGTGCTGCTACTGTTTATGACTGTCTTATCACAGATATTAACACTTTGATCCTGAATTTGTAACCAGATTGAACTTGGCCTGATAACTGGAAAGTAAAAATAAACTAATGCTCACAGATATAACTAAGAAGCTCCAAACGGTAGAAACCACTGCTAGGACAAGAATTCTGTGATGTACCATTTAGAGCTGTTCCCCCAGATGTTGAGGCTTCTGGGAAGAATGACTCAACAGTTTGGTGGGTTTGGTTTATGACCAAGGAAGACCAGAGACGGGCGGCCAGTGGTTGAGTGAGACTTGTGAAGAGATGGGGGAAGGAAAAAGACCAGGAAAAGACCTCCACAGAACGATGACGGTATCATACGGACATCTCGCTTTTCAGCTGGCTGAGCCCATCACTCTAATATCCAGTGAGCAGTCCCAAAAAGAAAATTAGGGACATATGGATCGGAGAATTATTGCCCAGCTTTGGCCCGACTTCTCTACTCCACTGAATAATGAGCTGATTTTTATGGAAAATGTTATTGGCAAGAACTGTAGGAAAAGTATGTATATTTCCTGAATGTGTGGGAATTTATGCACTGAAATGCAAGCTTTCAAAATGAATGTTAGTTGGATAAAAATCTAACAGGCGCGGGCCAACAGAAAGTCATCTGCAAATGGGAAAGAAGAGTTCAATAACTCAACCCCAAAGCTAGTGTTCAAGATGAGAATGATTAACTTAAAAGTATTTATGCTGTGCCATAATTACACTGTTAGGTGTGCCTGAGGAAGGCGTCATGTTCTTTACTCACTTTGGTGTTTCCGTTGCCATGGACAACCACTGGCAGAGAGTCGTACGCCGTGTTTCTAACTCTTACGCGGCCTGTTCCAAACTTGAGAAGCACTTCATCTGCCAATACAAGGAACAGGAGACATTTCAAGCCAGGCTATGAAAATTGACTTACCACATGGACAAGAGCTGTGAAGGTTTATAACTTACAGGGTGAATTGCCAAGCCTACAAGTTCACTGAAAACATGCAATATTTCACAGAGCAAAACAGTACAATGTTAGTTTAAGTTACTAGAGAAAGTTATTTAAAGCCCAAGTTGTCATTTTTTCCACTTACAAGTGACAGCATAAAACTGGGGTTTTAAACCTCTATCAGTGATCACGTCTGTCCAAGTCCAATTGATCACTATGATGCATTACCTAAAAATAATATTCAGATTCGCAGGAAATTGAATTATGGAATTCAGCTGCTGTAATTTCTCACCGACAGCCCCATTCAGGTTCTGGAAAATCTGGCACTTGTGGTCCAAAGTCATGTTGAGAGATTCCTGAAAGATATGAAAACACAGTTAGTATCTTAGCCATCCAAGATATGTTTTCTAGGGATATATTTTCACATTAAAGCATCTACAAGGAACTTTGATATTGTGTTGATTTTGGATGCCCCTGTGGACAAAAGTGGTAGTGTTTCCACCGACATAACCGCAAAATATAACGTCAAGAATAAAATCTCCTCCTGCTTCTTTTTTGCCTGGGAAAATATAAACATAGTCTCTTCCGGTCTGCGTGCGGTAACTTGTTTCATCTGATTTCAAGGAGAATCTAACCAGTGGTGGCAGGAATTAAGAATAACAACACAGAAATAGCCAATCTTCTTGTTTGCTTTTGTGTGTCATATAAAGGCAGTATTACCACCCCGATTCCCAAAATTTTGGAACGTTGTGTAAAATGTAAATAAAAAGAGACTGCATGGAGTTGCAAAAACATTTAAACCTATATTTAATTTAATACAGTACAAAGACAAGATCTTTGATGATATAAAGTTGGGACTGTGTTACATCACCTTTTCTTTTAACAACACTGGGAACTGAAGATACTAACTGTTGTGAAAGTTAAATTCTTTCTCATCATTGCTTGATACTATACAGCTTCAGGTGCTGTCAGTCTGTGGTGTCAGTTGTCATACTTTGCCCTTCATAACGCACCACACACATTCAGTGGGAGGAAGGTCTGGCCTGCAGAAAGACCAGTCAAGAACCCAACCTCTTTTACTACATGGCCATACTGTTGTAACACGTGCAGAATGTGTCTTGGCAGTGTGTCTTGCTGAAGTAAGCAGGAATGTCCCTGAAAAAGACATTGACTGGACTGCAGCATATGTTGTTCCAACTCCTGTATGTACCTTTCAGCATTAATGGGGCCTTCACAGATGTGACAGTTAGCCATGACACTTTTTAAGTTGCTACTAGTAACAATCTAGACCTTTTCCTCTTTAACCCAGAGGTCACGATCTGAAATGTGGATTCACCATTATTTCTGGATGTTGTACAAAAGTCCCAACCTTTTTGGAATTGGGATTTTAAATTGAGACCAGCTTACCCTCTGCAAAGGATCCAAGTATATTTTAGTGTAGAAGAGCTGGTCGTCATCATTGTCATGGAGGTTCCACTGTGAAACTATTCTGTTTATGTTCGGGGCGTAGCCGATTATACCTGCAAGAAATATACAGTGTGAAACTCATATCCAGCTGTAAAGTATGGGGTTGAGAGACGTTTACAAGGTCATATACAACTGGCAGACTGCGGGTAACAATTATAATGCATCTGCTGGCTCCTTGGTGTAAAGACTTCACTCTAGAAAGCTTGAATTCCTTACACAAAGTGTGATTTTTGGCAATGATCCTAAGCACACAAGAAATGGGCAGGGACTCTCTCTTCCCACACAGTCCGTAGATAGAAAGGACTGCAATAATGGGCAGCAAGAAAGCTGCAATCTATACGTCATTACTGTCTCACAATTCACTGAGCTCCTGGAACAGTGTGTCCTAGTATTTCACACTCTCTCCAAATGTACATTCTCACGGCCATCTCCTCTCCAGTTCTCCCCTGTCTCCCTCTTTTTTTTTCCCTTTCTTGCTCAAGGACACTGACCACAGTAACAGATTGCAGGGTTTGGTTATGTTTCTGTTGTGCATCGCTGTGCATCCCATCATTTAAAAAAAGCCATAGACACTGTAAACAAGTGTATGGATAGACATGACATAATCTAAATGTCTGGAGCACGGAAAAGATAAAAGGAAATCATGACATTTAACGCAAATTGGTAGCCTATCCACAAAATGATGGCTTTAAAATCAACGGATCCCAGAAAGGGTTGTGAAATGGATGCCTTTTTGACCCATTGCCTTTGGAAAGATCCACTGTTTTGCACGCTCTGTTGGAAAACAAGAGTCCACAATATTCTGACTGTAAAGTTGCAAGAAACGAAACACGTAAAATGGAATAACAGAACTTGTTATCATGTGTCTGCTTTGACAGACTGTTGAAAATTCATTTTATGTGCAGGTTTCAGGTCCCTTTATTAGTTTTGTTAGTGAATAGTTTGAAATTCTATGGTAGAGATGTCACAGGAACTGATACTTTGGTACCAAGTCGATGCAAAAATTATGAAAACATGACGGTACTCATTTTTCTACAGTACCATGGTAACAGGTACTGGATCTGCAGTTCTTTCAAACCTGACAGGGAACAGCATGTATGCTGTCTACAAAGGAACAAGAAGAGCCACTACCAGCACTAAAGAGCAACAACAATACGTGTAGCTGCAGAGACAGCTCCGTCTCGACTCATCAATAAGACAAACAGTAAACTGAGGCATGATGGAAGCATTTTCATTCAAGATGGATCATCACATATTAATAATAAATTCACACAAACAGTGCCATCAAATGTTTGAGACAAAAGAAGAAAACACTTCATCTTTATGTTCGATTAACAACATAGATGTAAACAGCATAATCTCAGTCAGCTTTCTCCTTTCCTGTATTTAGATATGTGTTAGGCTTGTCTATGTTGAAAAAAAAACAGATTCTGAAGGTGGTAAAAACATGTTGCTGGGGTAAAAATGACATATTATCTATATAGTAATATGTAAGTTAAGTATTTTAACCAAATGCTACATAACGTGTTAGCTAATGATTGATGGAGATTAACTTGGTAGTTACCATCCTGACTTCTTACCACCCGGTCTGTGTGAGCTGTCATGAAAATATAAGTGTTGCATCTGTCACTGTGCCAGTAAATTTACAGTACTGCTTTCACTCTGACTTCAATTCATATTCAAAGTTCAGCAGCAGGAATCACTTTTGCTCCATTACATGGGCAACATGCTCCCCTGACAGTGATTTGTATCAGGCTCAGTAAATAATCCCCTCAGTCTTTTGTCCTAGAAGCTCAGAAAAGTTTTTGGCTGAATTTATTATTGTTTTTGTTTTTTATTGTGCTATTAAATTGAATGTCGTGGCATCCCTTTTCTAAAGTGGCAAAAACAAAATGATTATTATTTTCAAGTGGTTATACTCTAATGAAAGCATGCTTGTGGATATTATATTCAGTGTCTGTCACTCTGACAATAAATCCTCATAAATCTTATACACTGGACCTTTCATATACTCACACACAGTCACTGCCACACACAAGCACGGCCATATCTTGTTTCCATCCCTGAAACACTGCACTCTCTTTCAGACAGGACTGTGTGTCCAGATGCTATAAAACATTCCCCAATGGTCATTTGGGCGGTAGCCGTTGGAACACAAACAAACCTGCAATTTTACACAAACTGCGGCACATTCTGGGGGCCAAGACAAATCCACATGTCATGTCAATGACAATGAACGCTAAAAACAGTCTCTGATCAGTCTGAGGCAGCTATGCTCCAGTATGGGAGGTCAGACCAGCCTGATGACCACAGGAGAAGGTAGTAATTCTATATTCTGACTAGACCATGACAAATGGCAGGATGCAGCTGTCCGTGCCATGTGGATTATGCGTGAGATTTTTACTTTGCTAGAAATGTACAGCATCCATACAGCATAGCATGTATTTTGTGTCACATTGTGCCAAAAACCTCTTATATGTAATGCAGATGTCTGCAAAGGAAAACTGGAGGAGGGAGGTCACTCAGAAAATCTAGAGTCTGCAGGGTTGAAAAGGGTCAAAGTAGCAGTTAATATTCATAAGAATGGACTTCTGTCACCTCCTGTCCGCTTGGACAGGAAATACCACAAGGAGCCAGTTTACAGGGAAAATATACTTGTATTTTACAGAAAGAGATAATAATAAAAGTCCTGTGGTTTTATATTTTAAAACTAACACCCGTCTGTTGTCATTCCTTGAAGTCTCCCCAGCACTTTTTAAACTAATAACACTGAGTGTGAACTGCTGCTGCTGAGCCGCCTGAATTCCAACTACGCCTGCAAGTCTTCAAACTGCGACAGCTGACGTTGGAATGTAAACCAACGCATACACTTAGTGGTCACGGGTTTACAATCAGGTTACTTAAACACTAGTCTACCTCGACATACAATTTCTATATAGTTATCATTAAAAAAAAACTGTGAAGTGACAGTTGCTTCACTGATCTCAATATTGTTTTCAGATAATCAGTTGTTATTTTTTGCAATGTCCCATAGTGACACACACAGAAATAACCATCACACTGTACTGGGATTATTCAGTTAGGGCAAAGGTTAAACATGGGGGCTGGGGTAGGGTTAATGTTAAACATGGGGGTCATGGGAGGGTTAGGGATACACTGTGTCTGAACAGGAGGTGAAGCGTGACCAGCACATCAGCAGAGCAGCAGCAGCAGTTTCACTCCTCCATCTGGGTGTAGACACGATGTGTTCAGGCACAGTATTGAGTGTAGGTCACCCGCGTTTTCGCAGCGCACAAAACCAAAAACACAATCACTGTAGGTACGAGGGGTGGGAATCTTTTGGCACCTCATGATTTTATTACAATTCAGAGGCCCAGGGTGCGATTATAAAATGATCAGTGATGCATCTTGATTTCTATATACAATTGTTTTTTTCCTCACAGTGTGGCTACTTGCTACTTTTAAAACATATCATATTTGGAATGATCTATAATTAGTTTAGTTAGAATACAGCATGACTTTTGTCCAGGTGCCTTTTTCATTCGACTGACTGACTGATTCAAAACTGACTGACCTGTTAACACAAAAGTAAATGCAGTAGCTGCACTTTTTTCTGGATGAAAAGCACTATAACGTTTACATTTTTCAACCGAGTTCAAAGAGTCGTTTTTATGTTCAAGGCTTTCCACGGCGTAAGTTAGGAAAAAACGCTGTTTACCTCCTCCGTGTAGATCACAAACCCTTGATATAACCTGACTCAGAAGAGAAAAATGTAAATGTTATGGTGCTTTTTATCCTCGCCCCGTTCAATAGGGCAGCTGTTGCTGCGATGCAGTGGTGTCTACATATTGTATGTGTGTCTATGGTGCTGCTATTATTTATCTCGGCTCACTGGAAAGACTGTTACAATAAACAGATCAGGATCTTAATTAGTGTCACTGGCAACAACTGTTTACTATTTCATATCAGTGTTGCTGCCTTAAAAAAGGTCTGTTGAGGAGTAGAGGGTCACTATTGCATTATCCAGTGTCAACTCAACGTCCTACCAGCCATGACAGAGAGGATTCAACAGGTCAAAACATTTCAGCATTATGATCATATTTTGAATTTTTGGGAACCCACCTCCAGAGTTGAGGTAGCGTTTGCCGCTGCGGACTGAGGGATACTTGTCAGCCAGCCGCTTATCCGGCCATATCAGTCCTTCTGCAGCAAAAAGCACTTTGTTATTGGCTTTCTGGAACTTCCTGAGAATCTCCTCTGGTCCCGCAGCAAAGATAAGATCGTAGCTAAAAGGGAGGAGTGAAGATAAAATACAGCAGATCAGTATCATCCTTTTTTCCCCCCCTCTGACAGTTTTCTTAAACAACTATGTTGTATCTTGCATCTGTCACAAAACCAAGGCTTCTATTTGCTTGACGGAGATAGAAATCTAAATGTAAACAATAGACATTCTTCACGAGTGGGCATTTGTACAGGCAAGCCTTTTTGGATTGTTCTGTAAGGTATTTCAAAAGAGTCCTGCTTTGTGAGACCTTGACACGTCACAAAAACACACAAACTGCAGTGATGCATACACGGCCAATGGAGCGCTGTGACAGATGGAGGAAAAAGTGTCGAACCCTTTACATGGGCCTTGTGGTGACTTGTTTAAAAGCATGCTATTATTCAAAGGGCAGATATTTTAGGATGTGGAAACTCTTAAAGTTCCTGGTGATTTTACTTTGAGGTGTGAAGTCATAAGTATTCACTGACTATAAAAAACCCTCTTCTGTACTGTTCACACTACTATAAAAATCAATCTATCCAAAAAAAAAAAAATCTGGATATACACCAGTTTATAAGGTGGTAGGAAAAGTGAAAGACACTCCCTCGTTTAGACAACCTGAACCACTTCAGTCAGTCGTGTAATGAGGGATGGGAAATCTAACGTAGGTGAGGAAGCGTCTACAGCACCCACATCTGTCTGCCACATGTTCATACGAGTGCCCTCTCTGTCCCTTGTTAAGTCATCAATCATACTTACTGCTGCAGTGTAAAATGACCTGCCGTCCATGAAAAAACATTGATGACAGTGTTTAAAAAGTTCATTACAGGAAAATAAATTTAAGACTAACCTGGCCTGGGAATGAACTTGTACATTCTCCTTGTGGGCGTGGCCTGTATTATCATTTAAGATATTTAATTAAGTGTTACTGTAGTGAGATGATGAATTGCTTTGCTTCTATAACAAAACTAGAAAGTGCAAACTGTAGTGTAACTGTGATATTTGGTTTTAAAGAGCACAACTCAGTGTTGAAATAATGTGTAAGATCTTTACTGGTTTTTAACTCTTGGTAGCCAGGAGTCATTTAATTAAATGTCTCATCTGCTCCAGGGTTGCCAGGTGAATTTGATAGTTTGGAAGGCACCAGGGTTTTGTTTAATGTGATTTTTACTAATTGGATTCAAAAAAAAAAAAAAACATTTGGAGGTGTACTCAAATCAGATCAGATTTCTACAGCTGCGTCTCAATCAATCTGTTCTGATAACTTGGAAATAATAGTGTGGACATTCTGTCTTTAAGATCTGACACAGTACGCTGGCCTCGGACTGACTCCGCCACAACCGTCTCCCTCGTCTGTCAGAGAAAGAGACGGTAGCTCCAGTGTGAACTGGACGCGGACAGACAAAACACTGGCAGCATGAGCGACACCGAGGTGACCAGCGGGTTGGAGACTGGAGGAAGCACGTGCACCATGATTTGACCTTTACCCCCACTGTTGTCAAAGCTTTGAAAAAAATCTAATAATTGCTGGCTTTAGCTCTCGTCCCACCCACCAAACAGGAGCAAACTTATCTGAAAGGGTTATGCACAAATGAACCTTCACCTTCTTTTTATTTTTATACTGAAATTATGAAGGAGTGGTGTCTGGAAACAAGGTAACCTCCCTAATTGGTTAAATCTCCCATTGTGGCCTAAAAGTCATTATTTTACATATGACAAATTTCTGGCAGTTCAAATGCACAGAG
Source organism: Lutjanus erythropterus (assembly GCF_056507025.1). Taxonomy (NCBI): domain Eukaryota; kingdom Metazoa; phylum Chordata; class Actinopteri; order Lutjaniformes; family Lutjanidae; genus Lutjanus; species Lutjanus erythropterus. The sequence goes on along the minus strand of NC_139337.1, from coordinate 20,699,897 downwards.
TGACTGATGTAAAGCCAAGTCACGTAAAACGCTCTGGCTGTGAACGGCAATTGTGGTTTCCATTTAAGGTGTATGGCTTTTGAATTGCGTGCAATAATTTTTTTTTCACTGTGGGAAACCAGCCCACTCTGAATAGCTTAACGACGGCGTGAATGAATTTTGGTGTCACTTACATTTAAGTAAGTGAGTGACACACAGGATGAAATGTAAAACTTTAATTGAATCAGAGGCAGAAACTGACAAAACAGCCAAGGTGGTCCAGTGGAATTATAGATTTTAAAACGCGTTTGAACGGCGCATAATCTTAAGTAAAATGCAGATTCAGTTCCTCACATTACAGTCATTTCCTCCAAAAGAAAAAAAAAACATTCCAATTACCTGTTTCAAGGGTGTGACAACTTTACACAGCAATTATAGCTCCCATTATTCATGTGACACGGTGCAGCAAGTATCATCATCTTCTGCTCTATTTGAGGAAATATGGCCTGCAAAGCTGTTATTATTCTAAACCACTCACATTATCTCGGGAAAACTTTCCATGGGGTTTGAAAACTCATAATTCAGCTACCTGCATGTGAAAATTACTCACCTCATATATTTGCCGATGCTCTGTAATAATGCCTTTACATGAATGAGCAGAGGGCGGTTTAGTGCTACATAAATGTGCTCACACATCTCTCACTGAGGAGGCATCGCTTTCAAAGCAATTATTACAGTCTGTGATTGTGAAAATTAGTTTAATTTCTAATTCATAGATCTACACAGCAATTAGAGGTGTTTTGCATCCCTTTCTTCTCATGGCAATGCTTTATATTTCAAATCAAAGCCGAATCAGAACAAAGCTCTGAAAATCTTTATGACAAGGAAACACATAAGCAAGCAAAGAAAAAATGAATAACAAATTGATCTTTTTTCTTTGTTATGCTTGTTGGCTGTAAGTATATGAAACCAGAGAGAGGAATTTCTCTTCTCTGCAGAATTTTAAGGCAGAGGTTTTCAAAATGAGAGGCAGGCCTCCACAAACAATAAGGGGAGACTCAATCTCTATAAAACAACAATATTTAACTATAATTGTTGAGTATTTAAGGGATAAAATAACTTAATCATGATCCCAGGGGGGCATCTTTTTCCAAGCTTTGTCTGTGGAGAGGCACATCGTCTCAGACCCTGCAGGGAATCACTGACCAAGATGCTCTCACTCAACAAAATACTGAATCTGAATTATTTAAAAAAGTCAGAGTACAAAGGGAAGGTAGTTGGTTTTAAGTTAGCATGTAAATGGTAAAATAATACTGTCATGTGGAGCTAAATAAAGCATAAAAATATCATACCTATCCACGGAAAGGACAACAAGATCCTCCTGGTCAGCCAGAGCCTCCATGGCCTCCTTCAGTAGTCTGACTTTTTGCCCTCCACCAATAGAACGACCCACGTCACCACCTTTCCAAGCTTCACCCATTCCTAACACCTGAGACAGAGCACATGAAGAGCGAGTTACAGAGCCTGACATGAACCGGCTTGATTTCACCACGAGGCAGCCCAGCAGCACTGTTCACAAGTTTTCACTCATTTTTATGTCACTCATTTTACGTAACGGTGTCTTTTGTGTATGTCTCAAAACCGGTTAGGAATTCTGCTAGTGGGAGGAATATTTTCACGTTTTCCTATAAGCAAGACATTTCCAAGGAGTAAAAAAAGAAAGCAGAGAAAGATGGGTCCATTAATATCAAGAAAACTACACTTGATTCAAGAAAATGGATTGAAGAAACTATCTTGGAAACAAGGGCAATTATTTTACCCTTTCGGGAGACTTTCCAAGCTGGAAGGGCACATTTTATAAACCTCTGTGTCAGTACAGCCAGAGTACATGATCACACAAAATTATTTGCAACAAGGTTGTGAAAGAAAAAAAGCACACAGCTGTATATGAAGATGTAAATATGAGTGTGAGCCTTGGAGTTTAAGGCCACCTCATACTGAACAGCACACAATGTTGCATCCTGAGTTTATAGTTATAGAAAAAAATCAATTCTCCAAAGTATTGTGATTCTTTTTTTTCATGATCCTAAAACAATTTTTGGATTCCTGATTTGCTTTTTCTTAATATAACTAACGCTTAGTCAGTTAGCTTGATGCTAAGAAATAATGGGAATTCCCACTGACATTTTAACAGAAATTAGCATCATGACTGTGGTAATATTAGCTTAACAAACAGATTCATATTGTTAACTCAACACTCCACACTGACCAGCTACAGCAAGCTCAAAGGGTCAAAACTCAAAGTCAAAATTCACAATGAGAAATACAGCTGCTATCTGGAAGAGAAACTGCAAGACAGAAGACAGCAGCATATAAATTCATATTTTCTATTTTATTTATTGTTCACTACTTGATGACCAGGAACGGCTTGATGTGACACTTCTCTTTAATATATATATATATATATATATATTTAATTTCATATTTCATTGTATTGAGAATTTCATTTAGCACATCCAGTCCAGTTCAGAGTTTTGATAGTTCAGTTTGCAGTAAGATCTTTGCAGTGATACGTGTCAGTTATTTTTAGTTATGCATCCATTTTTTTTAGTAAACTTCAATGCAGTAAACTTCCATCCTGGTATTGTGTCCATAATAATGTGGACTCGTTCAGGATCATAAACCTAGTCAGTTAGGTCCTAGTTATGTGTCGCCACATGAAGCAGCTGTGGAACTTTCTTAGCTGAGTAAGCTGACTTTTATTGTATTCGTGTGATAGTCCTGAGGTTCTGAGTCAAATTATCAGGTTCTTGTTATTCTTTGTTTACTGTGGTCTCATTGAGTTTGCTGTACATAGATGGTTGCATATGAAGCCTGAAAAATATAACGAAGCTAAGATAAATAGAAAATTGACAACATAATAGTCTCAAGTAAAGGCTCAAATGGCTAGAAAAGTAGCTTGCAAGTCTGTGTCTGCATGAGATGGAATACAAACTGGTGCAGCGGGCACAGAGGCAAAGGACCACGTAAATGCTTGCGGTGCACTAACTCTGAGCTCTGGACCCAAAAAAAAATCTTTATTTTTTTTTTTTACTGCCTGCTTCAACCACAGAGGGGAATTCTGGACCTACATTGAGGAGTGGCCCTTTAAGATGAATGTTTTTGCAGCTTGCTGCACTTCATTGTTTCCTTTAACAAGCCTAATCAATCAGCTGCATGTTTAAAACATTTGGCGGGGCTGTGTGTGTGTGTGTGTGTGTGTAGCATCATTAGCTGGGACAAGCTGCACATTTTTGGACCTAATTTCAAAATATGAGAAGACGATCTTACCTTCACAGTGTAGTTGAAATAACGTGCAGACTGCATAAAGCGGAGGAAGCCATCTGTTTCCTCTGTTGCAACAGTTAGGACAAGCAAATTTTCTAAAAAAGAAGAGATACATTTCCACAATTTTATTAAAGTCATCACATATTTTTCAGAATATCCACAGAAATATGTATATTATTTCATGCTTATATTCTTAGATTCCCACATCTGTGAACCAAGGTCCTTGTAAACCTCAGACCTATGTCAACAAGCTGCTAACTATTTGGTTTTGCTGTCTAAACCTCCATCTCAAATTAGCAACATCTACTGTACTTTTGACTTGATTCAAAAACAGAAGCATATTTTTCAAAATGGACTCAGTGATTTCTTTCTCCTTGGGATAAAAGAAATTCCACAAACCAGGACATTTCCAGTGGCTTTGGGTGCTGAAATCTGAGGTTCGAGGAAGGGTTAGACCAAATACAAATCAGCACCTTAGCCTCATGTGAAGCCAGAGAGAAGCAGACGAAACCCACTAAAGCAGTTTTCACGTGTTCTATTATGTTTTGTGAAACCATCCGAGGGTGGCCTTGATTAGAAAGGCTGCAATCTGTGATTGTGAGGCAAGGAAGGAAGTACCCTGATCTCTAGATCTGCTTCATTAAACTCTATTATGGCATGAAAAAGGGTCCCTCGTTCATTTCCAGTCTCCAAAAGATCATTTCAGAATGTGCAAAATGTTGGTCTGTGTTGGTACTGAGACAGGCCAACAAAAAGTTAATGACTCGTTAATATGGTTTCATAAGACCTCTTGAATACTAATCCTGCTTTTCATGTTTTCAAGAGCCAATCTGCCTTCTATTTAATATACAGCGCTACGTCCCACTAAGCCCTTGTAAATTATTTATTGGACATTGGCAAGTAGAATTGGACGTGTGCAAGAAAACATATGAAGTGCACTCTGCCCCTGAACACAGTTAAAGAACTAGCAATCTCTGGAGGTCAAAGATTACCAGATATCTGTTGTTTAATTGTTGTAGCAATTTTCTGTTACCCTGATTTTGATGAGGCCTATACCATAGTTTGTTGAACGCATTAAAATTCAAGCTTTTAAAAAGATGTGGTGATGTCAACCTCCCTTCAAACCGAGTGAGTGGTCATACAGTCCCACTGTGGTTGATATGGAAGGCGAAAGATGAGATAGTGATGTAACATATCCTGAAAAAGGCCTGTAGGGATGAACTGACCAATAATTTATACTGGAGGTGAACAGAGCAGAAAGAAGAGCTTTTTTTAAAAAAAATGCAATCTGGGAATCTAAACTTGTTTCCCACTTTGGTCAAAAGTACTGGAACACATATGGAAGTGTTTAGATTCGATTGGACTTGTATTGCCAAGATTATGTCTAATGGGAGACCAAAGAGAACAGCCTGATATATCAAGCCATAACTTTGCAGGGATTAATATAAGGGATGTCAAAGGTGGGCCAGAGTCAGATTCTGGAAAAGTACATTCCCTCCAGATTTAAAAAAAAACACACATTACCAAGAGTCAGTGATGAAGGCGAGAACTTTTAGAGGTCATGAGGCCACGTTTTTGCTCACAGCTTTGCTAGAACACTGTGATGATCTGGTTGTAATGGCCCTTTAAGTGCTGACGCGATTACATCACAACGCACAATGTTTACCGATAGAAAAGGCGTCCTTATTGCTACAATTGCTTAATGTTTATTTTGGTTGTTCTAAGTGTGAGCACTTACCATGGGCCTTTGGATATCTTAAAACTAATGGTAATAATAGTGTCTGTGTATATTTCAATAAAAACGTTAATTCCAAAAAAAGTAAATAAAAAATTATATATATGCATACAGAAGGCACCAGACAACCATTGTTGATGTTGAAAAGTTGGACATCGATTAAGATTCCTGACACATTCCTGTATTTATACTTTACTTCTACACTGAAGAAGTAAACTAAACAAACCCTGAGGACATTTAAAAGCCTAGATCCTACTCTGAAGTATTACTTGTCAGCTAAATCAAAATCACCTGCCTCCCACCCACTCATCCTGACTAAAGTACATTACAAGCAGTGTCCTTGCAGCTCTTTCCCCATCCATTTCCTGTCAGCGTGACTTAGCCATTCTCTCATCCCAGTCTAGCCTGTGGCCCTGTCGTCGCTCTAATAGCCATTCCAGTACTCGTCTGACACAGAGCTTCTGTTACAGGTTGGAAATAATTCCCCGTCCGCCTCTAACCTAACAGCATCAGATGAAATATAGCGAAGAACTGGGCAGACTCAGAACTACGCGAGTTTCAAAACACACAGGGAAGGGATGTCTGTAACGAGCCACAGGTGTGTTCCTGTTCTTGTTTTTGGCTTGAAGGTAGACGATGATCAAGTATAGTAAAAGGAGGGGATGGTGTGTCCCACATTTGGAAACACATTTTCCACGCGGCTCTGTAAAAGAAGTGATTTTAATGGTCACATGCTTCCTATAATCCTGCACCAGACTGTTATGGTGGCAAAGGTGAAGCCCAGGTCAGGCAATTAGGTATGTTAAATGTAATATATGCATAGATGAAGATGTGCAATTAATCAGACTAGACACTTTTTCCTCTATTTTTGCAGTGTGAGGGGAGTCTTGGGATTTATTTTTTTTTAAATATCGTTGATATTGTTTTAATATGAGGACAGTTACACACAGTCTTTCCTGGAAACCAGTCATCGTGTTGAATACACGAAAAGTGCCAGAAATAACTGGTGTGACAAATGAAAAAAAAAAAAAAAAGAAAGCTTGAGAGAAAAAAGTTCAAACCCAGCTAACTTTCTCATAGCTGGCCAATCGCTGCTTGAAGTGGGTGTTAATGTTGGATTGCTGGTTTCGGAAAGTTACGGAAACGGTTGTGCACAGGCGACCAGTCCAGCGTCAAAAGGTGTGGGCAGAGGGGTTATTCGACAAACAGTCAGATAGTCGAATAAGTATTTCCCGATGAGATTTCTTGCAAATGTTTAGAAACCTCCATGAACTTTCTGTATTCTGCTGAGGTTGCAGCGAGGACACATGTTTTGTATTTTGCCTTGCAGTTATCCCAATGAATTCACCACCAGTAGCCTTGTTTGTATGCGTGCAATGAAAGCCAGAGCCGAGATGCTCAATTCAGTTAGCCTGACTTACTTATTTTTCTTTTCCAAAACACCAAAACAGTCATACTCAACTTCAGGCCTGCCAGCCAGTTCTGGCTCCAGACAGGGTGCTGGGTGGCCCTTTGACCATTTTCTGTTTCACAATGAAAATAAATCAGTTCACAGTGTTTTTCCAAGGAAGGAGGCACAGTTATGTCAGGGATGAATTAAATAGTAACAGAGAAGGCTAATTTTTGTCTGATGGCCTTTCAGGATGTGCAAAGTTCAGTTAGTTTAGATGATGAGCTCTGTAGTGGAAGACAAGTATTTGCTGGTGAAGAGGAAAAGTTAAGCTGAGGATAGTTCTGATCCAATGAATGTATATTTCATGGTTGAAGCGAGTTGTTTATTTCTGCTACCTTCTCCCCAGACTCCAAGTTCAGGCAGGTTGCAGGGACACCGAACAGGAACACAACATTATATTTTGACAATGACAAGCCACGATAAAGAAATACTGTGTTTGTCTGTCAGTGTCAAGTTAAGCTCGCTATCCCGAAAACAAACACCGACTGCCTGCCAGCCCCATTAATTAATCATTTAACCATTACAAAGATCTAATCTTTCTAAAAGATTATTAAGGATTTCTTACAAACTCATAAACAGTCATTTGCTCATTCAGGAAACATTCGACACTAATTTAAAGTCTAATAAACGTGAACGGGCAAACAGACAGTTGTTCCGGAGAATGTGCTGGCCATAATACTGTTGGCAAAAAAGCTTGTAATTTCGTTTCTTTAACCTTAAACTCTGATGCCATATTATGGTTATTTTATGATTCAGTACAGTAAATATACCACTTATTTCTCCTTTAAATATGCTACTCATTTGGTCTTTAGTAAGAGCAATTTCCGATTTGTTTATAAATCATTTGAACATGACAGAACAGGTGCCTGTTCAATAACTCTTTTAAAAGTGACCTAAGCATGCACAGTAGTAGTTATTAGATGCAGTAAAATGTCTGACTTTTCTGTCAACCACTGTTAATTTAGTTAATAAGCTAATAAATTCGTTAATTTGAAAATAAATTAGTTATTGGCCTTTTAATGTTTCATTGTTTTATCTCTTAAATAACTTTATTATTAATTATTGGTTATTAACTGGCCCCTGGCTCTCTATCATTTTGTGAAAGTGCCTCCCCCCCAGGCAAAGCAAGTTCAGTATCCCTGCACTAAACTGCTGACAATAAAATTACTGACTTGGCTGTGAAGTTAGGTCGACAATTCCCACCAGGAAGAAATAGCCTGAGAGCTTCCACCAATTAACCCTCGGTGACTCTGGCCTGACCTTGTGGAACCACACACTTTCCCCTCGTCGTAAACATGCAGACCACATGAGTGCATCCCAACAAGCAAGCTCCCAGTTAAGTACAGCCTGGGGATGCAAACCACCTTTGATTTAAAAGACATTGAGACAGACACTTTAATTTCCTACATTAAAATTGTTGTTCAAACACATCGGCAGTGCTTTTATGGCCTTTCCATATACAATTGCTGGTGAAAAAAAAAAATCCCTTGGGATTCAAAGTGGCCTCATGTGAACTACAGTTTGAAACCTTGGCTGGATATACAATATTGTCTCCAGCACTGTTAAATTGTACATCTAACCATACTTTATATCATCACACAGCCAAAATGTGTTGTTTCCTTCTCCAAATGACCCTGTTCATTATAACTAAACGCAACCCCATTCTTAAATCAGTCCTTTTGCTCACCTAAAATTATGTTCTTTCAAATGCTATCTGAAAATTGCTTAAAAGAATTTACTGTGCAACATAATATAACAAAGGACACGAGTAGTAACTTCTAAAAATGTACGTCATCTGGGAAAGACTCCTGGGAACATTTCTGGCCTCTTCAACTGCTGCTAGCTACTGTTAGGCTAATAAAATGGCTATTAAGTGATGATATTTACATGCAGTAAGCCAACCTTTGAAACAAAAACCCACCGAAAAAAAGGAAGGAGAGGAAGAGGAAGCATATACAAAAAGAAAGTTGTGTGAAAAATGGAGGTTTGGAGATAAAGGAGTTGTTTGAAGCTGGCTATTGCATGATGCTGACGCTGTGGTGATGAGTTGGTCTGTGTGCCGCCAGTGTGCCAAGAGGCAATTTATTAATCTGGCCAGTAAAAATATGCTTGGCCATTGTATTTTCCCATCTACCAGTCCCCTTGGCTGAGTCAAAATGTTAATTTTGGACAGTCAGTCACTCTGCTTTAGCCAAAATGTCTCGTATGAGTATTATCTTTGCCCACAGTTTAGACATAGTTTCAGAAGTCTCAAGACCAATCTGGGTATTTGTCCTTTTCATGCAGCTTTTGGACTGTATATTATTTTCTGTCTGGCTTCTCACATATTGTGTCATTGTTCAAATTAGTCCCTAAGGAGGGAAAACCTGTTGTTTACAGACAGCAAAAGTACAACTCTACCTACTTATCGAACTCCAAAATTAAATCCCTGGCCAATTGTCCTCTCTTTTTGTGTGTTTTTATGAAATCACACCATAATCACACTAATAATGAAGCATAACTGAGAGACAGATGGCAACACTCAAAAGGAGAGGATTTCAGACAGCCAAGATTTGGGGGGATGAGTGTCTAGTCAGAGTAAACAGAGCACACTCTCATGTCAGTTCTGTAAGAACAGCCCACAGGAGCGAGGAATGCAGCTCAAACAGTGCTGCTGTGACTCTTCTCCAAGAAAGGCACGGACGCCAAGTGGTCTTTTCCCTCTCACTCCTTCTCCATACCACATGGGGTTCAGCCGTCTAGGTAAACTTTCACACTTCAATGAGCAAAAGTTCTGACTCACTGGCTTGGGCTCGGCTTAAGTAAGCATTTCTTGCAGAACGGAAAGAGGTATCATGGGAATGTGCCCCGGCCTTGAACATGAGGATAACAGGATCTTTCCTCTTTGACGGGAACACACAATGAACACAAACCCCTGTTCTTTCTATTTCGGTCATCAAAGTAAATAAACTGTTTGACCTCACTAGATTTATCTGTAAAGTGTCAGACAGAGGAAAGGGCAAGTAGTTCAGTTAATGGCCACATTCCTTTGAGCCTGCCTTTAATCTCCAGGTGAAGCAGGACACTATAAGATGAACTTGAACTCCAGTACGTCTGAGTGTTCCTTCCCTGCATCTGAAGTAATGAAAGTAGACATTAATATATCGTGGTACATGGATAATGGCAAGAAATTGTTTAAATGTGCTGAGTGTAAAAGACTCCCAGACATTTACTTTTCCTGGATGGACCTTGGCCTTTGAGCTGTGCCAAGGTTTCAGCAGTATTGTGCGCTGCCAGACTGTACAGCTGAAACTCTTCCCTGTATTACCCAAGATAGTACCCACCTTTTCATCCTGGCAACAACTTTCTCTAAAAGAGACTGTGGTGGCAACATTTCAAGCTTAGTTTTATAAGAAGACCTTTAGGATTTAACAGTATTCTATTGGTATGTATTGCACGGTTGGAAAAAGACTTTTTTACCATGTTTTCAAGGTCTAAACAAGATCAAAATAGTTTTGCCATCTAAAATGGAGACAGGTCCCAAGTAAATAAAAGGTAATACCTAAGCTGAGAGAAATGAAAAGGCAAATAAATCGGTTCCAGATTTTTGCACCACAGCAAAGAGAAATCAGATGCCGTGTGTGTAAGAAAAGACACACCCACAATCCATAGTTTAGGCACTGAGAAGGCTAAGTCAGAGCAGAAACAGAGCTTATCTCTGTCCACAGCGACCTGCATAACATTCCTCTGCGTCATTTAGATCCAGTTTTGCAAAATATGAAAAGGGCAAGCGTCATGTTCTTGTGTGTGGTAAAGGTTACTGTAATTCTGGTGCTTCTTATACTTCAGTTTATGAATCAAAATCGTACAAAACATGGATTAATGATGGATTAAAAAATAAAAACATTTAACTGGTGCTGATATTGGGATATTAGGTCAAAGCTGGAACTAGGAAAGTGTTAATCTGACCATCAGCACAAACATGTGCATTTGCTGATCTCTGGATTTAAATCAACATTTTGATTTCTTTAGTAAGTAGCAGTATAATAAGCGGGATAATGTAGAGCGAGCGGGTCACTATAGAGAACCCTGTCAGGGTTTATTTCTCTACAGTGACCCGCTCGCTCTACATCATCCCTTACATAGTGAACTTCTCAGAAGTTGGATTAGACATTCAGCAGTTGCAGAGTAACTTCATGATTCATTTGGAGTTGTGTTTCTGGCCACCTGGCAAATAAAAGTCCAAAATACTCTGTAAACTCGGTTTTTGGTTTATACCAACACCTGAGGGCAATATCTGGCTCTTTGGCTGCTAAATGCTCCACTATGTTCCCAGCTAGTTGCTAACTGTGTCTGTCTGCCATTTGGTTAGTGGAGTAGCATATTTTTAGTGCTTTTCCACTGAAATCAGCTGCCTGCTGCAGCTGAAATCAACTCTAGGGAGAGTAATTTTTTGGACCGGACAGATAAACAATGAGCTGAAATTTTCTATGAATCTCTGTAAAGCTGAGAGGAGCTGCAAATTCAGATGATACTTCCTAATAGATTCATTACTACAAGCAACGCCTTTCACACTGTTGCATTGTTTTCACATTTTCATCTGACTTATTCTCATTATAAAAATATATATCATAGCCACTTAAAGGTTTAAAGGCCAGGTTATGCTAGAAAAGAAGTAGTTCATGTTGTGTTATCCAACCATGTTGGAAATTAAATGTGTTTATACCTGTTCATAATGGCCACACTAGAAGGCCGGGTAAAGGGAGAGACACTGTCATTTGAATATGGAGACAATGACGCACATTTTCAGAGAGTCTGTCCTGGAAGGTGTTCATAGTGTTGCACTCAGTTGTACCTGGAAGGTGTTCATAGTGTTGCACTCAGTTGTACCTGGAAAGTGTTCATAGTGTTGCACTCAGTTGTACACAGGAAAAGTGACAGAAATAGCGGTGTAATGAAGGAGGGAAAAGAGCTAAAGAAAGAAGTGGTGTTGTTGTCACTAAGGATGTTCCTAGTGACTTATTTTCCTCTGGACTAAATGGAAATTTAAATTTGGACTAGTCAACTAGTCTTAAAATAAGAAACCACTCAAGGCCAGTAACTGTTGGTTTACAGAGTGTGGCTAACTTTAGCAGTGCTAGCACAACCTGCTCTCTTTGCAGGTTAACGTCCACATGTCTGTGCTGAATGTGATTATGCATTGCTCCTGTTGAGTGATCATACAAAGCTTTGATACAACCGTATTTATTTTCTAAATGGTTTTATGAGCTGTCATCTTTACCTTCCACTTCACAGGTTTACATCTCCAATGGCTGCATTTTACGTTAATATTAATAATTACTTTAACCGAATGATAGATCAGGATCAAAATCTGAAGTATGGTTGAACACATCTGTGGACTGTGTATGGAACTGAATGCATCTAACAAGGACAGTCTTTTTAGATCAATATGTTGTCATTCTTTGACTGTGAAGTCATCATACACATAACTCTGCCATCCATTCATTTCATAGAGGCATGCTATCCAACCTACAGTCACTTTAAAGATTTTCCATCTTTAGAATGCATTAGAATTTTAATGTAACTACAAGTAGGTTTGGCACAGAAGCAGCACTTTGATGTCTAAAAGCCTGGAGCCCGCAGGCATGCTGACATTCCTTTTCACCTAAAAAATACCACTACCTATGGGTGTATTTCATGTGTTTGTAATTACCAGTAGTCACCATATCTGAAGAATGGCAACCCAAGGGACTAGAAAAAACTGTGTGTTGTTTAGCCGTCCACAACTAAAATAAAGCTAATTTTCAAGCGACGTTTCAGAGCCACCATAATTGATAAAACACACCAGATCCATAATACACGAGCCCTGTAGAGCATCCGCAGAAAAAAAAGGCTGTGTTTCCAATTACACATGTCAAACCACAGGCACTTCAGCCCTAGGATGTGGCATGATGTCACCATCATTGTGCCAGGAAACAATTTAGTAGTCTCGTCACACGTCATTTTAAATCAGGAATAGCTTATTTATTTTACCCAATAAAAACAATTAGAATGTGGGAAAAAAAACAACTTGTTTTAATCTGGTTTGTGTCATGCATTGCTCTTGTCAACAGTGATGATTACAGTTAGAACAGTCATTTCCTCAGCTGGCCACAGTCCAGTGTCACTGTAGAGCTTTAAATCCCTCATTATTAACAGGAACACACACCTAGTTTCACCTAGTTCACACTTAGAAGTTAAGAATTTAAGTTTAAACAGTGCAATTTAATAAATCTGATAATTTATTTTTATGCTGAAATTACTGCAATTGGAAAGCAGAACAGTTTTATGATATGAGCTATTACATTTTGATAATATTTTTACAGCAAAGAGATTGCAGTCCAGGGATTTTAATCACATCTTAGCCACATGTTGAAAATACTTAAAGATAAATAGTAAGCTGCTCCCTCTGTGTATGTTTTGGCGTCTGCATGTTCTTAGCTAGCAGATTTGTTTTAAAAGGCTTCAGTGATTAGTAAATCGAAAATGAAATCACCGGCTTATAAAACAACAGAACAAAGGCTGTGGTTTGAAAATCTGCAATTGAAATACCTAAACAATCACCTAAAGCAATATTCCAGAAGGTTTCCATAAAAGCAAATGTCTTTGTTTTCTCTCCAGTGTGAGTGTATTAAAGCTGTGATTCAACCAAGGGAAAGTTTCCCAGTAAAACGCTGCAGTCTGCAAGGCATCTCCATACATTTGTGCTGGCTTGGCCTGACTCGGTTTGACTCGGCACGTCAGACCAGCACAGCAGGGATTTGTGTGTCTTTATGACGTGCTTGTCTTGAGTCGAGTGGCTGTAAGAACTTGGATGAGCATTGTTCCTATAAATCCTTAACAATAGAAGTCCACTGTTATTTACTTTTTAAAAGCTTTTATTTTGAAGTGGTAAAAACCAATAAAAGTTGGGTTTTCATCAGCAGAAACATAACACAGTTCCCATACAGCTGGTGGAAAATATGAAACAGTAAACAGATTCTTGAAAGAGAGTTGGGATCAGTTTCTGGTTCTATTGGTCAGATATAATGTAGAAACACTAACCAACTGAACCAGCATTTATTTTAATGAGATGTTCTGGTTAGTGACAAAAGGAGGTTCTCAGCATGGTTAAGCCCATCTTAACATACAGTGCAGGAGCTAACTCTGCAGTCATGTCAGCAAAATGCAGCTTAACTCAAAAAATATAACAACCACCTCACTCATAAGGTTAAAACTATAATCCAGCACAAAAATGACAATTACAAACAACATAAACAACCATCTTCTGAACTGATGCATCATAAACAAAACATAACATTCGCCTAACAGTAAACTTATTGATTAATTGTGGGTTTGGTTGTGTTTGTGAGCAGCTTCTGCACATGTAGCAGAATACTCATCATAGTTCAGCAGCCAGTGGTGCAGAGCTAAGTTGCTAACTAGCTTGTAAAAAATACATGCGCTGGGAAGTTAATTAACAATGAGCCCATCATTTCCTTTTTTCAATAAACTCTGATAAACTTGTCCTCCTTTGTTCTGTTAGTGAACTAGCTAGCCAGCTATAGTTTGTCAGTACAGTCAGTAACTTAGCAGAAAAGTTAAGTATGAATCCTTGTTTTGATCCCATTGGTCCTGTTAAAGTTTTTGCATTATGCTGATAATACAAACGCAACACTCACACCTCTGGCGAGTCAGTGGACAGAACCCATTATTTTTTCAACCAGGCTTTTATTGTGTAACATTTACAGGAATGTGTTTTGGCAAACACTGACTTGCCACGCTAATTCATGGGCTGCATGTTGCTCTCGGGAACAACAGAGTCATGTGTGGCGCCATAGTGGTAAAATTCTGGACTTGTATCTGGCTTATTATCAAACTGGGTTGAAAATGTTTGCATCAGCTCAACCCTTCCTGAAAGTATAAACAGTGACAGAAGAGGAAAAACTAAAGCGAGTCTTGTATAACGTTTTTTTGAGGGGCAGAAGTGGGGTTTGTCACAGGTTGGCCGCAGTTACAAGACCTTAACGCAACCTGCTCGGTGGTAGTTCAGGTGCACTTTGGCCCAAATCTGAACATCTCAGGTGTGACTTGGCACCACTCTGCACAGCTCAAAGCTTTTAAACTGGTAATTGAAAAATGCAAATCCACACGTGGCATGGTTTGACTCGGCGCTGACAAGTGCGGACTGATTTTTTTATCGTGGTGGTCAAACTTTCCTGTAGACATTTCTCTCCTTTTAAAAACTCACTCACATCACTATGTTACAATAAATATTCCAGCTTTAGTATCTTTGGTATCTTGACAATTACTAATGACTACATTTTTTTTAAATATCTATGAATTTGAACGATGCCTGGAAACTGCAAGAGCACACCCTGTCAGCTGTATCAAAACTAGATCCAGCCAACATAGTTTTTGGCAAAGATCAACAGCTACTCAGTTATCAGACAGGAAAACAAATGAGTTGCTAGGTAGAGGAAAGGGATATTTGTACTGTAGCCATAGTCCTGACAACATGACTGAAACGTCATCTCTGTTCACTACTAATTAAGAGGAAGAGACTTTACATCAGTCAGCTTGAGATCCTGCTGTTTTTATCTTTTTGATAGTTGGCAGAAAAACACCTCAGACAGTGCTGAGAGAGAGAGAGAGAGAGAGAGAGAGAGAGAGAGAGAGAGAGAGAGAGAGAGAGAGAGAGATGGAGTGAAAAAGCAGACAACACAACGCATATTTGGCTGAAACGGAGGCACAGAACCAACCTTGTGGTGATATAGTGACAATGTTCTAAGACATGATTGCAGGCTTGGCCTGCCAACAGGGTTTGTTAGTTTGTTAGACTGGAATTACAGGCAATAGAGCGCTATTATACAGTATACAAGGCATGGACAACTTTAGGTGGAGTTTCCTTTTCTTCTCTATAAAATGCTGCCTGCTGACACGTCAGAGATGTCTGGGAAAGGTCTAATCTAAAGACGCCTATTCCAAGGGCCAGTGGAGCAGCCCAGATCACACTGAGTAACACTGAGGAATGGCATTTAGCTGTGTCTCCCAAACATAGTCACACAAACACACTCACACATGCACACACACATTAAGAAATACGGCCCAGTAACTGTCAGTAATAAAAAACTTCCAAGTAAATCATCTCAACATCTCTCTGCAAAATATTGTTGATATAAAACAGATTTTTCAGACAGCGACATCTTCATGTTCAAACTTCATAGATTATCAAGCAGTCAGGATCTAGGGCCTCTTTAATAGTCCCAAACAGATGCATGCACGGACAGCTGCGGACCCCACAGATGCCTATTAGTTCTTTTATACAACTTTCTGGACTCCGCTTGGATGAAGTGCTCCACACACACACACACACACACACACACACACACACACACAATAGATCTGCATCTGTAGTGGAAAAGTTGTGTCCACACAATTACCACAAATGGTCGGGTATTGTGGGTGGATGAGCACACAGTTCATACTCACACACCCTCTGATGACAAAGTTTTTATTACACGGACCCCAACGGGCCCTCAGTCACTCATGGATAATACCATAATACCAGCTTAAAGGGGCAGTTCACCCCAAAATCAAAAACTATTTTTTTATTTGGTTTGCAGTGCTATCAATCTGTCTGTACTTTTTAGGAGTGAGTTGCTGAGTTTTGGAGATATCATCCGTAGAGATTTCTGCCTTCTGTCTCATATAATGGAACTAGATAGCACTTCTGTGGTGCTCAAAGGACCAAAAATTACAGCAATGTCTCTTTCAGAAATCAGGGCTCAGTTACTCAAGATAATCCACAGATCTTGTTGTGAGCAGTTTCTTTCTGCAGCAGGATCTAGAGGAACTACTTTCTGTCTACAAGGAAGAAAGCAGTTCTTACATCAAGCTGCTCACAACAATGTGGATTATCTTGAGCAACGAGGTCATGACTTTTGGAAAGAGACGCTGGTTTTGTAATTTTCAGATGTATTTTTTTGGTTCTTTGAGCACCACAAGCCGAGTGCCATTTAGTCCCAATATGTTGAAGAGAAGACAGAAATCTCTACAGCTGATATCTCCAAACCTCTGCACCTCACACCAAAATATCGAGGTCGATAAATAGCACTTTACAGCATTGATTTTGGGGTGAATTGTCCGTTTAAGACTCAAATGATCAAATCAAATTCATTTAAGAAGTTATTTCAGTGAGCATTTATGTGTTGAAGCAAACTATTTCATCTTAGACTGGCAGATCTACATGTAAAATCCAGTTTATACTCCGTCAGAAGGGCTGTTCACACAGTCTGTCTGAATGAAGTGAAAGGCTCCTTTCAGACGTCTGGACAGTGGGGGTCTGCACCGCCCAAGTTTTGTAACTTTCCAAAACTGGCATACCAACAGCCACGTCCGCTTTTCAGAGCGACTGTCTAGGTGCGCATACGAGGGAAACGGGCAGAGGTCTGCATTCCTACTTCTTCCACTGTCCCCTTCACTGCTAAATAACACCATTTATGTCTATACTACAATACAGCTATGAATTAAAGGGACAGTTCAAGCCAAATTCAAATACTACTTTTTACATGAAACTGCTAACAACGAAGGCTGTGGTTTATCATGAGTAAACATTTTTTGGCACATTAAGCACCACAGACCAAGTGTCATTTACTTCCATCTTCTTCCATCACCAACTTATGTTCAAGAAAAGACAGACTATGCCTCTCAATCTACGCCCAAGATCTCTAAAACAAGGCAATGCACACCAAAACAATCTAGATGGATGAATAGCATTACAGGCCAGAGAGGGGAAAATATGTATTTTTGATTTTGGGGTGAACTGTGCCTTTAAATCTTAATACACTCCCTACATCTCTACATACACAGCTGAAGTTCAACAAAAATCAGGAAATATGAATATCTATATGCAACCTGCACATTGTTTTCCATAGTCCTTTTGTTAGTTCCTTACTAACCACTATTTCTGCTGTGTAATGCCTCGTCACTATGACGACCAGCATCTTGCCCCACCTAAAAGGAAAGTCACTAAAGCAGTACATGCAACTTATTCTTCCTGCTGAGGTGGACGACACGTCAGCTGACTTTGTTCTATAGGAGAACATGTAGGCCTTTAGTTGCTTTACTTTTCACCACAATAGCCTGCATCCTTCTTTCTTCGGGACGGAGAGAACTTGGGGGGAAAAACTTGACTCATCAAGTTCCATGGTGTTAAAACGTCATTTAATAGGTGTAATTAACAAGTGTTTCTGACGTTACAATCCAGGCAGGCTTCAAAATGGCTGATAAGTGGTAGGATAGAGTGTTTCATTACTACAATACAAAGAAACAAATGGTTCCCATCTGGATTGAAATGACAGAAACAAAAGAACTTTAGCACATCATGTGTTATTACCTAATGCAATGTGTTTTTGGTCTCGAGTTTGTCTATCTGGTGAATGGGATTCATAAAAATGTTAGATACTGTAACACTGCAAACGATTCATGTAGTTATACTGTATGAACTATTAATGGAGTCCGTAGAATTACTCGCCAGGGGCTTGTTCGGGGCATAAAAGTGTCTTTATTAGGTTAAGAATGATTTCACATAAAGAAATAGCGAAAGCTGGTTTAGATCACACTTTATTTTGCACACGGAGGAATTTATTTGCAGACACGTCTGTGCAAATTGCACAGTACAAATGAAAATATTCTGATATAATCATATGTTAATGTAATTAATTACATCCAGTAGGAAAAACTTTCATTTAACCGTGCTGAGTTACAACAAACTCCATTCATGAGAGATTTATTTAGTGTGTTTTTGCATCCCAACAAGCTGCTGCTGTGCTATAATCCCTCCAGGTGCACTGATAAGGCTTTCATAAGCAAACATTGTAAAGTTAATGTGACTACTGTGTAAAAGACGCCCTAAGTCAGTCCAGACCAGAGGACAAAACAAGCTTGTGGAGACTGAAGGCAGCTGTTGTGCCCTGATTGTGGACAGCCTCCTCCTCCATTAGAAAGGTAGATTTTCCGACTTATCTTTAAGCACACAGTACTTATGACACCAATGCTGATATAAAAACCCATATGTATCCATTTACGTTGTTGTTTGCAGGTTTTTACAAGATACCCTGTAACTGTAAAAGGAGCTGTCTGTTTAAATGAAATGAGGCAGTTTGGAGCAATTTAACCACAGCAACATACTAAAAGGGGAAGGGCTTTCAAACAAGTCAATAAACGATTACACATCTGGGGTGCTTTGGGGAGAATATACATGTACAGGGTATAGGTTGTCTCAGCAGCTGAGCACTCAAGCAGGTTGCGCTTGGCTGTCCTCCATAAACATTTAATTTTAACAGGTTTATAACAGCTTCACCGTTTCCAAAGCAGAGACTACACTGCTTCTGCACATTTTTTTTTTTGTTTTGCTCTGATGGTCATGCCATTTTAGACTACTGAGTTTTGATTTGTAACAACCGATGCTTGGTTTGGTTTTCTGCCCTGACAACTGTCATTTACATTTTCAAATTCTTCTACAGAGCTTCTGTAGTCTTTATGGTATCAAGTGTGATAAAATGGCCAGTAAGTTCTGTTGGGTCTTGTTGTTGTGTTGTTTTTTTTGTCCTCTGAAACCCACCAGATGCCCCAGTTAGGCCAGGATGGAGAGAAAAAATACTGTGAGAATCGTAGATTGTTCCTTTCGATTCGATTCTTGAATTTGAATGCGCACTTCAATCGATTTTTTATGTAATACAATCATTTTGACACCCCTATTCATTTTAGTTTTAACTCTAAAACAATGCATGCTGGGAAGTTATGTAATGAGAGGGATGAGAACTCTGTACAGTGCATACATTCAACTCATCAGTTCAAGTCACAAGACTTCTATACAGCTGTAAAGATGAATCTATTAATCAATTATTGATCAGTTATTAAATTAGTCAACAAATATTTTGCTAATCAATTAATCTGTGTGTGTGATGAAAAAAGGCCAAATTGTCTGATTTTAGCTTATTAAATGTGAATATTTTCTGGTTTCTTTACTCCACTCTGAAAGTAAACTGGAAATCTTTGAGTTGTGGACCAAGCAAGACATTTGAGGACGTCATCTCGGACTCTGGGGAACTCTGTTCAATATTTTTCACCATATTATGCACCACATAACTAACTGATTAATGGAGAAAATGATCAGCTGATTGAATAATAATAAAAAATAATCATTAAATGATTCGTAAAATTGATCCCAACATGAAGAGTACACAGATGTACGACGTACATCCATGTGCTCGACTATTTTTCAACTGATTGTGACAGGATTAATTCATCGATTAATAGAGAAATTGATTATCAGATTAATCAACGATGAAAATAATCGTTAGATGCAGCCCTAAACTTCAAGTTAGAGGAACTCATGTCTATAAGTTCTTAAGTATTCTGAAAATGAATACAAGAAATTTTAAATTTAATTAAAACTTGAATAAGTACAGTTCCTGTAAGATTTTCTTTAATTTGCATGTTTGCTCTTAAATAAAATGAATTTCTCACTCATTCTAATCTATGCTAAATCATGTCTAACAGCTGTATGACTGCCCTGTTTTCGTCCCATTCAAGTCTGAATGCAAAGCGAAGGAAAACTACTGGAAGCGTTTTAGACGCGCCTCCACTTGGTTAGTTATTTCTTGCACTGGCATTTTACAGCCTGGCATGTGCGTATAAAAGCCGGGCTGCACGCAGCTGAACAACATGAAATTAAAAGAGGATTGTGAGAAACCGCAGACAGTTCTTTTGTGTCGGGCACTAGCCTATCATTTCATTTAACGCTCCAACATATGTAATGCGAGACACAGCCAGATTCCCTGGCATGCAACCTGCGCCTCCTGTACAGTAAGCTGGCATCATGTGGCCACTAAATGGCATCTTAAACAACAGATATTTGCCTCCTTGCACACTTGACATGACAGCTCTGAAATGCAGCCAAAAGATGTGCGACTGAAAGCTGTTGAATATGATGGAGCTCCGGACATCATTGGTACAACAGACTGTGTTTAAGTTCGGGAGAACAATGGGAGAAGAAGAAAAAAGTTTGTGCGCGTTTCTTACCTTTAGGAATAGGCGCAAGACCTTGAGGTGTTTCAGTAGGGTAGACACAGTTTGCAAACTTAAGCCAGCATGAAAAC
This sequence comes from Lutjanus erythropterus, assembly GCF_056507025.1. Classification (NCBI taxonomy): domain Eukaryota; kingdom Metazoa; phylum Chordata; class Actinopteri; order Lutjaniformes; family Lutjanidae; genus Lutjanus; species Lutjanus erythropterus. The sequence continues at coordinate 20,679,241 of NC_139337.1, read as the reverse complement.
ACAAAATAAAACTTGAGGTACTCCATTGCTGTGAAGTAGTGCGTCCTCCCGGTGACCGACTGGACTGTTACTGTACCTCCCAGCCAGAAGCAGTGGTCGGGATCAGTCCTGGAGGGTCGTAATGTACCCCTGCAATCTCGCGATAATAAAATAATACAGAAGAGGGGGGAAAAAAACAGATTTTCTGGACGAGCAGCTCCTCAGACTGCTCTTTTGCTCCAGGCTATGGCAGTTTAAGTAGTGCAATGCTGGGGAATTAGAGAGCAACAGGCGTGGTTCCTTAATTGCAACTGCGGCCACTTAAGTTCCCGGTGAAGTTATGAAGAGGAAGAAAAAGTCGAGGGTGAAGGATAACGGTGTGAACCCCCCCTGACACAGAGACGTCCCTGCGCGAAAGTGTGACTAAACACAGCCGTATTTGAACCCCCACCACCCCCTGACTGTAAAATATCCCTCCCCCCGGTCCCCTCCCCCCTGAGCGCCCAGCGCCTGTCTGACCAGCGCTGCTCACAACAGGCTCTTCATTCACTCACATCACACTGACGAGGAAAATGACAAAATCACATCTAAAAGTGCTTTGCAGTGACTTTTTATCCATTATTTGCCTTTTTCAGATCATAGACTGTCCACCACTTGTCTTTTTTTTTAGCAGCTACTGTGCAGTATATTTAGTTTTATAGCATAAAAATGCCTTTATATACACTGTAAATGCAAACATTGTCTTTACTTAAATTAAATAATGCCATTGACTTAATTTTTAGTATTTTACTTTCTTACACTGAGTTTCCAGTATTTTCTGCCCTCATAGTTTTTCATTATATAATATTTACTTGCTTGATAAGTTGGTGTGCTAATGCACGAATTAACACAGTTATGTTACTTATTTTTCTCAGTGTAATTGGTTTCCTATTTTTTAAGAAAACTTAACTGGTTAGAACTTACAGTGTAGCAAAGTAGTTAAAGTACAAACACCAGTGCAAAGTACTTTGTTTCACTTAATACCTGCATTTAAGATTTTTGCAGAGCAATTTGCTAAAAGTGGTAAAAGTACTAGCCTATATTGTATTTTTAGATTAATATTATTGATACATTAACATGAATGCAGTATTTAGATGTAGTTGTTAGAGGTAGAGCTCATTTTTAAGTGTGCCATGTTCTTTTATGCAGTTAAAGGGAAAATTCACTCTAAAAGCAAAAGTGGATTGATTTCCTCTGGGCTGTAGTGCTGTTTATCTATCAAGATTGTTTTGGTGTGAGTTGCAGAGTTTTTGGGGTATCAGCAGTAGAGATGTCTGCCTTTTCTCAAATGTAATGGGAGTAGATGCAGCTCTGCTTGTGGTGCTCAGGGCGCCAAGAAATACACTGGAAAGAATCAAAAACAATGTCTGTTTCCAGAAATCATGACCTCAAGATAATCCACAGACCTTGTTGTGAGCAGTTTCATGAAGGAACTACTTTACAGTGTGGTAGTACTAATCAAGTAAAGGGTCTGAATACTCACTTCAGTACTCAGTTACTTTCCACTGGAGCTGTGACTGCTTTATCCTTGATTAAACAACTAATCATTTTGTCACTAAACAGCGAAAAAAAAAGAGCCCAAGATGTTAGGAATGCCAGGAATCAATCAGTTATTGAATTTTCTGTTATTCTGTTATTTTCTGCTAATCAGTTATTCAACTAGTGACGTCAGCTCCATTTTCCACCATTTCTCTGTACAGTACAGTAAATAACCCCATGACCTCATCCAGCTGTTGACAGTGTATCAAACAGTTAAATGATGCTGCAGATTTTAGAGCTGCTCCTGTCTGCAACGTATACACCCGTACACACATAAACACATGAGGGAGAAATGACGGGGAAAACAGAAACCCGACATTAAATCCATCTTCCATTTACCGTCAGATTATGTCTGTGTCTCCCAGTGTCTTGGATGAACTTGAAACCAAAGCTTTGTCTTATTTGTGTCTCTCATTCTTTATTAGAAGCAACAGACTTGCCCCCCGGCTCAAACCATTTAAGTCTGGCTTTGCAGCAGTTGCGATGACTGCCAGTGCCCAGACTGTTTTACTTAATGACATCACCCGCTTCATGGTTTTGAATGTAGAGGGAGTAGAAGTCGAAGTTTTTTATGAGCGAAATTACTTCTTTCCAGTGAGGCCCTGATAAACCCTGAAAATGCAGAACCGTGCCAGAAAACTCAACATACTTGGACTCGAGACGTTCTTTTTCTGTAGTGAGCGCTGGACAGGCATGTTTATGGAAATTAGTGTGTCACGAGGAAATTACCACCTCAAATCCTGCTGTCTGTCTCTCAAATAGAAACACATTCAACCAAAAAAGGCATCCTCCCTACTGTGAAACTCAGACACACGCAAACTAAGTTCAAACAACAGTGGCTTAACCCAGATTTACAAAGATATTAGTCCAATACTCTCAGAAATAAAGAAGCTAACTGGAACCATAAAGGGTGCCCCATAGGAGAATTCTTTTTGGTTCCTGGGAATCCACATGGAAAGCGTTCAGAGAGTTCTTTCTAGACCCCAACATGAAGGGTTATACCTAGAACCATCTTTGAAAGGTTTCACCCAGAACCCCTTATTAAAGATTCTAAGTTCCTTGGGAGCCAAAGAAGACCTGTCATTGCATTTTGCAATACACTCTGTTGCTGACATCCTCAACAATGGTTCTGCTCTGTGCCCTGGTTCACTGGATAGCTTGAACAGAACCGGCTCAAGAACCAGAGCTAATTTGGAGGAATATAAAGAGGTTCTCGGTAGAACCCCCTGGGTGGGTGGTAGCATGCTTAGAAGGTGGAAAGATTCTTGATTGAATCCTCAGAGAGGCTTCTGGGTGGAACCATTACACCATAGAAGGGTTCTTGAACTAACCCAGGGGTTTCTACTGAGAACCCTTTTATATTCCATGGATTTAACCTAGAATCACCCACGGAGTTCTACGAGGGCACTTTTATATTCCAGTGGTTTCATCTAGAATCCAGAATCTTTCCACCTTATAAGGGTGCCAACAAGAACCCACCCACAGGGTTTCATCTAGAACCCATCCAGGCTGTTCTACCGAGAATCCTTTTATATTATGGTAGAAACAGCCCTTGACGGTTCTTTAAGGATTTTACTAATCCTTGATTCCCTTAGTCTTACAATGAACCCTTGACAAACCATTTCTACAAACACCTCGAGAAGCAAATGGTTCAGGGTGGAACCTCAGCCCTAGAGGAAGAACCCTTTTGGAACCCTCATTTATAAGAGTGTAACTTATTTGTAATCATACAGCTCAGTGACAAATAACTTACAGGGATTTCTGTCCTGCAGGCTGGTGAGGGAATTCTCTGCAGCTGGAAAATATAAGTGTTTGTGGTAGAGAACCTCATGCTGGATCTTGGCAGCGTGCGTTAGGGAATTCGCTGCGTCTTGCATCAATTCACTGGCGTTTGTCTGAACACCCACCAAACGTTTGGAATAGTCAGGGGAATGTCCTCTGGATTTGATTACACTCTGACAAAAGGTCCAGTAGTTATATGAGCGGTTTAATGTCCCATCAGAGGCCTGTACTTGGAGACGTGAGACACTGTAGAGAAATATTAGGCCAGTCACAGTGCAGTCTTTTTCCTCTCTACGTCAGGATTTGCAGAGATGTGTTGCGTTTTAAGTGCTCATGATGGTGGCAGTGGCAATGGTGATTAAATTTGGCGTGCATGTGGGTGAGAAAATTACATTTAATTACAGAAATTGGTGGGTACAGAAGCTGAGAGACTGCTGTGGTAAGTGGGGTGAGGATGGAGTGGAAAGCCACAAGCTCATCAGGACAACAAGGCGTACCTGCACGAAACCATCCCCATTTTATATCTGCCTGGGTATCAGTAGACGGTAGCAGACAGTGGAATGCAGCACACATGGATGTACAGCTAAATACAGCTGTTTATCAACCCTACAAGGCAGCACAGACTGTGTGGAACCTTTTAACAGCGCAGGTGGTGCGCTATAGAGCCGGCTTTTTCATTTTGGCTTATTTCAGAGCCAAATAAAACACACAAGCCTCCAGCCTCGACTGTCCTTGCATTAGTAAAAGACTAAACAGTGTTACTGCTTCCTGATGACGGTAAACCGTCCTCTATTTTCAGCACTGTTGTGGAGACAGTGGGTTTACAGGCGCTGTTTAAATTTAATCAAGCACAGAGAAGAAACAGATGATTCGTTAGGGAGGCAGACTATAAAGGAGATGCCCAATTTTGAATAGAAAACTAAAAATTCCCATGAGAAAAAAGGGACACATGGGAAAATAGAGCTGAAATTGTTCCTTCATTCCTGCACTAATTTTTTTTCTCGCTACCATCAAACTGTATATATATAATGACAGGCATATAATCTAAAAAACAATGTACTGCTTTCAGCGATATCGATGACAAAATTACATAACTCTCAGTGGTTTGGACACACCTTCGATTTCTTTCTACTTTCTACTCTATTTTAGACGCAGCCCTCTTTTGGTGGTACAACCGGATGGTTTTGCAATTGCCCTGGTGAGTCACTTGGTCCCCTAAACCCTGATTGGGAACCCACAATTGCACCATGATTGTAAAAGAATGGGTTTTATTTTTATCCCGAATGCTTTGATCACTCAACAGAAAGTTTAATTACTAGTCCAGATCAATGGAAGGGGCAGTGCTGCTTTCCTCCAGTCAGCTCGTCTTCATGAGAATTTATCTTTTACGTCATCCCTGGCTCACTTCTGTCTACGTAGGTCCCACTTACGAGGCCACAGGGCACCCATCAGCCCAGGGTGTGGTGCAGGGGTTGCTGAGAAGAGGGAAGGGAAGGGGGTTTTATCAGCACCGCATTTAATCTAAGAAGAAAGAACTTTAACAAGCACAGCAAGTACATTTTTTTAATGTCACCCTGGAGTCTGGCCACAGAAGAGGAAAGAGGGTCGACATGGATTAATTCACTTTGATCACGGGTGGTCTTTCATCTATTGTCTCAGACTACAAGCCCAAGTTTACTGTAAAGATTTGAGCAGCAAATTATGCTAAATGCACAGCTGAAGATGTTTGCAATTTTCAAACCTGTGTGAGTTTCACTCCTATAAATTTGCATTTCTAGTGGATAGATTGGGGCTTTAGGGCAGTGTTCCTACAAAATTACATATAACGACCTCTTTTGCTAGCCTTTCATTTGAATGTCATCATTAGGTGGCCATGTTAAAACCACAAGGTTTAAATAAACCTTCCAGAAGTAGGTTGAGGGGAGGAGGATTTAACCCTGCATTAATTCTGTCCACCCAGTGCCACTTTATCACCTACAGAAGTATGTTTATACCATAGACTGTATATAAAGATGGACAGCGTGTCTCTACTTCCTCCCACTATACAATAATGAAACCAAAATATCCAGGATATGGTTGCTGCCATCTTCCACGGGTGACGTAATTTGGAGCCAGAGCCTGTGCAGTAGTGATGAGGAACAGAGCTGTGGCATCATGGTCCTGCCTGTACATCCGGCCGATTCAATCGTGACATCTTTTTATAGCGCAGAAGATACAGGAAGTAGGTTACAGTTTGTGGTTATATTTAAGGTGTAAGGTGCAGGAGTTTTGACACCACAGCCTCAGATTTAGGTCCTGTGTCCATAATGTTGGTTGACCAACACTTGTAGCCAGAATGTGTGGGTAGTTGGTTATGCAGAGTTTGGAAGTGTAGGCTACTTCTGTTAACTGGTTCTGAGTTAATTAACTAGATCATTTCAACTACAGGATCATGGACACATTGATTAGTGTAAAATCACCCATAAGGCTCATCTGCTGTATGGTACTACCTCTGATAAAATGAGGTAGAATACACTCTGTTTATTACACAGTCCTATATATATATTTTTTTTTTTATCTGTTTAGGGGTCATGTAGTGGGAAAAAAAGACCAGCCTTGCAAAAATAGAGATGAGCAGCCGAGTGTGATGCCTGTGTGGGAGCATGCAGCCTTTGTGGTCAGTGGAGCATCTTCAGTTGATTATTATAGACGTGCTCTGCTGTGGGCTTGCTGTGGCAGATGTGTCACGCCATGTCCGTGCGCATTGTATGTTGGTCAGAAGGGTTAAAGTTTAGGTTGTTAAGTGTCAGTGCGTCCTGTCTCATAAAACTTGTCACATAAACTTTGTTGTTTTTTCAAAACCAAAACTATGATCTTGGCCTAACCTTAACCAAGCGCCTTGAGTTGCTTAAACACATCCAGAAAAAGCATATATTGTGGGTAAAACAACTTAAACTTTGTTTTCTTGTTATCATCTGTTGATTAAAAACTGTAAAACATATTTGCTGTTTCAAATAAGTTGTTTTTGAGCGTCACTTTTAGGGACAGTGTTGATGAAATCTAAAATGACTCCAGTCTTTGATTTGTTCTTAGGAATGCCATGTGTAAAAGCAAATAACCATCCCCCATTTTATATCGTACATCTGCTCTCTTTCCCCCAGTTGAGTGTATATGATGTTTTCCGAGGCTGCGTTTGCACAGATGTTGCTTTAGTCATTTGTTTGTCAAAGTGGGTTTAAAACAGATACCAGAAATTCCAGATACTGTATGCTGCCTGTAGAGAATCTGCTTTTAGTTCTCAGTATGTGATGGCCTCCAAAAATAACAAGAGAAGTATTTTATTTGGTTCTATGCTGGACAAAAAAAAAAAGAATTTAAACAAAGTTTCAAAGACTGTGGTTTCAATGATTTGTTACGTTTACTGTAACAGGACATGCTTGCAAAAACAGTCTCAATCAGCCTCAACAATGCCATGTATAATTCATTTTAAGGTCTTTCACCAAGACCCAGAATGTGGGCAGCACTTCAAGACAAAAACAATGGAAGAACCTCAGCCCACAGCTCCTGAATGCGTCAGTAGTGTAAACACATAACAGCACATGGCTGGCAAACTGTCATGTTTGTTCCAATCACTGAGGCACAGCGGGTTCAAGTTGTTTGTCTTGTTGTTTGTTTGCATCTCTTGACTTCCAGCCTTCTAATTCATCCAAGTAACTAATTGCATTATTTTAAAGGCATGTAACACAAGATTATCACATGTTTTACGAGTTGCAAAGCTGTAATATGTGTTTAATTATAAGGGGAGTCAATGAAATGGGATGTTGCACCGAAACAGAACCCCACATACTGTAGCTGGAGAAAACATCTGTTTTTCCCTGTCTGGGACATCTGAGCCAGGAAATCACACTGCAGTGAAATCAGTGACATCATTTCTGTGTGGTCTGGATATGTAATTCATAACAACTGGAGAGAGAGTTTCTCAGTAACATGTTTTCTGATAGCACAATTCCTGAGAATCTATTACTGAAGGCTTTGTTACAGAATACCCCATAGAGAGGGTGATTTCTAAGGAAGTCTCAGCTGGTGGCTCAAAAAAAAAAGAAAACACAGGGGAGTAAACCATTTATCTTTGCAGGCAACAGCTGTTTCTGTACTGACACCAGGCTGGAGAAAAGTCCCCAGTGAAGTTAATTGAAATGAGGGCTCACTAAGAGGTCAAAGTTAGTGTTTGAGACTTTATGGTTTCAACTAAGCAGGGAAACTTACGGCACTCATAAAAATGGTGGTCGATGAAGAAGAAACAAGAAAATGTAGCTAAAAGATGGATGGATAGATTAGGGGATACATTATTTTGGCTGTGATCGCTTGTTAGGTAACTGAAAAACTTTATGATTACTTTTTGGTATACAGCCAGGAATTTTGAACAAGACTGGACATTTCTGCAAGATTCTCATGAACTTCTGCACTTACTGGAATGAAAAATCAAGCATTTTAATGGATGTAGACCTGGGTTCAGATGCAGAAAACATTTCTAAACATTTTCTTTTATCAAAAATGAAAAACGAATAAGAAGTCATCCCTGTCAAAGTCCCTACATCTACTTTCCTCCACAGTTGACATTGTTTTCCAACCACAGCTTCATTAACAGTAGCACTGCTGCGTTAGATATTCCAGAAAACTGTGCCGAGCAATGTGTAAAATCTATCATTATCCCAAAATGTGGTATTTCTCATGACTCAGAGAAATTCAGTTCTTAAGAAACTCCCCAATAGTGCAATGTATTCATGTGAAAATATAAATGTAAGATGTGTCCTCATGTTTTGGATTATAAGAACGATCATTCAGCACAGTGGAGTACTGACAATATCCATGAATACACTGACATCAACCTCCACCAAGATGTCAGAGAATGTTTCCTCAATAGTGATTTTTTTAACGTGTCACGAAAAGGTGCTTTTCCTCAGATGCAACGGCTTGTGAAAAAAAAATACTGTGCAAGATGTTCCAAACTGCAACCTTGCCCTTTACTCAGGCCCAGAGTAGCTCTTTTCATTGATGTGTGATTAAAAAAAGCTTAAAAAGACGATTTTAAATGAGATTTCTTTAAGTTACACCCAAGGTTAACTGCTTCAGGTTAATGGCTGACTTGAAAAGGAAATGTTCTCATTTCCCTTTTCATGTTATCCCCCAAGGACATCTGTGTTTGACGTAATCGGGCCAATCAATTACTCTGCAAGCCAGAAAATAATTTACATTTCACAAGAACTGTTCATAAAACATGCTTAAAAGGTGATGATGGTAATTACAGCAGGTAGAAAACTACTTATTAACAAGCAAGGCTCAGTGGTTTTACAGGATTTACAAGGTCTGACCACAGTAACATTCATAGTTACAAACTGTTCTGAAAGGTCTGTGGACCCTGACAGTGAGAGTTTTAAGGATCTTTTTTGAGAGGGTTTTTAATGGAAAATGGAAAAAACTGCACACATCACAATATTATTTTTTATTGAAGTGTTTCCATGGACTGTTTTCACAATTTAAGCTTAGCTCACAGAGTTAGTTTGCATTCATTGCGTGACTAAATTGTTTATTAGTTCACAGTATTAGTGCAAAAGTATAAGAATAAGTATTTGAACTGTTTTTTATGTATTTATATCTCACTGGGAATAGCTAAGTTCCCTTTGTATCACATTCGGACTTGAATTTTTGGCTTTTAAACACAATCAAAGGGCTTTCAGAGGATTGAGCACCAGCATCTTATACTATTAATGCATTCAACCAAACAATACATGCCAGTGATCAGATTAATGTTAAAGGACCAGAGTGTAGGATTCAATGGCATCTAGCAGTGAGCTTGCAGATTGCAACCATCCACCTCAGCTCATCTAGAGCCGACGTTTGGTTTGTCTGGTCTGGGCTCCTGTAGAAACATGGCAGTGCAACATGGCACTTTCTAAGGTAACAAAACAATTCTTATTTGCATGTGATTATACATCAGTGAAGACATACATTTCATTACATGTCTGCCAAGAGATCTCCATAATTCTTACACACTGGAACTTTAATGGCTAGAATGTTAATGTTAATTGAGTAGTTTGTCAACAACTTGAGGCATGAAAAGAGAACAGACTGCAAAAACATCCGTCTAAAGTACTTAATCATGTATATTGAGTCTTAAAAATAAATGTTGCTCATAAAGGGGGAGATAAATCCACTTGTGGTAATTCCACAAACAAGAATCAATATGTTAAAGCTGAAATAAAACACTTGACACAACAAAAATTAAGTCTACACCAGAAACATTATTTTTTTCAACTGGTTGTTAATAATATTTTTTTAGTTTTATGTTAATAAATTACTTAAGATGGATGTTTTTTCACTGTTTTTTATCCCCAGTTTTCCAGAACCACAGATCATACGTGGAGAAAAACACTTGTTATCACAATGCTACAAAAGAGCACATAGATAATGTTGTTGCTACAATAATTAACTTTATATTGTCCCTACTCACACTGATTGCCATACTCATAATTCAGGTTTACAGAGAAGCGTGGTGCACAACAGTATCAATGGCCATTTAATTGTTAAGGTTCTATTTTAAGGACCAGTGTGTAGAATTTAGTGGCATCTAGTGGTCTGCTTCCAGAATGCAACCACCTTGTTTCAAGCTTGGCTTCAGAGCCTGTAGGAGGCCATAAAACGAGGACAAAATCTGTATCAACAGCCAGCGTTTGGTTTGTCTGTTGTCTGCTAATAGCGCCCTAGAAATCCTACACACTGGATTTAATTTTTGCATTTTTGATGATTGTAGAGCTGTCTCAACATGTGTACCAGTGAGAAAGATCCAAATCCAAGTTGATACACCAGTTAGTGCATAAAATATGGGTATTTATATAACTGAATGTACAAAAGCAAAATCTTTATCTTCATAGTATCAGTTGCAGGTGTGTACTTCCTTCAGCCAACAGTATCCCACACTGTAATACAGAAGCATGCATTTCAACCTGAGTTTGTCCAAAAATATACAATGTCATCAGACACTACTATTTGTGTAAAAACCTATGGCGTGAGCAGGTACTGAGTTAGTCTGCTTGGGCTGTGTGTGTGGGGGGTTATTCTTAAATAAAAAGCTAGCTCCCTCTAGTGGACAAGGCTAGGACAGCACATCAAGTCATAAACCATCTGTTCCCACATACACAACCTCCACAGGGTTGACGAAGCACAAGTATTATGGCATTGGAACTATTATTGAATCTTATTTCAGTCAGTTGACACACAACTACACTCGTAGCACACAGACACACACACGCGCAAAGCAGCACACACACCCACACACATTGCTCTATGCTGACAAATTTTTAAACAGAACAAAATATAAATTAATAGGTAAGAGCACTGAATATCTGAACTTTAAACTAGTACATTACACAATTCCTCCAGTTGTCACACAATATAGCTACAAGCATACTGTTGTATAGAAAATAACATCTTCAATATTAATTTGACCAAATTACACTAGTGCGATTTAGCTGACCCCCTTTGCATACTAACCATAATGAAACCAATCTTTCTTTTACAAACTGTATAACAGCACTTGCCTGTAATGGTTTTCCCTTTTCACTTACTGGTATTATGATGTTATATAAGTTTATTTTAATAGTAACTATAGGGTCTGTGCCCAGATGGGCTGAGCAACCATAATGTAAACACAAATGAAAACCTCCTCAAAAACACTGTCTAAAAACATTGCACTGTGCACTTGCAGCCCACTGATGTATTTTAACAACCATCCTGAGCAGCTAAGACTAAAACGAACCTTCTATCTCATTGTTCATGCAAAGTTATAACAATTAGGTGTGTGTTGGTGCTTTCTTTAATCTATCCATTTGAAGGTTGTTCTGTTTCGGGGCATTTGGGAATGATCATTATGGCTTTGTGGGCTTTGTTCTTCCAGGAATGTTGTATGCTTACATGGGTGTCCTGTTTGGCTCCTAGTTAGTCGTCTCAAAGAACATGAAATCCTGTAGAGAAGGAAGAGGCAGAAAAAGCATTAAGTTGACACAGATCTAATGCCTAATTGCAGATAAATGCATCAGCCAATGTGTAGGTTAGAATCTATTCACTGGTATGTTGCTGCCAAATTAACTATGAAACCATGCTGAGATTTTTTTTTTTTTTTAGCGTATGTGACTCATGCCACTACAGAAGGTAGCTTTGAAAAGCTGTTCTGCATTTGTGGCGACTGGGGTGGTTTCAGTTCACATTTCCCACAAAATGTAGGCTAAGTGGTGCATTAAGTCTTAGGTACATGATATTTCCCACAACCAGTGAAAAGAAACAGTGAAAAGAGACCTGGGTCATATGAGGCCACTCGATCTCAGCCACATTTTTGGCAATGTTTACTCTATTTTGTTACAACAGAATCCCAAAGATAAAATCTTTAAAAAGGAATTTTAAAGAGAATAGAGAACCAGAACATTTAAGAACTGGTTCCAAACTGTCCAATCCATCAGAATTGTATGCCACAGAGTTTATCAGTTCCTTTCATCAATATTCAATATTCTGACAGTTAGACATTGCAAAACAACATCATCTATGCTGCTTGAACCCTGCAACAAGGAGTCATAATGGAGAAGACCTAGCAGATTTTTTTCTTTGACTAAGAAAACCTTAAAGGAAATGAATGCCATATTATATATCTAATTTAATCTATTTTAAACTGTCCATCTTAAAACTGACTGTTGCCACAGCTAGCTCTCAGGCTGCAGCCCGGCTCGAATAAAACTGATCAGGAATCAAGGGAATGAAAAATTAGATGATTCAGCAAAATAGATAATAACATCAATATAGTCTTATCAATTCCCATCCCTGCAAGTAATCATGTTACTTTTTTAACATACTGACTAATAACTATAGAGTGTTAGACCCTACGTCATGATTTAGTCAGTAACACTGATGCGCAGACAAGGTTAAAACTAAGGTTAATAGGTGGTGAAGATCTGTATGAGCTGATTCTTTCGTCTTGGACTTTCGTTTTTGCATCTAGCCCACACACAGCTGAAGACTTTAAATGTTACAAAAGTTTGGAAGCCAACAACCAGATGGTGTGTGGACAGGTCAGCTCATCACCGACACATGTATTGTGAACGCCAACATAGTAATCAACTGATCTTCACATTTTGGACATTTAAATATCTGTGCTTTTTAGGATTTCGAGTGTAATTATCAACTAATACAGCTTTTTGGATCAAAGCAATTACAACATCCCTCGTTAACAAATTTATTAACAAAGTTACCTGATGAGAAACTACTTTGTTATTCTTACAAGATTATATTCAGTTGATCAAAATTTACCATTTTGAGCAATAAAATCAGGAACAGCTGCAAGTTTATTTGTTCATGTTCAGTACCTCCAACATCCACAGGACTGATGACATGATGACCATGAATACACACAATTAACACATAAAAACTACTTTACTTACAATGAGAAAACATGCACCAATCATGACAGCCTTCATCCTCACATCCAGGTCCATGGGGAACTGGATACCAAAGTTGTCTGTATCTGTGAATGCTTCCCGAAGAAGTCCCGACCACTGCTTGCTGATTTTTCCAATCTTACTGACTTCATCCATTGTCAAAATCTGCAGAGTTACAAAGGAGAGAAAACGCTGACATGTGTCGCATTAGGATGAGGATCAGTCCGTAAACTTGTTTGGTTTTATTGGCAAGAGCTCATGGAGCAGTTCATAATCCCATCCAATTTTAGCTTTTTGCCTGCTGCCACAGTAACTTAAGTTTTGTATCTTCAGTAATGACTTCAAAGCAGCCAGGGAGGAACCGTGATGGTAATATCATGCTTCAGTTACCCCTCCTCTGGGTCTGGTAAAAGGTCCGTATCACTGACCCAAATCCCCTTCACAGCTCAATCTAATAAAACCAGCTGAGCCGTGGAACAATGGCCACACTGTACCACACAAGAGCGTGCCCTGTGCGATGGCTTCATCCGAGCTACTGCCCGCTCTGATTGGAAACATATTTCCTGCCTCAGAGCAAGAGGAGGATCCCTTACAAAACAAATGCCCAGAGGGCGAGAATGTTACCGTGTCGTGTTATGTTTGCACAAATTTAATGGAATTCAGTGTTTAGATAAACCCACCTCAAAGTCAACATCTGGTAGGCAGCTCCATCCACAGAAGGGCCCGTGGATCTTCAGTACAGGCTCGTTGTGTTCGTTCGCAACAAGGAATTTAGGTGAGAACGGGTGCCACTGTTGTGAAATGTAGCCCACTGTATTACCGGGGGGAGCCTGCACCTCCAGCTGAAGGAGGGATCGAAGGAGAACTGAGTGAGTTTTAGTTGTATCAAACGGAATTAATGACATAGTGTTATCAGCCCCAAAGTTCAGAGGCCAGCATCTGTCACATCTGTAAAGGCTCCATTAATGCTGAAAGGTGCGTACAGGTTTTGGACAGAGACATGTTGCTGTCCATACAACTTTAGGGAAGCCCCTGTTTATTTCAGCGAAGCAATGCCAAGTAAATCCACATTCTGTAATATTCAGTCTAGATCTGTCTCCCACTGAACGTTTGTGGCACATTATGAAGCACAAAATACAACAACAGAGAGCCCGCACTATGAGGACCTGCAGTCATATATCAAGCAAGAATGGCAAAGAATTTTACTTTCAAAATGTCATCTTTTCTTTTAACAATACCCAGGAAGCGTTTGGGAACTGACAACACTAATTGTTGATGTATCACAGTGGTAAACATGTCCCTGTTCCAACTTTTTTTGGAACATGTTGCAGGCATCAATTCCAAATGAATGCATATTTACAAAAAACGATTAAGTTAACAACTTTGAACTGTTTGCCTTTCTACTTTATTCAGTTGAATATAGGTCAAAAAGTGTTTGCAAATCATTACATTATGTATTTATTTACATTTTACACAGCTTCCCAACTTTTTGGATTTGGGGTTTGTAAAACTAGACTTTGAAAACTTAGACATCAAGTGGAAACAATAATGGATATGGTGAAGGACAAACATCTCAAAACCTGTAATTTTATGGATACAAAGTGAGCCTGTCGAAAAGTGATTTCGCTCACCTCTTGTAGACAACAAGGGAAGCAGCAAGACATGCACTTGAGTGGCCTGTGGACAGTGATGATCTCTTGTCCAAAATTGTCCAGGACGTGGATGGTGAAGGGGCGCAGGGGACCACAACACTGCCGACTCAGACAGTCGTTCTCCTCAACAGCGTAGAACACATTCTGGCCCAAGGAGTTGCGGACTTCATACTTGTTGTTGCTTTCGAAACCAACAAGGGCTGCACCGGACAAACAGTACGTGAAGACAAAATCGTTGTTACATAGACCCTGCAATGCCAGTGTGTCCTAAACAGAACTAACAGCATAAATGATATATTTTCTCAGAAGTAAATGCATGTTTGCATACTCTACCTTCAACAAGCTCAACTTTCTGTTTGATGAGTAGCTGATCCACCTAGAAAACCAGACAACCACATTGGATTTAAATGTATATAGTTTTGTTTTATAAGAGCAGCAGTTCAGTGGAGTAGGTGTGAGTTGGAGGGGAGGGTTTGTCATAAACATTCTCACATTTTGCATCTGACAAACAAGAGGATGCACGCACATGTACAGGGCAGGTGCTGAGCCAAAAGTGAGAAAATCATAAAATAAACAAACTGCAGGGCTTCAAACGTCACTTATTTAATGCACCAAAGCAGCGAAGTTTTGAGCAACTTAACCTTAACACTTCTCTTTGAGGAGCCATGTTAAAAGTTTAACAAAATAAAATATAATCTAAAATGAACACAATTATGATTTAAATGGGGAAATATCTGGCTTAAAATCTGACCAAGTGTTCATTTTATTTAAGTAGAGTTTTCAAAAAGCATGAACTTTGAAGAGCAGTGGTGCTTGAAACGTCACTAATTTGGTGCATTATATAAATGAACATTGGAGTGTGCGAGCCATTTATTTGATATTTTGCATCTGACCAGTAAAAAATGGCAAATGAGCTGTTAAAACAGGGTATAAATGTGCAGTGCTGCCACCTTTTCAGTGGACCTGTATACTGTTTTTTTTCTGTGGACATTGTTAAGCACTTTCCAAGCACCAATTGTGTGTATAAATGCTTCAACAGCGAAACTGTGGACCTCATACGATTTCTGGGCGTTCATTCTACAGAAGGCAGGGCTGGTAGAGGAATGATGACAGCAACATTATCTAATCAGAAACTCCCTTCCCAGCAGACCACTTTTACAGCAGACAGTTTGACTTGTCATAATAGCAAAAAGCACACATATTATTGATAACGTCAATGGCTCTGTTCTATTGAAGTGTCCCCGTCAGATTTGAAAGTGAGCCAACAAATACAATAGCAGGACCCTATTTTATAAAAAATAATTCTCATTGCAATACCAGGGCAAAAGGAAAAAAAACAACTCCTAGGCACATGAAATAGGATTTTTTTTCTCCCTTTTTTCTTTAATTAACAGCCTGCACACAATGCTGATTCAGACAGATTTTTATAGCTTCAGTACTTTTGATACAAATTAATGTTAGTATTGTATCTTTTTTAAACATATGCTATTGAAAAAGTGCTGATGAGTAATATTTTTATTCTGTGAAACATGTTTTAAATAAATGATTGGAGGGAATAATTGGGGGAACTGTGTCCTATGCATATTAATGTTATTTTGGAAACTAAATGTAATGTGATACTAAATATATTTCCTCTGACACTGATAAACAGACTCTACAGTATAAAGGCACTAGGAGTACAAGGCATTACTTCCATAAAACATTTTGTAAGTAGCACTCAAAATGAAGGATGTCCCGCTGTCTCAGGGACAACAAAAATAGTACCTGGGACACACACATGTTGTGTCTGAATGTCCGTATGAAATTTTTACGTTCATGTGTCGTGGAATATATCACTTTAATTGTTTCATGTTCAAACTTGTAAATTGTGAGCTCGCACTGGCACAAGCAGCATCACACGTGCTGGTGTTTAAAATAAATTTAGGCCTCAGTGTTTACTGTGAAATATTTTCAAAATGTGTGAATGTAAATATCCACTGCTGTAGACCCATCATCGGCTTGCATCTGCGTTCCAGTTTGCAGTGATTCATTTATTGATCAAACAGAAATAACCGGGAATCAGTTTTTCAACCTCTCACTATAAAACATTTTTGTGGCCAAACAACTAGGATGGTAATTTCAATTTTTTATTCAGGTTTAAGTGCAGGGATCAACTAGCATGGTGGACCAGAGCAAGTCAGTAAAGTAGAGCTGCAATGATTAATCAACTAATCGATTGTTAATCAACTATTAAAGTAATTCTCAACTATTTTGATAATCTATTAATCATTTCGTGCCATTGTTTTTTAGTAAAAAGTGCCCAGATTCTCTGATTTCAGCTTCGTAATGTGAATATTTTCTGGTTTCTTTACTCCTCTCTGACAGTAAACTGAGTATCTGTGGGTTGTGGACAAAACAAGACATTTGAGGACGTCACCTCAAACACCGATCAACATTTTTCACCATTTTCTGACATTTTAGACTACACGACTAATCGATTAATCAAAAAAGGATAAACAGATGAATCAATAATGAAAATAATACAATTAAGTAATGCAAGTTACTGAAACAAAGTTTGGAAACTACAATTACATTGTAGAATCAAAAAAACTTGAATCTGGGACAATGGTTATAAAGTCTGGGACAGTTGAAAGTAGAATTAGGACAGTGTGGGGACACTGAGGGGAAAAAAATAAATTTAAAGCCAACTTAAGTATTTTCTTACCTAATATTTGTGTAATACTTTCTTACCTGAGTGAGGTATTCTAGTCCTGGTGGACAGCCTGGTATTCCCGGGCTGGGCACAGCATACATGTTCATCTTGTCGTCCTGGAGGAAAACATATTGATAAATGAAGGTTTAAATGAGACACAGCGCCACCTTGTGTTCATTTAGGTGACAGGCATAAACAGAGGGACAGATCGCGGCAGATGGACAGCGGTTAATGTGTCTCTCTGGGCTCCATTGTGAAGTTAACAGGACAGCTTTGGAGCACCCTTGTCCTCTCCATTATCACGTCCCAGCCTTTGTTAATTTGTCTTAGCAGCTCGTCCACAGTCCGAGAGACGGGGGGGTGGCTGCCTGCTGCAGACCTTACATGGTGGGCGACGCGGATTATCTCGGTTATATCTGGAAGTGACGGGGGGCTTCTGACGGGAAGACACCACCATGAGAGGATCCTCTTTTTCCCATCAGCCCCAAAGCCAAAACAAACTGCGCCACCGGTCTCTCGTATGTAGGTCATGTGGGCGCAGATCTGTGTGAGTGACTCAGCCCAGAAGTGAGAGGTTCACTGCTGTCTATGAATGTTTCGTGAGCAGGTATAACAGAGAGCGCGCACCGAGACAGACCTGCCTACTTTTTCATTCAAAAGGAGATGCGACTTGTTAAAAGCGACCAGCTACCATCAGATCTCCACATCACAGTCTACACAGTTAATATAACACATGTGACGGACAGTTATTTAATCAGCAGCAGAATTACTCACCGATATTTCACCTGCTACTTAAAATAATAACAGGCCACTCCAGAACCAAGACCATGGAATAAACCTGTAATCTTATTGGGCGACGTCATCGCACTTCCCATTTCCACGAGCCAATGACAAAGCGGAGTGTAGAAGTGAACCCAACAGAACAGATCAGAGTAGACTAGAATAACATATAATAGAACAACAATGTTTAGGATATATTTATAATTTAATAATGGTATATATATGATTGTTTTTGGTAGCATGTTTGTTCATTTAAATGTTTTATTAATTTATATAAGACACCCCCCTGCCACATACAATAATGTTGAGGGCTCTTGAAAAATAATACTTTGCTGTTTTTAAAGATGCTGTTATTGTTTGATATGCATCATTATACAGCAGGTAGGCCCAACCAAGCAATTTGATTGGTCAACTCGACATTTAGAATATGATCAAATCAGCCTATCACTGTGTCCTGAGGAAGGAATGTTTTTGAAACAGTTTTATTCCTGAAAATAAGTCACAAACCACAAACCTCTATTTTTTTTCATACATTTTGGCTTTTCAACTTCACAATGCTCTGTAGTTATGAGAAATGTTCGGATCATACTCCATTCAGCCTTGATGTGACTATACGCTCTGAAATTCTCCATCAGCTTGTGCCGGTGAGAAATGGTCTGTGTTGCTGTGTCGTTACTGAGGGTTCGACCTACTTGCTTTAGTAGTAAACTAGGTTTCATCACATAGGAGTTCTAGAGACGTGACTGATTATTTTCCAGGTATCAGTCAGACCTTGTGTGTTTCCAGTGAAATAGAGCTATGACTAGTATTTTTAAATTTATTTTGAGAGCAAATTGCCCCACCAGATGAATACATTTTGGTTTTATCTTTTATTTTATTGTTGATGCTTACATACCTTGGCAAAAACACCTCAATCATGACCACATCACTGTTATACTAAGGTAAAGCACACCCTCTGTGTAATGTTTCAGTGTCATGGCTGTCTGGAAATGTCTGGTCAGTTATGTTCAATATGTTCAATTCCTGTTTGATGAAATTTGGTCAGTCTGCCATGCTAATTAATTAATAATTACCCTGACAGTTCTCATATATTGTGCATATCCATAGCAACACAGCTTGCACATGCCCAGTATTAGTGGTAAACTCACTGGACAAACTGTGTATTTGTTGTCATATATTGACTTCCTAATTACAGGTTTTAGATTTATGTTTTAAGAACTATTTTTTTAAATTGTTTTGCAGTTGCCCATTCTTAAGTCCCTCCCCTTTATTAAGTGACACACCAATTCTACTACATGACATACCCCTGGATTAACAGGTTTATTTGAACCCAAACCACAATCTTTTACTAACCCCAATCAAACATGTTTTGTTGCTAAACACACATTTGTTTTTGTGCCAAAATCTAATTATTTTGTTGGCTAAATGTAAGCGAATTGCATCTATTTCGGAGGTGTCTTGTCCTGTAGTACTGTGTACCCACAGTTAGACCTACCTAAATCAGTCATTAGCTAGCTACTTAGCTAGCATTGTGCTAACATTAGCTTAAGATGTGACTTTATGTAATTTTTACATGAAAAGGAGAAAGTTTACTGAGGTACCAAGTTTGCTAAACTGTTATTGGAGTATCTACAGAGTAAAAAGGAGCAGGACTTGGGAAAGGACAACTGGACTGTAACCTGATTAACTTAGCCTAACTGGCACTCACCTGTTGCCAAAAACCTCAAAGTGACCATCAGTTGCAGTCCCTGCAGAGTTAAGTAGTACCTTGATGTCTGTAAAAGTGGTGTAACCTTTTCCAACAGCTTGTAGTAATACTCTGATGCAAATCTACAGAAGATTACAAAACCAGATCTGTCTTAATTTTCTTGCTCCTGACAGAGATGGAAAGCTCCCTTGTGTTGTCTTCTCACGTACCACTGCTTGCTCCAGATTTTCTTCAGATATTTCCAATATTTCTTGCGTGTTTGACAATGTCTTGTCACTTTTAATACAAATTAGTAGTAGTAGTTCATACAACAAGTGTCTCTAAATTACACTGTCTTCTTCACTGTCCATTTTGAGGTCATTTTTAAAGTAAACTGTTTGACCTTTTCAGTTTGGCCAGCTGTTTTGTTTTGATTTGTTTGTTCAGAGTTACATAGGCAGTTTTAAAAACACAACACAACTGCAAACGTTAGAATAATCCCTGACACTGGAGAATGTTTGATTGCTGTGTTGTGGTTACCTGATATCAGAAAGACTGGATTCGAAGGTTTGGACCCAGGCAAGTGTCATGGGCTTCATGAGACACTTAAACTTTAAAGGTCTCACCCAAAAACAATAGGCTTCATTGCATGTTTGCGTATACTGTATGTTGGACAGCTGCCATGTAGCCAGAGTGATGTAACTTAATGAATATTGCCTTAAACCACTGCACAGCTCACCAGCGTAATTAGCAAGCAGTGAACGAATTTAAATGTCTGGTACATCATCTGGAATGCAGGTCAGATAACAGATGTCAATGTTTGCATGCATATGAATATTAGCATAGAAAGAGAACTCGAATAATCTTCCAAGCCGGCTCAAATGTTTTTAAAAGAGTGTTTTTTTTAAAGTCAGAATCTTAAAAACAGTCTGTGCAAATTATAAGGACACATAAAATAGCAGCACATAAATTTATGTGTATAGATACAATACATAAAAAGATTGAATGAATGCTATCCAGAAATAGCATTGCTCCTCTGCTAAGGTTGTGTTTATACTATCGGATGTCAAGCAATGTTTGTGTTACATCTACTGTATTGTAGAAGATTGCATGTTATGACAGACACTATGGTGTTTTGCTGTCCTACAATGCAGTGGGAGAATAATTGTTAACAGCTGTAACCATGAAGCTGTGCTCTGTGCCACTCAGCTGCAAAAACAAGCAATAGAGACATGAGGGTAAAAGTTTGTACGTAGATTAAGGCTGCAATTTTATCTTTTGATGTACAGTAACAAGGGGAGAGAATTTAGGAAAGGCAACTTATAGGGAGTTGTGGTTGGTGTGGTTTTCTGGGAGAAAAGGTGGGAAAATGATGATACAAAGTGTGTTAACTAAGTTCTGAATGTTAAGGTACGTTTATGTGAGCTTCATTCTCATCTTGTTACTTTCATTCTTGCGCTCAGTGCATTATCAGGAAGGCAGCTGTAGGTGCAATGGCCAGAAGACTTCAGATTATGTAACCTTCTGGCAGCCATATCGGAGGCCTTCAAGCTTCAGTTGCAGTTTCTACAAAGTGATGTTTGCCTGAAGTGAATCACCTTGTATTGTGTTTTTGACAAGAGATCGATTACTTTGCCGTTAGTCACTGATTATTTTGCCATGTGTTTTGCCAGCGCAGATTGCTCTTCTTATATAATAAACTGATTGAAAACAGTAATAAAGAGAATAATTGAATGAATAATGGAATCTCTTACAAAAGAGGCACATGTGAAATCCATATATGAAATGAGAAATCTTTATCTCCTTATATGAGAATTTATCATGTGAAATGTTATAAAATCAGTAGAGTAATGAGTGGAGTACTGAAAATCTATTCAAAGTGACACTGCCATTAAACAAAATGACTCAAGTTAAAGTGAAAACTACCATTTGAGAAACCTACTTAAGTAAAAAAAAGTACAAGTTACTCTCCATTTCAATATTTTGAGGGTGTACTGCAATTGTGAAAGTAATGTTAATGTTGGAGTTGGCATGACTTTAGGTTAACTTCTGTCAAAGAACACCAATTTAAAAGCCCAACAACCACTGGCTACAAAATAAGTTAATATCAGTAGCATCAAAGATTATTGTTACACATTGAGTGTGTTTGGTTAGAAGAGGAACCAGAGATGGCAGTGTTTTAGGGAGGCAGAACAAGCACTTCATCATCTTGTCTTTTATCGATTTTGGTATTAAGTGTAGCCTGGTGTGTCCAGGGATTATCGTTGGAAGCTGCTTCTTGTTCTGGGTTTTGCACCATCATCAGTGCACCGAGGTCGAAAGACACATGGTGCTCATTTTTCTTCCAAGCACTCAGCAACTTGTTGAGTTACTACACACCCCTGGATAAAGTGACAAAAGCTCTGCCTCGATGGCCCAGAAGGGTGGTTCTCAACTTTTTTTGATAAGATGTAGACTCAGAGATCCCCATCTGATAAGATTTAGTTATTCTGTAACTGAACATGTAGTCAGTGAAGTAATAGTGACATTAAAATATTCCACAATTTTCTTGGGACCGCTGGAGGCCCCTCAGGGACTCCTGGTTGAGAACCGCTGATCTAGACACAGAAAAGTTGCTCATACAAGACATCTGAAAGATGAGCTTCCTGAGGAACGTCATATATAAGAATATAAGGGACTGAGCAAAAATAGTTTATTTATCTTTTATTGTTTTCCTTTTAATACCCTAACTTTTGTTTTTGGTTTTACTCTTTTCACTACATATCCTCTCTTTTAGTATTTTACTATTTTATTTTGTATTTTGTGCGTTTAACGGTTCATTTACTCTTTATCTACTGGAGTTGTGTTTATTTATGGATTGGTTTTAATTTATTTACTTTGTTTTTCTATTTTTAGTTTTCATCCTGCCTCTGGTGTTCCTCACTTATGATAATGTCTCCTCAGTTCCTGTTTTTAATAAGCGCTGCTTGTAGTGCTTTATTAATTACAGAGTCATTGCTTTGGGTGTGTGTGGCTGCTGCTGCTGCTGCTGCTGCTGCTGGTGTTATTGTTTTATTGTGTGAAGCACTTTGCGTTACATTTTGTTTGTATGAAAAGTTCATTACAAATAAAGTCTGTCGTCACCTTAAGGCAGTGACATAACTACATCATGAGGAGAAAAATCTTTACACACAACTGATGTGCACTTGAACTTCATGTGTGTGTTATGACACGTTGTGTCCACTGGAGAGCAGTGTTGAGCTGATGATGCTCGGCCTCATGGCCATTACTAAGACTAATGCAGAAATTGCCTTTTCATTGTAAAAAAAAAATGGTCACAAATAGACACGAGTACACTGAAATACACACAGTACACACACACACACACACAAAAATACACTTACTACTCTGTTACAAATGACATGACGTTGTTGGGTCGAGTATCCTTATTTGCGAATACAAATTACCTGATTTCCTCAAGCGCTACTGATTTCTCCAAGAAACACTAATGAGAACAAATGATGACTCGCACACAGATCTGCTGACACGTCGGGCGCAGACAACTAAAAACAGGTTTTAATTGATTCATGTTACTGTAATTGCATATAGTGACCCGACAAAGCCCAGAAAACACTGCACACACAAGTAGTTTGTTTTCTGCTCTACAAATAAACAAATGTATCATTTTTTTTTTTTTACAATGGCTAGATATTTTTATTTTTTAGGCATGTATTGATTTTTAATTCAGCTCCAAAGACACTATGTGAAATAAGGTTGAGCTGTTGGTAGCATCAGGGGCCCACTTTATCACCCCAACTGTCCAACCAGAACATTGAAACTTATGTTCTTCATCAGTGAGATCAAAACAAAGTAATGCGATGACTTTGAAATGGTGGCGTTCTGTGCTCCCATCTGAATAAACAGACCGGACAGTCAGGGGTCTTTGAAAGCCAGTCAGATTGTCTTTCTGACTCCAAGAGCCCAGTTACTCCCACCAGGGGTTTGTGTGTGTGAGTGTGAAACAATTGTACAGTCTCTTCTCTCTGCATTTCTACCTGTTTTGTCTGTGTGTTTGTGTTTTTTTTGTTTTTTTTTTTGCGTGTGAAGGTGGTGCTCTTTACCCGCATGGGTAATCTTTCGTGCACTCCTAACGAGGTTGTCATATTGGGCGCATAATGAGGAGCCTAAAGATGAATGTAAAAACGCCTCCATTACGCCGCTTTCATCCTCTTGTTCATTAGGTTAGCATAAGGTTACAATACATTACAGCAGTCCCAATGTTCCACACACAAAATTGCATGTGTCACTGAGGGGTTGTGTGTTAGTTTGCCATGATAATGTTCATTCAAACACACACATAGGGCTACTGTACCTGCCTTAACTTAAGCAGCAAAATGCAGCAATTGCATGTCCAAAAATGAGCACCGCAGTCCAAACAGTGAGTTGGAGCCATAGATGGTATATTAAATAGGTTGAATGCCTATTTAATACACATATATTTTATACACCTTCCTCCTCAGACTTGAGAAAGTTCAGGCAGGCTGCAGGAACAGTGCAGGAGCGAAGATGAGCACAACACTGTAATTTGAGATTCGACAATAAACTGATCAGCTGTTCATAATTGTGAGTTGTCTGTCAATTTGAAGTTAAGTCCATTGTTGAGTTGGAGTTCAGTGACTGCCTGCCAGACTCCATTAACAAATTGCTCAATTTAACTGTTATAAACATCCACTCCTTATAAAAGATTATAAAGCATTTCCTACAACTCATAAACAGAGACTTTGATAACATAACAGACATTTGGCATTAATTTGAACTTTAATTAACATGAAACAGGCAAACTAAAACAATTATTCCAGCCTCTAATACAAATTTCACCGTGGCCGTAGTTTTGTTATCAGAAAAATGAATATATCAACTGCTCATGTTCCCTTTTTTATGACGTCTCATGGTCATTCTATGATTTATTACAGTAAATATATTACAGATTTCTCCTTTAACGTGACTTTTCTATTAATGTTTGAACAGTAAGTCTTGTAAACATCAACATCACAAGGGTTTTCTAATGCAATGTCTATAATTCACACTCACACAAACAAAAAAGCACATCTAGTTGGTATGTTTTCATCATCTGTGGATGTCCAAATTCACCACATTCGCCCCTTTTGTTATTCCGTCTCTGTCTCCTCACCTCTGCCCATCCCTCACCTCCCTCCCTCGTTTTATTTCTCCCATTTCTGCACCCCTGTCAAGTGCTTTGTTTGCTGTGACTTTCCATGCGGTTATCTGAGCGGAGACAGTATGCCTCGCCCTGGCACAGGACCTCAGTTTCCACGGCAACTTTATAATTGTTTTGGATGCGTTCCAAGCGCCACTGGATACCGAGGCATTATTGATGTCAAAAGAAACATGTATGAAATGAGGAGATGTGGAGGCGTCCATATGGTTCTGTACACAGCCTCATGCAAAGCCATTTAACCGTTTTTCAATGGGAGTTTTGTGATACCGCTGAATAGATCCCACATGTGTCGCATGATATTTCATAATTTTGATCTTTCTGTTTCACAAAGGGATAATAGCACGCAATACAAGCCACTGAACTGTGCAATATTTCCCCCTATTCATGTCATTAAGTCATTGTCACAGTATGCACTGCTGGGTTGAGGATGGCGACCTTACTGAATACAATATGTCCATCATGATGCATTTTTAAAAAAAAAAAAATCTGAATAGTGAAAATGAGAATGAAGTCCATCTGAACACATGCAGCAAAATAGAAGTCCACCGCTCCAAAGGCTCCAGTTGCCGTAAAGTACGTCGCTGCTGCTGGCCTCATTCACTTCAAGTAGTCTTTGTTTTGACAGGAGAGGCGGTTTGAGTTATCCCAGTGCTTGTCACCATAACCATATTGTGACCCCCACCCTCCATCCCCCACGATCTTTCTGCACAGCCTTGCAGCACCTCAGAGCCATGTGAGCTGTGGCCACATTAACCACTCCGCCGCAACACTCATTAAAATAACATATAGTGTCAACAGCAGTGTGGCCCCAAGTGGATAAACCCAAAACGCTCCGTCTTAACTCACAGATCCACAGACTCGTCTTTACATCGGAGAATTGTCCTCCAAGCAGCAGGTTCGCTTATGAAACTTTTGACTCTTTCGGCGCCGTTGTATCGCAGAATGTGCGATAAAACCCGAACTGAAATGAGGGTCCTGACTGATCTTTTTTCTCTGATCTCGAGCCTCCCCTCCCTCCGCTTAATTTATGACCTGTGAGGAGGAACCCAGGGAGTGAGAAGTGAGTGAGACTGGTGTGAAAGCCCTGAATAGAGCCAGGGCAACAGGCCCTCCAAATAACACAAAAGAGGCACCACAGCTGTTTGGAGGCAACACAAGCCGTCACGAGGCACTGTCTTCTGCACCGAGCTCCCAGACTGGCACTCACGCTGACTTTGTAAGCTGAGTTGTTAGATGAATACTGTAACACAATCATCACATTAAATTTGTGGGTAGAAAGATGAGGCCCATGTGGATAAAGTTTAAAAGAAGTTGTACTACCAAAATAAGTCCAGCTATTTTTCTTTAATAAAATCTGATATTTATTGTTGGCCCTTAAATGATCACTAAAAAGTGGATGTTCTTACTGTGACTTTTGAATTATTTGATCTTTATATGATGCTAGCAGCCGAGCAAGAAGAAAAAAGATGTAAATGAGGTGGAAACAGGATCATACCTGGTCTATTCCACAGTGAGAGCCAAGAGGAGGGAAAGGAAAAACAGCACAACAGACGATCACCTTTACAGAGGGCTGGATCATTGGAGGAGCCCCCGCTGAGCCGCAGGAAAGTGTCACCAGCCTTCGTGAGCTCGCTGTCAAGTGCCGGTTACTGACTGTCAACTGCGGCTAAAAATGATTTCAGAAAGCGGGGTTAGAAGTTCAGCGCGCTGTTTTCTTCCCCCCAGACTGAGGGAAAAACGCTGTCACCATCGCCGGGCCCGTAATAATTTATTCCCCCCTGTACAAAACTCTGCTGGCTCCCCGTTCCTGCGTCTGTTTCTTAGTTTTGCACTCACGCCCATTAGCTAGCCACATGCGGGACACGTGTGAACTTTCAGAAAGATGGCGGCTCTTCGTGCAACTTAATTGCAGAGTCCAATATTTATCATCATGACTGCCTAAGAGGAGACATTACTGAAAAACTTTTTATGCTTTCATTGTAAAATCTGCAATTATTAGTTGATTAATTGATCAGCTGTCAACTATTATATCAATTGCCAGCTATTTTGATAATTGATTAATCATTTTGAGTTATTTTTTGAGGAAAATTTTTTGTTTCTCTGGTATTTTCTGGTTTCTTTACTCCTCTATGACAGCCAACTGAATATTTCTAGGGTGTGGACAAAACAAAACATTTGAGGACATCACCTTTGACTTGGGAAACATTTTTTCACCACTTCCTGGCATTTTATCAACCAAAGAACTGAAAAAAATGAAAATAATCATTTAGTGTGCCAGTTCTTCAGTACTGCCCCCAGGAGTTTGTTTCAGGGCTTTTTTGGTATTACCACGGCCTACAATTTCTGATTTCACAGCAGCTTTCCTAAAAAATTCTAATGCATGTTGGAATGTTTTCAGGTGTCTTTGAAATGAAATTGCAGAAGCAAGTGAAAATTACAAAATTTGTATAATTAATTGAAAATCAAAGGTAACTTGTTCCAGGGAGAAGATAATCACCCTCTGAGTTCTGACTGTTCTAAGTGCCCGTCCAAAAAAGGTTACAGAAACAAAATCTTTTTGTAGTTCAAACCCAGTCAAAACAGCGTGCATAAAAAACTACAAAATATAAAAGTGCTAGAGCAATGATAAACATCAATAACAACGATAAACCTTGTGTTCTTTTCAGCACCTGTGACAAAAAATAACCCCTTGCCCCCAAAAAGTAAATAATAAAACTTTGAATCAGGTCATTAAGACATACATGTACGATGTTTGCGCGGGGGACTGGTATGATAGGTTGAACTCGTGTGAAGGTACAATGATCAGTCAATTTGTGGGAATGTTGCGGTGATTGGACAGAATTGCAAGTTTGTGCAGACTTGGTTGCGATTGTGGGAATTGTTGCAATCACAATATCGCAGTTTCCTGGAGGCACTGAATTCACCGTGACTGACCTTAAAACCGCTCACTGGTGAGCATCTTTGCATGCATTTCGTATAAAGCTGCAACTATTAGTCAATTAATCGATTAGTTGCCAACAAGCAAATTTATCACCAACTATTTTGAGAGTTGATTACTCGTTTTTAGTACATCAGCTCCTCTTTAGTCTTCTTTGACAGTAAATGGAATATCTTTGGGTTTTGGACAAAACAAGACACCTTGGGTTTTAGAAAACAGTGATCAAAATCTTTCACTGTTTTCTGCCACTTTATAGCCCAAAAACTAATCGGTTAGTTGAGAAAATGATCAACAGATTATTCGATACTTAAAATAATCATTACTTACAGGCTAATTTGTATGTGCCAATTCTCCAGTATTGAATTTGCACATGTTGGGGCATTACTGAGCATGAACTATTCTACTCTGCTGAAGCATCCAGTCTTCAAACAAACCTCTTCTAAACCAACTCAATACTTGGTAAGATTAGATCATATTTAGAAACCATGTAAACTGGAAACTTTTCGGACAATTCTCTGCATTAGGGTTAGCTTCAACCCTAACAATGAGAATTTCTTCTTTTTCAGTTTCTGAAAAACATTTTCTTCAGGTACAAAATGGATGAAAAAGAGCTCAGTCTGCTCTCTTTCTCCTACTCTCCGTCTTTCCCATCCATCCATGGAGAGAGTATCCGGAGCCATCTGCAGACCACGATCCATCCCCAAACACTGGGGATCACAAAGGTGTTATTTTTCAAAGCTGGCCCTGTCCACCTCCTGCCGAGGGTGTGCGGCTGCGGTTCAAGGGAAGGTGGGAAACTTCTGAGGCCCTGTTCCCCTTGTACCCCCCTCCCTGTCGCCTGCCTCCTTGGGGGCAGCCCTTTGAGGGTGTCATAACTGCGGCCTGTATAACATGGGTTACTGCTGACGGCGGTTGGTCACAGTTGATGAAGCCTTTAAAGAAGCCTCCCCTCTCATGGTTTCTGTTAAAATTCTGGGGAGCGGGAGCGAGGCCTGGCTCCCAGACAATTACAGACGTAGTAATGGGAGGACTCTGGAGTGGGCCCTGCATTTTGTCTTGCAGTGGGTAGAGGGTGCTCCAAGTCCATGTTTGAGCAGAGAATATTGTTCGGTGCATTGCAACCCTACACTGCTGCCTTCCAAAAAATGAAATCACCCTCTCCATTTTAGTTTTGTGGCTCTATGCTTGCAAGTTCACAAAATGAGTCCTCCATGTTTTGTGCTACAACGGCGTCTCCATTTCACAAAACTAAATCCATGAAGACTATGAAATATGCTGTAAATGGACAAAGCTGCAGAACGTGCAGCTGTTGCGGTGCCATCCTGTTGTCTATAGCAGGCTGGGGGGAGGGCGTATGCAAGGTAAAATGGGACAGAAAGCCACGACAGTGTGGTGGTAATAGCATGAGAGAGTTCGCAGCACCTGGTACTCACCTCTTTCTCTGGAGAGTCCCCGTGGACACGGTGCCCTGCTGGCACACCGTAAAACTTGATTGTGGAAAACACCATCACGCTGAGACTGATAAAAGGAAAAATAGGAGATGTTTTTATTTTCAGATTTTGGTTGTAACAGCAGAGGAGCGAAAGAAATTGTTGTACAAATAAGGTTTTTATTTTTATTTCCAAAAACACTTATAGATTTCTAATAAATGTTTGTTGAAGTTCAGAAACTATATTTAATTTTGAGCCTTTTTCCCTCTGAAAACTATCAACTTAGTTGCATTGATACATGATCATCTTACAGTATGGACACAGGTTTACTCATGATGTGTGGTTTCTAATATTTTTAGCTAATGGATATTTAGGGATAAAAAGTCTTTTTGCCTTTTTTAAAAACTTTCAACCCATTTTATTCTTCCCATTACTGTCTTTATATTATTATATTATATATTATATTATAGAGAATAACTTCATATGCTGTCATGGTCTAAATTATGTTTAAATTATTATCTAATAAATCAATAGGGAGTTTTTTCCAGAAGAAAAATGTTACATGCCAAGCACCGCAGATGCTTTGACATGTTCTAATTAATAACATTTGACAGCTATTCTGCAGTTTGCATCTGTAAATACACTGCTACTTGAAACTAGTAGATTATGTTCAATTTAATGCTTAGTACAAATATAAATACTTTGTTTTTGGTATTTTGTTTTTTTATTTTTATAGTGTCATTTACACTTTTTATATTGTCATTTTTATCCCTACTTTTATTTTTATTTGTGTGTAATTCTTGCATTCAACTTTTTAAATTTAATCTTTTTTTTTAATGTTTATCTTTTTTTTTTGTCCCACTGTGTTGAATAACCAAATCAAATTCCTTGGCGAATAAAGTGATTCTGAGTCTGATACATCCAACTGATACAAGACCATAAACAACATTCACAAAATACAAGTAAAATAAATAAATGTTCATGATAAAAGAGAAAGGAACACAAGTTGTTACACTTATTAAAAAGATTGTCGGTCCTATGTTTCAGTATCTCTAGTAGGAAGTTCCAATAAAAGTAGTCTAAAAATGGCTGCCGGACCCTGTTACTGTTGATTTTCTAAACTTCAGAAAACATTTCCAGGACTTAGGATGTATTTATCAGTTTCAAATTTAAATTAAATGCTTTAATTTTCTTTGTCTGAGCTTGTGAAGATGCATGTACTGAGGGGAGTGCGCCAGTACTGAATGTTAAATGAGAAACAGCTCAACGCGTACAGTGAGTGTGCTGTTTCTCCACGGCTCGGGGAGTGTGTTGAACCCGGCCTGGCCAGACAGATACAGCGAGGCAGCCACCTTGCCCTGTGTGAGTCAGTGTCAGTGCAAAGTGCAGAGGCCAGTCCGGTTCAGGACTTCTCCTCAGGTCGTGCTACGTGCACCGCAGCATGTGTGCGACGTGCGCGGAGTGGCCCTGAGGAGGCTCAGCACCGCACAATGCTCCTCTGTTCTTTGTGCTGTACTTCTATATCTCACTCCCTCTTTGTCTCTCTCTTTCTGTCCTGCAAACACACACACTCACACACTTTCTCCCACACATACACACACACTCATGCGCACACACTGAAGAGTTCTCTCCACACAGTTGGAAAGACAGGGGTCACTGACTGGATGCTCCCAGCTGAGTACTTCAGTGCAGCCCTTCTCTGAAACACACACGCACACACACACACACACATGCGCACAAGCACACACCCCGTGCACACACACACGTGCACTGTGTTAATGTCTTTTTCCATGCTGGCACTCCGTACAAAGCCTTGGCGGTGTTGTAGTCTGCATTTCTCTCTGAAACTCAAGCATTAACTGAATGTTTTTCTCATTCATTATATAATCAGTAAAAACTGTGTCAGAAAGCATTCTTGGACAGATGAGGGAATTCTGCCTCTGTTGCTGCACTGAAAAAGAGAAAGTTGAACCAACTTAAAAACATACTCCAACTGGGAACACGCATGTTTTTTCAAATCAAGATAACAAGTTAGAACAACACAATTGCTTTAAGTCAGACGTACTTAATAATCAGAATCAGGATTCAAGTCAACTTACAATTTTTCAGTTTTCCAACTTAATTACTTACTTTACCCAAAAATAAAATACTGCTCCTGAACAACTCCAATAGCTGTCAGAAAAAAGTACTTTTTTATTGTAACCTTAGTGTTTTATTTTAGTTAATGTATAAGTTAATTATAATTAATTATTGGCTAACAATAGCTAGTTCAGTGACTTAAAGGTAAAAATCATTAGGATTTGTCCGAGCTGTTTGTAAATGCACCAGAAAGACAAGGATGTAAACTATTAACATTATGGCTTGGCAAAGTGTCCTGAGCACAACAAAATATATAGCAGGTTAGTTATGTGAAGTTATTATAATCCAAAAGCAGAAAATTGAATGACTCATTCAAAATATTACAATATTTCAACGAACACTGAAGTGCACTTTTTACAGTGTGAGAACAACGGTCTTGATAGTAAAATGTTTTATTAGTATTTAAACAAATCAGTCAGAAATTCAAATAAAACCTAATTGAAACCCTTTTCTATTCATGGTGTGATTTTATTGAGGACATTTTAGTTGCAGAAGCAAATAAACAGAGTTCTTAATTCAAATAAAAGAATAAAGTGATCACGTCCTCTGTCTGCAGGATATTCTGTGTACTACTGAGATAAATTTCTGTCTGCAAAGCAACCTTCAGCCTGGAATCTTACTTCAGGATACCCGTAAAATGAGTAATTTCGCTGTGAGATCCTTTTTTTATATTTATTTTACAATAATGTGACCATTAATGTTACAGGAAAATTGAAACCAGACATACAAAATGTTTGAAAACAAGGTTTTCTGCAGCGAATGGGTATTTCATTAGTCCTATAAGGGATGTCCTGCAGTGATTAGCTGGAAAGCCTATAAAGGTACTAAGTTTCACTACATTACAAGGCATGCCTTTCATATTAGAGTAAATTGTAATTACTTGTGATAAAAGTAAAAAGTATGGAGGAGTGGTTAAATCATACATGAGTGATAGACTTCTCTCATGGAACTTTAACTTTTTCCAAACTGGTCGGCAGATGATTCAATCGACAACCTCTCAATGCGCCGCTGAATTAATTACTGCCATAACGCTGCCGTATCGATCAAAAGCGCAGTAATCCCCTGGCCGTTAATCATTTGTGTCAAAATGGGAGAAACATAACCCAGCCAGGCGGCGCAGGGGGCGTGCAGAGGAAGTGGAATGCATGAGGAACAGGGAGGTTGATCCCTCTGCCGCTTTGACGTCAGGCATCCATCTACCGGTGTTATTCCTTAATCTGATTCACTTGGCTGCTCAGCAGACCAGTGTTGCCTGTTGGAAAGGTTTCATGTGTGTGATGGATGCTATTGTCAGAAATGCCAAGGTCAATATGCGACGCAGCAGCAGCAAAAAAAGAGGACTTTCTTATTTCAAAAGTGCTTCCCATGTATCATCATCTCTGCAATCTGACCTTGCTTCCCTCTGTAATAACATTCAGAGGGAGGACAACTGCTGGGTGCGTGCTCATGGGCTGGCGTTGATCTTTAAAACGGGTCATGGCGCGGCAGAGAGGAGGCCCGTGTCACTCATGACAGTATGCAGGCGTATTACTTACACTAAGACAGATTTGAAGATGGAGTTGTACTGTCTGGCGTGAGGGCTGGGGGACAATTATGTCTTGATTTGAACATGTTAACAGAGGGGCAACCGTTTGACTGCATGCTCTCTGTACAAGAGCAATTAGCTGATATCATCATCACATCATCAAGTAAACAGATTTAGAGTAATGAAATGTCAATTTTGGCAAATGACAAACAATAAAGCAGAACTTGACGCATAAACAGATAAGAAATTCAATCTAACACTTTGTCAGTTTGACTGACGGTGTCAGCCGTAGTTACTTTTGCTTCACATTATATGATTTACTGAACCACATCACCATTAAAACTTAATCTCAGTGCTGGCAGTTATTAATACCACATGAAGCAGTGAGCAAACTTCTTGTGAAGAACAAAAAGTGGGATTTTCTTGTCAACATATCCTGATGCTGGAAATATATGGGCTGATGCAATCCTGCTCATATTAAAGACCCCCTCTGGATAGTTTTTTAAGAGCATATAAAAATACTCTGCTTGGGATGATAATTTGTATCTGACATGGTTTTTCCACAAAAAACTTCAATTAACTTGTTAAAATGTCTTAAACTTCTTCAAAGGAAACCCATCCATTCCTTCTCCCTCATTGGAAAATCCAGAATCTATGATTATGCAAATATCGTCTATATTCAAAGTTTAACTATGCGACACGAGATGTCTCCTACTTCACTGAAAAGTACATTTTAATGTGCAGTTGTGCCCTGGAGGGTTTAGGTTTCCACATCACACTTGTGTAAGTCGTATACTGGACCATGATTGGCAGCCTGTTCTCACTCCCAACATGTGAAATACAGCCGCTCGATCAGTGCTCCTGTGTTTCAAATTCTGTAAGTATACCTCTAACATCATTTCTGGAGGCGACTAATGTTGTGATGCACCGTCAAGGACACCTTCTGGTCAATGAGGAGACCAAGGTTCATGTCAACCAGGCCTGGCGTTTCTTGGCCTTTGGTGTTGGCAAGTTTTTGAGGGAACAAAAGAGAGTATTTTAAAGCTCATCCAGCAGCACTCTGAAAGAGAGATAAGCATATATAACAGATCTTGCTGTTTGTCACTGTTAACAAAGACTTCAGTCTGCAGTGTAAACCACAGAATCATAAAGAATGACTGGCCTCGTGATCAAACAAAGTTTAATACACTTTGGTTACACTTCTGTCCATATTCACATGCTCCCTTTCTTGCGTGCATCTCGAGCGCTTTGTCTCTCGGTCTTTTTGCCGCACTTAAAAATCTCTGTGGTTTCCAGTGGTTCATGCCAAGCTCTGGTGTCTAAAATCCGTGTTGACAGGAAAGAGGCAGGAGAGAAAACAGTGAAACCAGCTGGGGTGGTGCAGGCGGGGCATCAAGGCCAGTGGAGGAGGCATGACAGCCATGGCCGTGAACTTCCTGTCCTGATGTCGACATTAATTTCTTTTTAAGCTACCTAACAAATTAATGTACATAATGTACATAACTGATGTTTCTTACATACATTAAATTACGGAAGTTATGTTACATATATTAAGTTACACAGTAACTACTACTAGTACACGTAGGGTCACTGACCATGCAAAAACCATACCTGCCAACCCTCCCGATTTCCCGGTGAGACTCATGTTTTTCATTGCCCTCTCCTGGTTTCCTCTCTGAGTCACGATTCTCCTGATTTATAGCAATTTTTCACACATTTTTTTTCCTTATCACAACCCGGGACTGTATAGCACGTGTAAGCCCTACGATTCTAAACCACAGTTACACAGGGGGGCACATTTTTTCTAAGAGCAAAACACACCCTCAGAAAAACATTTGTAAAATCTTTATTTTCTGTGGTTTTGTGCAGTAATCAAATGTGAAATTTGGCCAAGGCTAAAGGCCGTGTTCTCATTGTGTCAGTTACAGGCCATCTGCAGAAAAACAGGCATCTGTTTGCAAAAAAAAATGTCTGTGAAATTCACATTTTTCTGTGGGACAGCTCCCAGACCCCTCGCTTTGGTTTCAAAATCATTGGTCTCAAGGTTGGCAAGTATGCAAAGAATATGTTGTCAGGAGATAAACATGAAAAAGCACATGCTGCACAGTGAAGGTCAAACATCCATAGTTATCCGTAGTCATCCGCAAAACATATTTTCAATTTTAGGGGGGCTTTAAATTATACGAACCATCATATTATGATTTGTACCCTCCACTCAGTTAATAGCTTAATTACTTATAGTTTTAATTTGATTGTCTGATGAGGAGAAAAACATTACATGGTGTGTTATAACAAAGCTGTTTTCACCCGACATGGTGGACATCACAACATCAAATCCTTTTTTCACAGTGATGTAAGGAAATGGCTGCAAACCTGAGGTGTGTTTCCCCACTGGGCCCTCATCTCCAACTGTCCACTGATTCACCGCTCCCACAGGGGAGACTGACCTCCTCAGCCACCTGGGGACGACCCCCCTACGCACAGTTAAATATGCTCACAGGAAGGAAGCAGGGAGGAGAAAATCATGTCCTTAAGACTCTACACCAGACCTGCTGCGTCCGCTCTGTCCAGCTTCACTTTTTTTTTTTTTTTTTTTCTAAGGCCGGGGAATAAGAAATACCCTAAGTCTTCGAAAATGACTTCAATTAACCATAATGTTAATCACTATTGCTCAGAACAAAAGTCAAGCTGAGAAATCCCTTGATGGAAATTGTTATAATTGCCCTAACAACGGGAATGAATATTTCTCCCTGCTTAATTACATGTGACTTAATATTTAAATATACCATTTGCCGGTTTTAAAGTATCTTAATCACAGCCATTAATTTTAAATATCTAGCATTTGGAGTGGCGGGGGAGCAGACAAACACCTTTTACAGTGTGACTGGTTACATGTGGCAGGTAACGTTAGCAGAATGTCAGGTATGTATTATGCACGAGGTGCTGCTGACAGGGCCTGTATGCCTCGACAAGAACAGGTAATTGTGCTTCCCTCGTACAGTAGGAG
Organism: Lutjanus erythropterus; assembly: GCF_056507025.1. NCBI lineage: Eukaryota > Metazoa > Chordata > Actinopteri > Lutjaniformes > Lutjanidae > Lutjanus > Lutjanus erythropterus. Next base: position 20,643,373 of record NC_139337.1, on the reverse strand, counting down.
GTAAGGAGTGATCTGTAACACACAAGCTGCGGTCTGACTTGTAGCTCTGACCCATCCATCGTAAACATTGGCACTTTCCCGACACATCTTGGACTGAATTTTCGTTGCTGCGATAAAATGAGACAGGCTGTGGGAATGTACGGTTCTTTTTTATAGACTGACAACACAGTAGTTAAATTCTAAATTTGGAGGATTTACAAAAACAGTACGTCGACTGATTGGTAGTATTCGGTATTGTCTGGGTTTTTTCTGATACTAAAACGATACTTTCATATACTTCTGGACACCAGAGGGAAATATTCGACAGCTCAGGCGTTTCAAAGTTTCACTCACGTTACATTTCATCACATTTGCCAACTTCCTTCCTCTCTCTCTGACATATCTGTGTCCCTTGTTTTCCTGGAACTTATCTCAACTAGCAACTAGCTAGCAACTGTTAGTAGGAAACGGACCGTTACCTTGAATAAACTGCAGATTTTGTCTGCATTTTACCATTGTTAGAAACATTTGGGATGGTGTAAGTACACAACTCAACAAAATACTTAACATATGCCTGTCATTTTTAGAGATTTTAAGGCAACAATTATACATATCGTGGCTTTAATTGTAAGGATTTGCTGATTTTCTTTCATTCTTTAACTATGAATCTGATCAGCCCCTTAATCAATAATGAAAATAATCCTTAGTTGGAGCCCTGGTTGATAAGTTGGTATGTCAGCCAGGAATTTTATCAGTAACAGTTTGAGAGTTTAATTGTTGAGACAATAAGCATTTAACAAGCAAACATCAGGTGGTTACAGCTTTAAAATGTGAGAATTTTCAGCATTTTTGTATTTAATATTATGTTTTTGATTGTCAGTCAGCAAACTGAATTGAAGACATCACCTTGTGATAAAGTTTTTTCTCTATTTTTGGACATTTTAAAGCTTAATAATCATCAGATTGCTATATCATGTCAGTCATCTGAAAGACGTCTTTGTGATAAATAAAGTAATATTTTGCAGAACTGAATGCAGTACTAGTCATCAAATGTTTGTTCCCTCCTCTTCCCTCGCTGTGGTCATTTAGGAACTCGTGGCATGGCTTCTCGAGGATCAGGGGTGGCAACCCCAGTGTCCTGGCCAGCAGCCAACAGTGACACTCCCAATCTGGCCACCTAAATCACCGCCTCATCTAATTGGCCAAATCTCCCGCTGCTCTCAGACCCCCGTCGCTGTGTGGCAAAGGCCTTCTGAGGAATCAGGCAATGTTTGCAAACTGTTAGCGTTGTGTTTGGTCTGTGTTCGGAGACGATTCCAACAGTTGGGAACATGCAGTAGGGAAAGTTCAGATCAGTATGGAACAAAACCTAATTTTTCCTTTTCATGTTTGAATTTAAGCAGTGAGAATAACTTTCCAGTTTCAGAGCAATTACTGCAATATACACAAATCAAGCAGACACTGGGATGCAGCATTTCCACCATGCTGTCACTTATCGGGAGTTGACAATAAGCTGAAATGCTGCAGGGCTAACAGACACGCAGATGCACACACACCAACAGACAACTGCATGTACAAACGCAAGTTAAGCAGGCCTTTGGGTCACGCAGTGTGAGTGAAAAACAGAGAGTGGGAGTGAGCGAGCAGCTGCAGGAGCCATGGGGTGGGTTGGGCCTTACGGCGAGCAGCGAGGGGCTGGGGGAGGCTTAGGGGATGGAGTAGGCTGAGGAGGCTGGGGAGGGCTGCGGGGAGACCCTGAGCCAGGGGCCGCCTGTTTAATTGGAGCTCATTTACACAGCAGTGGAGCAGGAGACACCTGAAGGGCCTTCCCTGCCTTATCAGCTAAATGGCTCCCGCGCCCCATCTTCCACGAGCCAGATTCCTCTTCTTGTTTACTCGCTTGTTTCTTTCTCAGAATACCATCCCTGCCTCTGATAGCCCAGATTTTTCTCCAGATTGGGCTTACATGAACACATATTACACTTTTCAAAGATGCACATAGTTAAAGGAGAAATGTGTCATATATTTACTGTAATGAATCATAAAATGAGAGATTAAGGAAACAAGATAAGTTGAAATACCAGCTTCTCTGACAACAACGCAACAGCCGCGGTGTCCTCCTTTGAAATTCCTATTCTGGCCTGTAACTTGTGTTGTTGTTTATCCTTTTCATGTTAATTGATTCAAATTAATGCTGAATGTTCAACAAAATTATAAAATGATTGTTGTGACGTGGCAAATGTACACACATTATGTACTCAAGTACAGATATTTGTGTAGAAATAACTCTGGTAAAAGTAGAAGTACTGCTGTAGGTTCTTTATTCAAGTTAAAGTGATAGAGTACAGGCTCTTAAATGTACTTAATATATAAAGGTAAAAAGTAGCCCCCTGGAGGACATTTTTACTGGCTGCCTCTGTGCAAAGCTAACTGAGTCTCACCTGATCTCCATGGTCGAGTTACTCTCTCCTGTCTGTTTCATTGCTAAATGTTATTTTTGTCTTGTTAGATCTCTCCTGCTTGATATGCACTGATGCATACACCAAGTAATCTTTTTTTAATGTGTTGCTGTCCCACTCATTTAAGTTTAAATCAGTCTTGATGTTGGGAAGGTGGCGTGTAATGATGTAAAATCAAAATAATCAATTATTCCCCTCAGATGCATTAAAGCCTTTGAAAATGTAAGGCATTGAAAGTATTTGTATTTGAATATTTGTGTTAAAATGTATGGAGCAAAAGTAAAATGTTTTCAGAAAAAAAAAGTAAAGTAGAGATACTGAAAACTCTAAGTACAGTAACAAAGTATTTGTACTTTTAGAAGGAGTAGATGTTTATAACCATTAAATTAAGCAGTTTGTTAATAGAGTCTGGCAGGAGGTAAGACAGGCACAGAACTCATTTTGTTGTGTATTTTTGTAGCAGACAACTGACAGTTGATCAACTTACAGTGAGGGTGCTTGCCTTACACTCCTGCAGCCCGCCTGAGCTTCCTGAGTCTGGGGAGGTGGAGGGGAGGGATGAAACAACTGGTTTCAACCATAGACTGTATATTAAAGAGGTCTTCAACTTATTTAACAAACTGTTGGATTGCTGTGATCATTTTCGGCCGCACACTTGCTACATATTTCTCATGTAATGTAAGTTATAATTAAAAACATAGAAAAAGGCATCATCAACGAGGAAGTTCTGCTGCACACACGGGTTGTTTTGAGGCCTTGCAAACTTAATTATAAATGATCTGCGCCTTTAATACATTATGCCGCTGTAAAATAATTAAATCACTTAGTGTTGACAATGATAATACCCACCATACCATCTTCCTGTAGCTCTGAAACGAAGGTAGAGGATGGTGAGGTAGAAAACAGGAGGGAGCGGCGAGGGGGAGTATGATGAAGAGGAAGAGGTGGAGGAGGAGGAGGAGAGGAGCCAAAAGAAGGAACAACTTACTGTAATCATAGTCATGTTCAATCAGACACCTGCTATTAAGTTGATAAATACACTTTTCCCAGTGTGAGTCCGGATACACTGAGTACCCCTAAGGCACTGTTCTGCTCTTTAACTACCTACTCTGCCTTGCTTCTTCACTCAACCACCGACTCTCTTCCCATTAACTCACATTTCACCCGGCCTCACAAGATGTCCCAAAATCCATTCCTTATAGGGCGCTGTATGATTGACTAAATGTAGTCCTCGACGGTGAGACTGAGGGCAGAGTTGGAGAGTGGTTTTTCTGGTGAAAGGGTAGGGAGTTTGGGACATTTTTAGTCCATTAGTAAGTACTATTTTGTCCTTTTTCCCCTTCGTGCTTACGGTAATAAGAAAAAATGGGGGCAGAGTCTATGTGTGTTGCGGGTAAGTGTGGGGGGGTGGAGAGGGCTGTTGTATTTGAGGCAGGGAGGGCGCACAGACAAAGCTTCTTGCCTCCTTAATCTCTTGTCTCGCCTTTTCAGCTCCCGTCGGTGGCCACATGCTGGCGACGAGGCCAAGAGGATGCCTCCTGTAGAGAACCTTACTCAGCACGGTGTCATGGCCGCCACGACACCTGATAAACATTAAGTACAGGCTGTGATACCTAAGTGTTATTATTGTTGTTTATTTATTTTATGTCCCCTTAGTGGTTTACAGCCTCCTCAGCTTGTCTGCAGCTGTCGTTTGGTAAGATAAGGCGGCAATACGGAGGCTTGCATGTCTGGTGATGGTTTTTCTTTGACTAGAAGAAAAAATAAAGTAATGTACTTTAGCTCAGGATCCATATTTAAGTGGGCTCTCAGATTTAATTAGCCAAATTATGCAGATTACTTTGCAGTCCTGCTTTGAGAGTCAGGCACCTGAACTATTATTTCAGGGACTGTATGAAAATTATTGGTGTGGCTCAGGGAGCAAGGCCCTCCTCAGAGTTATTAATGTTTTCTTTCAGTCCTTCTCTTGTGTTAGAAAAAACAAACTACACAGTTCCAAAAATGTTTGTACACTACCTTAAACCTAATCTTGATGAAACTTGGAATTGAACACACAACCAATGTGCACACTCACACTCTGGGCCCTATCTTACACTGATCTGAAGCACAAGTGGAAAGCACAAGGCGCAATGGATTTAATTTAATTAAATAATGTCCAAATCCACTTTTACTCTCTTGTGCCAGGGACACAAAAGTTATCCTGCCTTGTCCCGCCCCTTGCGCCAGCAGTGCACAGTGGGATATACACCTATCAGGTGTGCCCAAGTGCCTTGATTAATTCATGGATGAGTTTAGGCCGAACACGCAATAAACCAATCAGAAAGTCAGCTTTCATCACCTTTAAAAATCAGGTGTGCCAGGAGCACAAGCAGTGGCAGCATGGCAGCGGATTTAACAAGAGAGAACAAAGAGAAAAAGATTTTCAAGTGAGGGAGGTTCAGAAAGTGAAAGTGTTAGAGCGCACAATAAATGGAGACAACAGGATGCTTCCAAAGCAGCTTCATGTGTAAATAGTTCATTTTTCATCAACGCCTGCAAAAAGTAACTGTAAAAGCCATGCAGTTATAAAACTGGTTATGTTTTACACTTTAAATTATGTTGTATTTTATAATTCATTATTATCATCATTGTTATTTTGTTGCTCCACTGGCTGAGGAGCACAGGAGAGGAGTGAGGAGTGGAGGAGAAGGACGGTGTGGTTGAGAGGAGAGGTGAACCGACCTAGTGGGTAGACCCGTGCACAAAATTACACACAACTATATCTAACCACTAATAAATGAACGTGTTTGTGATTGTGGAGAGGGAACACAATCTCATGTGACCTTACAGGGAAGCAGATGCAAACAAACCGGAGGCTGACGTGGTGCAACAGCTGATGCTTTGCAGTGAGAAAATGTTTGGGTAGATGCAGTCAGCACCACCAGAACTAGAGCTGAGATTTTAAATTGTCAGTTTTAATATCTGTCAACAGTAGTATGCTTGCTAACGTGAGCCTTTAGGGCGAGAAAGTTAACTATTGTGGCTATTACCTCTTTGTTATCTTGTCTCTCTTCTCTTTATCCTGTTTGCGGATTCCATCTCTCCTCTTATTAATGCGTACAACATGCTGGAGTTTGTGTGTGTGTGGCTGTGAGTAGTGCCGTTGAATATGGCTTTGACATTACCGTCTGTGTGTGTTTGACGTAAACCACTGCCTGGTGCATGAATGCAAATTTGACTGACACTGAATCTTGAGACTTTGCAGGTGGCAATGGAGTAGTCAGTGGCTGATGCCTCCCCTCCTGTTCATACAGTTTCAAAGCCCCAGATGGTACAGGAGACAGTCCTACGTGGCCCAAGTGAAAGTTGATGTAGTTATTTATGTAACTGTTAACTATATTGCAAAAGGATGCTGACATAAAATACACATTTAGGATAATACAAAAATAGTAACTGAGATGCGAAAAAGAATAAAAGCCCCTCTCTTCTTGCTCTCCAAAAAAAAGCATTCAATTTGCAAACTACACTTCCCTCATCCAAAAGAAAAAGTACAATAACCTCTTCCTTTTCTGACCCTCTCTCCCCTCAAAAATGTTTTATACAGTCCCTTGTGATCCACTTTGACCGCGTGCAAAATACTTTCCAGCATCTTTGGTCCTCCTGGCAAGTATTACACCCCCTGAGTGGCTGCCTCTGGCATGATCACAGGCCATGGGGATGTGGTGAGGATGCTGTGTGCAGCAAAGCCAATCTGATCAATAATAAGAGTGGACAATCTGAAAGCCTTTAATTCTCCTGTTTGGTGTGTTTTTTGGCATAATAAAGTCACAAATATCACCCTCAAGTATGATCTCTTCCTGAGTGAATGACCTAATGATCAGCAGTGTAACAATATTGTATTTGGGTTGTCTAAACTGCTTGCGTCAATATTATGAATGTTCTAAAGAATGAACAAAACAAACTTGTGGAAACAGCATGGTTAAAAGCCAGACTTCCCAACATTATTGAAATCCAAACTTGCTTTGAAACCTGAATATCCTGTGTACATTGTCCCGAGAATATTTTCCTTAAGTTCCTCTGAGTCTTAAAAGAAAATTCATAACTTTGCGGTCAAAGTTCAAAACCCTTCCCGGCTCAAACATCTGAAAAAAAAAAAAAAAAATAGGACAGAGCGGGATAACATACAATTCTCCTCTTAAAGTCGCACATGCCACTGATTGAGTTGCAAACTGGCCGGGATGAGATGCGTCTGGAGGCGTCAGAGGGGGGTCTGTCTTCATCTTTCCCTTACTACTCCATCCCTTTCTCCTCTCCTCCATCTATCTATCTATCTATCTGCTGAGTGAATTCATCATCTGTTGCGAGGGCGCGGCACATGATAAGCATGCAAGTGGGAGAGCCGGGGCCGCTATATCACTGGGAATGAATGAACGACCTCACTTTGACCCGACCAGGGGAGGAAAACACATGTTCTGCTGGTCTTGGCTGGCTGGCTACCTGCAGAGAGGGTTGGGAATTCCTCCAGCAGGAGGGATGGGGCGATGGAGGGATGGTAGAGGAGGAGGAGGAAGAGTTGTCGGTCTCCATGTGTCTGCGGCGCCCTGACATTAACTTGGAGAGGATGTTGGCATATTGTCCTTTTGTCAGACATGGCTGGTGTCTTGTTGAAAGGGTTGAATAATTCAAGATGTATGAAAGTTAGGAGATGAATTTAGGTGGGAGTGTGACAAAACATGTAGCATGGATGGGAGGGTGGTGCATTATATTATATGTGGTGGAACCTGCAAGGGGGAACAATGTGTGAAAGTGTTAACCTCTGTTCCAGCCGTAGACTAATAGACATTTAACGTGATGTTATAAAGCTGCTAAGCTCTCTTAGACTCTGCTCACACTGCAGATCCTGTGTTTCCTGCTATGAGCACAGCGAGCTCTATGGCTACCTATTGTTTTTTATTACGTGTAAAGCATTTTTCCACTCTCTAAATCTGTGGGGGAATGGGAACTCTTTGTCCACCACCACCTCTCTTCACAATCTCTTTCTATACTTTCTCCACCCGTGTTGCAATGAAACGCACCTCTGGGTTTCATTACTGGGGAGTTTCTGTGTATCTGTGCGCACATATGTTTGTATGTTCATGCATTCATGTGTGCAAGATAGAGTCAGCTGCACTTAAAAAGCTTAATTTAAGGTATTCCACTGTGCAAATACATGTGTATGTGTGCACACTCAAGAACCCGATTGATACTGGAGTTTTGGGAACAAAAAATTCAGATATTGATGTTGACCAATATGGCAAAGATCCCTTACAAAAATATGTAATTGGCAGGATATTTTACAGTATAACCATAAATTTAAAAAAAGCACACAAATGAAAAAAAAATACATTAAACTTGTATTGCGAAAAAGGATAAAATATACATAAAATGCTGCCTATAATATTAAAAAAATAAAAACCATGTGCAATCTGTTCTGTCATAAAAGGTAGAATTATATCGGAATATATTGGAAAACATATAAGCCAATACTGATATAGACAGAAATAGTTATGACAGGCCAATATTTGCCTATAATGTCAGCCATCCGTTAGCATCAGTCAGCCTGAACATTTTGAAATAGACACACAAAAAGGAAACAGAAGTACAAAATGACAGACGCAGACATTAAAGAACACCTTTTTTCATTGCTGAAAGTTTCAATGACTTGACCACTTGAAACTGAACACTATATTAACTGTTAATAATTTAGCATGTAGCTTTGTATATACATTCATATGTACTTAGCATGCAATACATAAATGAATATAAAATGCCTAAAATTACATAACAATAACAGCAAAATAACTTTTGTGTTGTATTCTTGGTATTCTACCAACTTAAGGAATTCTTTGGCAGAGCTATGATCATATTTGCTAACCTGAGAAAAGGCTGTCATCATCATCATCATCATCATCATCAGTGGTCTTCCCATCATGGATATAAATGGCAGGTGATTATGACACATCATATCTAGTGTTTTATATCTGTGTTCCCCGTCTTCGGAGCCGAGGGCGCCCACACTACCGGCGGATTTGCTTGGCATGGAGTCACGCAAGCAGTCGAGCACGGTGCATTCCTCTGCTTGCAAGTGTATCCCATGCGTCACCAGATGCTTCCCCTCTTTACACGCATTTTTTAAAAAACATTTGTTGAGCGTCTCACCAGGTGCTGGATTCCTTTCAAGTGAAATACAGCTACACTTTAAACCATTTGGCTTGTCATTTTAACCATATTTATGGTAGCCACCAGCTAACGGAAGGCTACCTGCTGCCAGAGTCATGTAGAATAAGTGCTGCCGTAATGTTTACTAGGCACGTTTGGCGATGTGTCTGTAACGCCCATACCAGAGGGCAACTATTTCAGTCAACAGCTTGTGGCACTAAAATGAGACAACTAGACAAATTTTAATCAAAGTTAAAATTTACCGTGGTTTGAAAAACACTGTCCAGTATCAAACAAAGTTAGCAACAATCAACCAGATGCAGCTGCAGCAGCAACGTGGGTTTGTTTGTTAAGATAATTGCGATTTGCATGTGTCATACCATTTCATCTCTAACAGACAGAGTTCCTACACAGTATGGGATTTTATTTTAGTACTTTCCAGGTTTGGATAAGCATGAGAAAAAAAAAAAGAAAGTATGGAAAAATATTTGTGTTTCCAGGCTGTTGCCCTTATTCTCTTTTCTGAAACATAAAATTCAGACTTTCTGAAATGATATTATCACAACCAAAATATTTACTGGTGTGTGAGAGTATGTGGGCCAGAGCAAGCTTGATGTCGTAGGCAAGAAGCATGGCGTGCGACTGAACGCAGAGCTGCTTCTATGTCTGTACGTCACAGCCTGCAACACAGCTTTGTGTCTTATAGCTGAACCAAATCCAGACATTGCCAACCAAATGATTTTAAAAGAAAATGCGTCAGAATCTTTGAATTGCATATATACTGTACATAGCATTGATGAGTTATGCAGTGATGTAATTATCAAAAAAGTCAATGTACTATCTTTCCTGTATAAGAAAACCATACTTTCATGGTTGCATTCATTGCTGTTTTCATAGGCACAAAGTCTACACAGACTGGGGCATTAACTAATTTGTATGTGCTACCTGACCTAAAACTTTTTGTGGTAGCATAATCGCGTATGTAACATACATCTTAACAGTTGCATTTTAAAATTATTTGTTTACATAATAAACATCTAGCTTTTTGTACTCAGATGTCAAATATGGGCTAAAAGATCAGGAAGTCTGTGAAAGTTTTGAATTTTTAAATGGAAAATGTGCAGGAACTTGGAATACAAAGTACGCTCATGTATGCATGGTTATAGTTGCACGTGTGTACATGTGCAGCTGTAACAGAGTACATTTTGTATGTGTGTGCATGTTTATAGAGCAATGTGTTTGCATTGGTGAATATTTTACGCACATGGAGAGACGCTGTTTGCAGCACCACCGGAGCTCGTATACTGCAGCTACCCAACTGTGTTTCAGTGTCAGACTGTTACAAACTGTGGAGAGGGGGCCTTGGCCTCATGTCTGGACATGGAGCTGGAGAATGTTAGAAAAGGCGGCATGTGGCAGTGGAGGTATGGATGGCTACAGGAGGGCGTGGTCAGTGGATAAAGAGGCCGATTCCTGTTACTGGGCTGTGGGATGAAGGGCGGAAAAAGGGGTTGGTAAGGGGGTTGCTGGAGGCGGTCCACATCGCCCCTTTATTTACTTTGACCCCAGGTCCGCGGGAGGCCCAGGGAGGGCACATGCCAAACTCCCCAGGCGGGCAGAGCTGCCCTGCCCTCGCTCTCACCTCTCTGCCCGCCCCTCTGTCTCCAGTTAGATATATGTGTGTTTGGAGCCAGGGCTGCATCAGCGGCAGTCATACTCCTCTTCTCTCTCCTGACAGATCCTGGATAAGACAGTTGCTGTCAGCTGAAATAAGGTGCATAAGAGTGGTCGCACTTTATTTTGCAATACAGTGATGAGACACAGCACCTTGTATCAAAAAAAGACAAAACAAAATAATATGTTATTTCTTAGACAGTATTAGATCCTTTATTAGAGGTCTAATTATAGTAGAACTGTACTGCAAACTAAAGTTTAATATACTTTAGTTAACAGTACAGTTCTGTTGTGATGTGTCCCTAATTACACTCTAATAAGGGTCTAATAAAGGATCTAATACTGTCTAATAAAGGACATATTATTTCTACTTTTTGTCTAATTTAATACAAAGTACAGCTTGTTACATTTCATTAGTGTACTTTAAAATAAAGTGTGACTGTAATTTATTGTTCTGTACTACTACTGTAACAGAAGTTCCTATAGGGTGTTACTTTTTCAAATGTAAATTAATTTTGGTTTTCTGCCCACAGACTCTCTTTGTTTTAAAGAAAGACTTCATCAACAGTTCATCCACGTCTTTATATTTCTAAATTGGTCTTTACATAATATGCAGTTTATTTTAATTTGGGTGATACTGCATGATAGTTTGCATTTCACCATAATCCAACTATGATTTATCTCAACGCTCCTCTGCAATTGCTGGAGGATATTCTTAGACAAATTAATTTCCAAGTCATAAGCAACAAGACACATTAAACTTTAATCTTAAATAAATGTGACACGTGTTATTTGAGGATGCAATTTTACAAATGTGTAGAACTAATTGGTAAATTATGCATAGGGCTCATCAATCCCTTCCTTAATAAACTCACAATTAGTAGTATAAATGGAGGATGATAGGGGGAGAAAAAAAAAGGGAAAAGGAGAAAGAGCCGTGGCTCTTAAGATGTTAATTATTCAAATGAGGCAAAGTGTACCTGCCTGATGTCAATGTCATCACAGTAGTAATTATTACCATGGTAATGCTATTGCCATGGTGAATCAGAGTGTGATTTATTTAGTTAAGGCAATTAGGCGGTGTGATTAGAAATACAAACATAATTGCAAATGTAGACTGATTTTTCACTTTCAGTGGCCGTTTTCATTTTTTGTTGCACGTTAGCAACCTTTGACACGACCTTCCACAGCACTCATGTCACCATTTTAATATTTCAATGCAGATATGTGCAGACTGTACTATAGGAAATAAAATAATGTGGGGTCACATTTCTTTATGTTTTTATTGCCAAAGAAAAGCTTTTACTCAAGAAAACGGAACCTCTGAGAAATTATCTTGGCTCAGCAGCTAATACACCAATTGAAAAGCAATAATACTTTCAAAGGACAGTTCATATTAATAATTTCTTAAATAAAAACCCACTTTTTTCCTCCCTGACATGTCTGACAGCCGAGATTAGCCTGATGCTGACATCGTGGACTCTCTGCTCTTCAGCAGCGAGGGATTTGGAATCCAGAAGTCTTGTTTAGCGAGGGGACGGTTAATTGATTGTCAAATCATGTCATAGTGTAGAGGGTAACTGAGATGACTCCGGGGCAAATATGTCCTCGTGATCGCGGTGCCCTCCTGCCCGGCAAACTCAGCGGAGTCAGTCGCAGCACAGTGGCAGTGCTGAAAATGTCACCCCGAGATGACAGTCGTATTCCATTACAGCTATCGCTCAATATCTTCATGCAGGGCAAATTACAGCGTTTCAACAGAGCATAAACTAACAAAGGAAGAGCCATATGGATATAAAATAAATTGGAAGTATTTCTGTGAGGACTTCATAACTCTCAAATTGTACTTTTATTTGTAGATTTGATAGTTAATCATGATTTCACAGTTGCCTTTATTCTCCACAAAGAATAAAAGGGGAAGAAAGTTCACAAATGAAAATAGGCATGTCTTGTGTTGAGAGTAACATGCTGTGACACATTGAATGACCCATTACTCTACTGTAAACCGCTTTGCCATTGAAAGTTGAGGCCAGTGACAAAATCTATCCAATTCCAGTGGTTGTAAGTACCCAGAATGTATTGGACTTCTATGGGGACGCGAATGAAGCTGCTGGGCATCCAGCGAATTTCAGCTCCATCTTGTTTCTTGCCGAAAGGCTCTGGCGTGGGCCTGTGGTTGCCAGGCGCCTCCTGAGGTGACTCTATCAGAGCCAGTCAAGCCTGAAATCAATCACTCACACCCATCAAAGGCTGCCCTGCACCGCCATTGTGACTGAGCCATCTGGGCCTCAGCACACTGTCTACATTTATCTCTATGAACTATATGTGGCTCTGTGTGTGTGTGTGCATGTACGTGCATGTGTTTGTGTGTGCGTGTATGTATATTTGTGTACTTTCTTGCATATGAGTTTAAGTGCAAATGAGATGAAACAAATGCAGTAAAATAGAGCTTCAACTATTAAAGGTAGAATCAGTAAGATTTGTCTGAGGTGTCTATAAACGCACCACAAAGATACTTGATTGTTGAGTCTCATTCTCAGGATGTCAAACACAGACATTTAAGGTCAGTAAAATGTTGCAAGCACAGCAGAATAATGAGAAAATAAGCACATACAGGCAGACCACCATCATCATCATCAGGATGGTTTATTTGTTAATTTGTTTTGTCTACTCTGGTTACTGGTCTGTAACTAAACAATGGTACCTTGTAGGAGTTTTTGGGCTTGGCACATTATTTGTGCACGACACAATAATAAAAATCAATTCAAATCAATGACATCAATATCCAGAGCTCAACAATTAGTATTGCTTGCTTGCCCGGGCAAGTAAAACAGTGTGTAGGGCAAATAAATCTGGTGGGTGGTAGAAAGTCATAAAAAGCATTAAACTATTTAACTATGTTGATGATCGATTAAACCTTACCGTCATTTTTCATGCAAAAATGGGCGAAAATGCTGTTTTCAGCTATGCAGATATGGAGATTTCCCACTTTTTGAGACATTTAAAGACATCACATTGGACTTGGAAAAACTGGAATGGACATTTTCACTATCTCCTGACACTTTATGCACGTTACAGACATAGATTAAACATGGCAATTACTTTAGTCTTTGTTGTTATTTGATAACTGCTAATAAATGAAAGAATGTGTACAGGGACAAGACAGAATTGACTTTGGGAAAGTAGATTTCTGACCCACTTAACCCTGTTATGTTGTTATGTCATTTTTAGTTATTCTTTTAAAGAGAAAAATGTACAAAAGTTTTCTGCTTCTCAAATGAGAATATTTCCTATGACGGGAAGCTGAACATATTTGGATTTTGGACAAAACAAGACAGTTTAGGACGTCACCTTGGACTTTTTCTCCCATTTTACAGACCAAACATCTAATCGATCAGTCGAGAAAACGGTTGAAAGGTTAATTGATAATGAAAAATGAATGTTAGTTGCAGCCCTAGAGTAAAAACTAATAAGGCATACTGCATTGCTCTCTAAACCCTGAACATGGGCAGTTGTGAATGCAGGAGGGAGCAGTGGCAGGCCTTAGCATCCATCATGCAGCCATGCTTCTCTACACCTGTTCACAGCCTTCCACTACATGCCTCTCCTGCATGGCATCATCTGCTTGAACTAGTTTTCCTGTGTGGAGGCCCTTCTCCTTTGGCCCTGCTCTGGTCAGTCTCCCGGTCTCCGGTCCGTCCTCTCAGTGCTGAGCGCTAACTGCCCAGCACTGGCAGGCGGAGAGGAGTGGAGTCGTGGAGCGCTGCTGAGTGTGTGTGGCAGCTGCCATTGGAGGGCAGTAGAGCACCAGCGCATCCATCTCTATCAAAGTGGCCCCTGCAGCCCCAGAGGGTGCCTGAGTGTAAAGCACTACTTAGAGGGATGTTGGGAGCACAGAGACAGGCTGGGGAAAATGTGGACAGGTCAGGCCAACATTGGACTCCAGTGGCTCGATGGACTGTGTGCAGTATGTGCACTCACATGAAGAGATGAAGAGACAGACTGAAACAAGCGTATGGAAGGAAGGGAAATAGTTGGACTTACACATAAACACAAGTGCATATTAGAGGTATACCACTGAACAAAAGTAACAAAATAGTAGAAATGACTAATATGACATGATTATTTTGCATAGTATTTGCATTTAACCAGTAGCTCATTGGTTATCATATTTTTAAAAGTGGAATATTATCACAAAGGTCTGCAACTGATGCTTATTTTCATTATTTTCATGATTATTTTCACGTCAATCATTCATTAATTGTCGTAAAAAGGTGAAAAATGTTGATCAGTGTTTTCCAAACCCCAAGGTGACGTCCTCAAATGTCTTGTTTTGTCCACAATCCAAAGATATTCAGTTTACTGTCATAGAGGACTAAAGAAAATATTCACAATATTTGCAATATTTGCAAAGCTGAATTCAGACAATTTTGATTTTTTTATTGAAAAAAAAAAAAAGACTCAAATTATCAAATTAGCTTTCGATTAATTTAACAATTAACAACTAAAAGACTAATCATTGCAGCTCTAGCTTGTACTGTATAATATTGGGTGTGGTCATCAATATAGAACTCTGCACATGAAATCACAAATTATGCACTTTAAAGATGCATTTAGGTACATGATTAAATTTCAATATTATATACCAACAGTCGGATTTTTAAGTATATCCCTCCTCATCATAGAGTTATTCTCTATGTCCTTTGTGCAAATAACTCCCTGCCATTCTTGCAGAAGGACATCTAAGGTCAGCACTATTCATCCAGGACCAGTCGATGCACTTCAATACCATCCTTTAAAAGCCTTTTAGAAAAAGGAAAAAGTCAGATGGACGTGCTCCTACCATCTTTTTTTTTTGCCTGGACATACACCCTGTAATCCTTTTTTCAATACCAGTTCAATACTGTAAGGATATCGTGCCAATATCCATCAGCTTCACTGTTACATGTATTATACAAATCCCTTCATATGCATTTGGCCCAATAATCTAGCTTAATTTAAAATGAGCCTTAAACCCTATTTAATACTGTACAGACACACAGTTACGTGAATACTCATGCCTCCAGACTGAAAGTCATTTCTTGAATCTTGAATAGCTGTTACAAATGTATTAAGACAAATTAAATATTCATTCTGACACTCCGTCAAAGACTCAAAAGTTATTTAAAAGTTTGTCATTAGTGCCCTTTATGTCATTTCTGTGTAAGAAGTTACATGTATTTTTCCAACTTGCAACACAAGCTGTTTTATAGTACAAAGAAAAAGAAATTTAAGCTTATTTTCTAAATAGTCTGCGTATCATTTATAATAGGAGGTATTAATTTTAGCGATGTGTGCAGTTTATTTCTGCTAAAATACATTCACATGATTTCTCAGTGCAGTTAATTACAGTATGATATCCTTAGTGGCAGTTCTTCTTTCATGTTGTTTGCTTTAATATTCATTTTAATCTGTAACACCAAATATTACATATACTGTTTGAAATTAGTGGTATGTGTGACTGCATTTATGAAATTATTAATTGCACATTTTCAACACCACATGGTGGTAGGAATAAATGTTCATGGGAGCATTATCTAATGTGCAGACTCTATTTTTCCTTTTTTGTTAATTTCAAAAGGCTAAATTAAACACAACTGAATGCAGTTACAACAACTATAACTGCTTGCAAGTAAGGAATTAACACAGATGTACTACAAAAATCAAAAACATGAGGTCCAGCACATTGTCCTACATGTAAGTAGCTCTCAATTCACTTAAAACAAACCAGCCTGGAAAACTTTCATCTCGGGGAAGCAAACACATGTTCCTTGTTTTCTGCTTTTACATTAACGTCCATGTTTTCTCCATTCCATTTAGACAGAGAGCTGGGATGCCCCAGTCCCGAGTGCAATGTCCCAGACCTTGACCGGCTCTTTTATGTAAACAGAAACTCCTCGCTGTGAAGGGGTCCCATAGTTAAGAATTCCACTTAGAGAGCACGTTGAACTCTGCAGCGATACGGGCAGATTCATGTTCTTGTTCCCTGCGCTTTAGAGCTACTTCATGTAGCTCTAAATGTTGCCTCAATACCCAGTTGGCTGAGTGTGAGCACAATAAACAATTCCGCTTGAGTCACAAACTTGTTTAGTTTTTATGATTTTATTCAGCTGTAAGTTTTTATCTATTGTCAGAACCTTCACTGAATCGATTCAAAAAATACATGTGCACATTAGAAGCTGTTTTGTGAAGACATGGTCAATATTGACTCCACTTAGGTGTAGTATGAGAAAGATAAACTCGTCAGATTATGTCACAGTTGAGCTGCAGAAAGAAAATTATTAAAATGACAGTTTTTAATATGTGCATTTACATCTTTAAATCTGCTTTGTCAAATATTCTTATGTGGGAATTGTATCCTTATTAAACATGCAAAAGATTAATTCCAGTTGATTGAAACTGTAAAAATTTGTAGTTGTCAACCACTAAATTAATTACCAACTATATTGATTATCAATTAATTGTTTTGAGTCATTTAAAAAATGTCCAAATTCTGTGATTTCAGCTTCTCAAATGCAAATATTTTCTAGCTCCTTTCGTCCTCTCTGACACTAAACTGAATATCTTTTGGCTGTGGAGAAAATGAGACATCTGAGGACATCACCTTGGGCTTAGATCAACTTTTTTCACCATTTTCTCACATTTTGTGGTCCAAAGAGCTACTTGATTAATTGAGAAAATGGTCGACAAATAAAGCCATAATGAAAATAGTCATTAGTTGCCTAGCCCTAAGCAAATTGGAATATTTCTCTCTAAATGTAGAAATATTAGTTGCAGATTTAGTACCTTTACCCAAAATATCTATAAATAATATACAATTCCCACACTTGCAACATATATTTTCCTTTTTATTTTAATCATACCACTGTGTTTTTTTTCTTTGTCAGTGAGTGATGTTTGATAGCGCTGCCAGCTACAGCAGGAAACAGAACTTTGCATGATGACGGCAGCATTTTCCAAACACTGTTACCATGTTTACAAGTGCCAGAGGGCGAAATAGGACCTTTTATTTCCCTCCTGCTAATTGTTTGATTTCCAGTTGCCGCTGGAGAGCTCGGTGGCGTACTGTAGGGGGAAGAGAAGAGAAGGCCCAGGTTGGCACAGGAGCTCGCACACACTCGCACTTCATTTGTCTCAAACACTGCGATGGCTCCAGGCTAGCCGCTCTCTCTGGAGCTTTGTAGAAATACCAAACAGTGACATCTGACGTTGTCTGTCTACAGTTCCTTTTTTATCATCTCCGCTTTTTTTTTTTTTTCCATCTCAAGCTGTTACTGACACCCTGGCAGTGCCTGTCATTGTTTGTTTTGCAGCCCTCACCTCACTAATAAGGTAAGGACATAACTTTAGATGTCTGTATGTTCATCATACAAGGAAATCGCTGAAATGTTAAATAGTAAATCATGAATTCTTAAGTGCATATATTAGACGGAGGGTTGATTTCTACCCTGAGCTTTCATTGCGTCTATCTGGGACTTGTCATCGGTTAGTTTGCATAGAGATACGATCCTCTCATCCCACCCTGATCCGAGTTCTTATTCCAGCAGGTGGTGGGCTTTAAAAGTTCTTGTTTGTAAGCTGCTGTGGGAGAGATGACACATTTACGACGAACAGCACAGGCCAAACAGCCTGGATACAGCCAGGCAGGGAAGATTCCCCCTCTCGTGGC
The DNA here is from genome assembly GCF_056507025.1 of Lutjanus erythropterus. Classification (NCBI taxonomy): domain Eukaryota; kingdom Metazoa; phylum Chordata; class Actinopteri; order Lutjaniformes; family Lutjanidae; genus Lutjanus; species Lutjanus erythropterus. The sequence continues at coordinate 20,625,376 of NC_139337.1, read as the reverse complement.
GTGCAGCGCAGTGCAATGCATTGTGGGCTTCCTTCTGGCCATAACACCACATAGGGCGCCGGACTCACCTACCACTGTTTAATCACAGAGGGCTATTCTCATGTAAATGTCCGTTAATCAGGACACAAGGAGATTGTTTTAATCGGATTGCTGGTTTTTGTTTTGTTTTCCTCTGCCTTCAGAACTTGGGAGTGCATCAGGAACAAAAAGTGCCATTGTCAGGTGGCAGTAAGCCAGTAATTCCTCTCGCAGCTTTTTGACGTTAGCACAATCCCACCGACAGACAGATTCTCTGCGGGGTCCTCCACGGTGATTGGGCTTCTGTGCAATCTCACCCCTGAACCTGGGCGCTGTCCTTTTGAATTAACTTTAAGAGAGGCTGCATAGTTGGGCTCCCACATTTGAAACGGAGCCATGAAAAAGGCAGCTGTAAAAAAAAAAAAAAGCATAAAACAAAAACTGTTTTCAGGACCGAACCATGAGGCAAGGTCACAAGACAAAGTCAGAACATAACTTTGTCTTGATATAGTGTTAGTGATAAACTGCTTAAGTGCAACCATCTGTTTTGAACAAACAGATACAGCAACGTAAGAAATCATACAGGAATTGGAATCTACTGAACTTCTTTCATTAACTTAATCTAAATATACAAGTTTTATTTATTTAAGTTAATTCAACTCAACATTTCTAGTATTTACTTAGTTTACTTTCAAAGTCTTTTGACTTGAAATGAGTTGAATGTATATACTGAACAATCAGTACAATCAATCAACTCATTAAATTTAGTTTATAGAAACATGGTCATCTTCCCAGCATGTGTTGTTTGAGTGTAAAAGGAAATCAAATTTGTTTGTTTGTAAGTGTGACTGGAGAAGATTCAACTTAAAGTATTATTGAATTAATATCAAGTTTATTTGACTAGAAAAAAATTATTTGTTTTGAATCATCACAATTATGATACTACTTACTTGTCTTTCCAAATTCAGTCAACTTAAAATTCTAAAGCCAGGACACTAACTTCTTTAAGTTTAAACAAATATTTACAGTGAATAAAAAAACAAAACAAAGCCCACTTGAGATCAACTCTTCAAATCAAGCTAGCAGACTTCCCAGCATGCACTGTTTGAGTTATGTTGTGTGTTATGTTGATAAGTGTGGCTGAAGAGCTGGTCCAACTTAATATCTTAAGTAAATATCAAGTTTATTTGACAAGAAAAGTATATTTGTTTAAAATCAATTATCTCAACTTGTCTTTCCAAATTCAGTCACTTTAACATTTTAAGGCAACTTTATAAACTTAAAAAAAATTCTTTATTTTTACAGTGAGTAAAAAAGCAAAACAAAGCGGATTTAAGATGAATACCTTCTGCCTATTGAACTGGAATTGCTTCTGCATCACAATATAATACTATAAGAATATGTGTAGAAGTAAATTAAAATCCAAAGTTAATCTTAATTTTCTGAAATTGCATTACACCATCATATGTGATTGTGAAGAGGAGAACGACAGCGGCTGTCAAGTGACTGACTTGTGCCACATCGCCTTGGGTTTTGTGTGACGGATGCCCCTGCCAGTGCCAGTGCATTTCTGCCTGCCAGCAGGCCTTTAATCCCTCCTAATGGGGGTTGTCATCTCACCGCTAATTTAAATGCTCAAACCACGAAGCTCCCCCACCTGGCTAAGCTAATCCCAGTGCGAAGGGCCCCCTTCCCCACAGCTAGCTGCCTCGTTTTGGGGCCCAGGGGCCCGGGGGCCTCACCACCCTCCTACACAACAACAGCATCTTTCAATCATCTCTCCCTGATTGTATTAATCTTATCTGTGTTTAATTACATTTTTTAAGATTATTGCTGTATGCCATCTTTGCACACTGTGGGGGCCGCAGAGGGCTGCTCATTTCGGATGCATTTTCATTTGGGCACAAATCCCCATCAAAGACTGCCAGAAATTATAGGGGAGCCATTTCTTCATGGATGGGGGAGTTTGTAAACTTGAGCCTATAGCCTGAAGTTATGTGAGCACCGTATGGATTACACTGTCTTGGACAGTTTCAATTATGGTAAGATTACCAATTATAAATAATTGTTTACATACATAAGATTTAACACATATTAAGATCCAGTGGTGGAAAAATATCCAGATCTTTTTAGTAAAGGTAGTGATACGATATTATAAAAATATTCCATTACAAGTAAACATCCTGCATTCAAAATTGTATAACCATAACTATGTTTATTTCTTACCTTTTGTTAATATAACTGATAATTCACTCATAGACATATGTTGATTGCTAGAAATCCTCCCTGTTCCCCACCCATGATAACATTCAAAGGGTATATAACTTAACCTATGCAAACAAAATAGGTAAACAAATAAATAAACAAAGTGTGTAATATAATCATAGTTTAAAAAATAAACAGTAGATTAATAATATAAGTTGTTTCAGGTCTAAAACAGTTCACCCTTTTATTTAGGGGCCCAACATGTATATAAACATGCACAGGAAAGCAGAATACAGACATCTCAGGGATTTCTTGATGCTTTGTTTCCAACACTCCTGGTTACACACATTTAACAAATACTTTACTCAAAGACTTTTGTCATAACAAAGTAAACTTGTCACCTGACCCCCAACAATATATCTTCTCCAGCTTAATAAATTCATCCCATTTTTATGTATGTTAAATGATGAGTAACGTGTAATTATTGTTGTAAAATTAATGTGCAAAAAGTGCAATATTTCCCTCTGAAATGTAGTTGAGGGTAGGTATGAGTAATGTAAAATGTACTTGAGTGCAGTACTTCAGTCTGGTAATTATATTCCATTGCACTTAAGACTTTTGTCAAATAAATTAATATTCTCTTTGCTCATAATTTCATCATTCAGTGGATGTTTTATTTGTTTTTGTGTGACAGACTCAACCTCCTTTTCCCACAAAGTGAACATGAAACATTTAAGTTTTAAAGTTCATGTTATTCGGGTGTGTGCACCGCCGCCTTATTAAAAATTCAGAACTGTGTCTTGTACAAACAGTTTGTCTCATTGTGTATTATTTACCCAGAACCCTGGTGAAATGGGAGAATAGCTGAAGGAAAACAGACTCTCACTTTTCATGTGATGTTCATCAGTTTTGTTAACCCAGGGATGAAGGGCTGGAGGGGGCGTTGTGGGATGCTTCAGCAGGTGCATTCAATTAAGCAGGGGCTAATTCTCCAGTGTTCGAATGACACGTACCCAGACTTCAACTTGACACGTCGGGAAGACGCGCATGGTCCAGATTAACATTAACAGTAACTAACAGGTGTTTCCGCACATACGTCGTCATCATTTCCCCAACTCTGCCTAATGAAGCTGCGATGGTTGAGAGTGATTGCAATCAGAGATATGTTTTTTTTTTTTTCCCCACACAAGTAAACAATCAGCCATCTGGTCAGATGAGGAGTTTGATTGCAAACTCTGCACTGGTTTTCTTAGCACTGACCTACTGTGCTCAAAACTGAACACATGCAATATCTTTGGATAGAAATAACAAAATTATTTTTATACATGACTTTAAGGAGCAATGTGTAGTAATATAGCGAGTAGGAACAGAGGATGTATTAAATAGATTGAAATCATATTTAATATACATGCTACGGTTGAAGCGGGATTCTCCTGCCACCCCTTCCTCCCCTTACACAAGGAAGCTCAGGCAGGCTGCAGGAACACTGCAGGAGTGCAAGACTAGCACAGCACACTGTGCGCTGTGAGCTGATCAGCTGTTTATTACTTTCAGTTATCTGTCAGTGTAAAGCTAAGCCTGTTATGCTTAAAACAAAAGTCCACTGGTCTGAAAATACACACTCTAGAGTTGAAGTTCAGCGACTTCCTGCCTCACTGCGTGCCAGACTCCATTAACATATTCATATCAATTTAACCGTCATAAACATCTATTAAATATTCATTATGAGTCATAAATAGACACTAACTCTTTCTGAAAACATTCAGCACTAATTTTAACTGTAATTAATGTGAAACGGGCAAACAATAACAAAACATATGGAGCAGAATAGAAATTTCAAAGGACACCACAGCTGTAGCATAGTTGTCAACTTAATCCTTAATCTCTGCTGACATACCATGGTCGTATTATGATGTTTTGTAGGAAATATATTACAGATTTCTCCTTTAACTGTTGGAAATGCGCATCAGAAAGAATAGCTGCTGTTTAATGGTCCATCCTACTGCACAAACACTCATTCACCGTTTGTGTTTTGTCAGTAAAATGTACCATAACAAATATGAAGGTGTTACAAACTGTGTGGCAGAATGTTTACATACAGTCGCTATGAAATCTATCTTGAGCCCGGCACATTCATCTATAATGGTGTTACGCTGTGACTGTAAGGCTTGTAGCAATCAGCAGGACCTTGTGTACCAGTTTAATATGGAATGGGAGGTGACGGCAGGCACACACAGAGCCTGTTGATGATTTTTTTTTTCTTCTGTGTGTATTTCTGGGAGTGATCTGAGATTGAATGTGTGGGTTTAAATGGTTGTGAAAGTGCAGCGCAGGCAAGGGCCGGAGGGCGTTCGTCTAGTGGCTCCCCCTGAACCTGGGGACGCTGGGTTCAGTGCCCGACAGGGGGCGTCGGAGCTGATTATTAAAACATTTAAAAAAAAAAAAAAAAGATTTGATGTTCAAAGGTGCTACACCTGAAAAGAGGTGGCACACATCACATAGGATTACATGCACATTACTGCCAACACTTCAAGTGGTAAAATGAATGTGATGGCGAGCTTGGCTCATTTGAATAATTTCCAGAGTGCGAGGACAGATATGGGTTTTTGGGGCAGAGGGGGTGTCGTTCAAAAAAAAAAAGGAGGACAAAGGGATGAGACTTGGCAGCGCATGAAACTGATCGTGCGACTTCAAACGTCCCCATTTAATCAGAGACGAGAAACCTCATATGCACAAATTTATTTGATCTGTACATGTCTCTTTTCTTGTCGAGTGCTTGTACAATCAGAAATAAAATAGCCAAATCGTCTCGAACACTGATTCGCCGTAACGTCCCCTACACCTTACCAGGGCCAAGATTCCAGGTTAATGAGGAAAATTAACATATGACAACATTTTCTTGATGTCATTATTCTGCAGGTCCACAAACCTCAGATGTGGTGTGTAATTCTCGCAGCACACTGAGTGTCTTTGTAGCATTAACAGATCAGATCTCTTGTGAAGCTCCATTACCAGCCATTCAGCCCTATAACATTGGAAGAGGAGCGTTGGTCCATGTGTGACACTGGAAGAGGAGCCCTGTAATGACTCCCCTCAACAAAGAATCACTGATAAAAGGATTAACTAATTAAATTAACAGAGTAAAGTACTTTATAACTGTTAATTATGTGGTTCCCTTGGCTGCTCTGGGCCACTAGCACCCTTTGTTCGAAAGCCCCTTGTCTGTACTAATTGACCTCTGGGGAGCTTTTCGGTGTGTGCGTATGTGTGTGCGTGGGTGTGTATGTGTGTGCGTTGGAGGGTGCCTTACACAATCAAATGGCACGTATAAACAAACTGACAATTTACTTTGGTGCAGAGTGACACTTTGGAGAACGTGGGGACACTTGCTTAAATGACCTTGAATGTGCCACCAGAGAATAGTGCCTCACTCCGGGTTGGGCCCCTCAGAAGCCTCGTCCTGCACTCTGAGGGGGCCCCTGCCATCTTTTATATTGAGACGATACTCAGAATGGAAAGTTGCACTAGTTTTGGACACAGACTAAGTTGCACCAAGAAGGATTCATTTTTAAACCTGATTAAATCATGGTTAAACTTAAAATTATGTTGCACCACACTTTAAAGATAGCTTAAAATGAAGAAATATTACATTTAAACCTCTCTTTAAACCTCAGTTTAGTTTTTTACCCTAAACCTATATTAAATTAAATGTTCCCTGAGGAATGTTAAGAGACAAATGCAACCCAATTGAGTTTAATGAGGCATCTCTTCTTTCTTTCTGTCCAGTTGATAATTTGGCCAAAAACTTTAATTCAAAGGAGAAATTAGAGCTTCTTTGCTGAGCTATCCTGTTTGTTTGTTTTTCTTTTACTTTTTAGCTTGCTAGCAAACACTGTTCTTAACTATTTTAGCTAGCTAGCAAAATGTTGTGTTTGTTTTTTTTCAAATGTTTTAGCTAAGGTGCAAACAATATAACATGTTTTTTAAGTATGGGGTTATTTGTACTTTTTAGCTAGCTAGATTTGTTAGGAAATACAGAGCAGCCCCTCCTCTTTTGTACTATATACTACCAGGTCATGACAGCAATCAGGCTTGTTATTTATTTATTTAAATTTGGGTACTGGTTTGTGTCAATAAAACTATAAAATAAAATAAAATAAAATAAAACTTGGATTTACTAAATTGAGATTAGTTTTTTATCTTGCAACAGAGCTCTGCGTAATTTAATTCATTCATCTCATTTTTAAACCTAGTTTTACAAAACTCTGATTTTAACAACTGTTTAAATGAATCTTTGTTAGTGTTTTTCATATTTTTTTTATTTTGTTTTTGTTCTCATCAAAAGTAACTTTAAATCACTTTACAAGACTTAAGTATTTGTGGGAGCATGTATTTTTTTAATCAAATTCATTGCTTTCAGCACAATGTCGGTGTGCAATATAAGGCTTCATAGAGCTTTATAATTTTGTTCATACACCCATTCTTTAAAGTTTTCATACCAGCACAAGGAGGCAGAGGTGGAGACTCAATTCTCCTCGATGGTGTCTCCTCTAACGCGTGGCCAATCACATTATTAATCTCCATGGCTGCAGTCAAAAGGCTGATAGATGTGACCCGGTCCCCCATCCATCCCTGCCTGAGCCAGCTCCATCTTTTCCCAGTCGGTCTTTTAAGCCCTTCTCTTCTTCCAACGGGCCTGGCCACCAAAATCCTAATGACGTCCTTGACAAGTGATCCATCAGTTGGCAATTACAACATCTGTCGCCATGACAAAGCTGCCCACAAAGATGGCTCCGGCACTCTCTTTTGGGGCAACTCTTCCTCCCCCTCGATTATGTCTGGGGTTTGGGGGGAGATGCAGAGTTGGTGGGGTCGTGTGGGTGTGGGTGTGGAGGGGGGGGTTGGCCACTTTGTGCAGTAAAAAGGGGCCGCCCCACAACACAGACAGACATGTTGACAGCAAACACAAACATAGCAAAACAAATGGTTCACGCCTACCTCTTTAGATTTCCATTCAAATGCACTCCACAACTCTGTGAAAGTGCTCTATCTTCTATAGAGGGAAGAACCTACCAGCTGCCATCGTCTCTCCTCACTATAAAGAGGACCTTTCACTCGGGAACAATGAGAGGGCTTCTCTTGTCTCTTGGCCCGGACTCTCTGCCGCACCATGTTTAATTTCAATAGCCATAGATCAATGTGGAACAACACTCCAGAAGTGATAGGGCTGTTCTGAATCAGCCAACAAGACTTTTGTTAACATCAGCAAACGTGCATTCAGATAGTGATTCAGCAATTGTCGTTGTTCTGTGCAGCATTTTAGCAGCAGGCATCTCATTTCGAACACCTCCACACTTTTCAGAGAGTGCCCTAATCTGTGAAGGTGTGTTTTGAGAGGAATAAATCCTGCTTCAGGTGGATACATTTGCAGATGATGCCTTTCATGCTGTCTTTTCTGTGGCTCAGTGGGAGGAAGGTGTGGGACTTTGCCTTGCTTTTCTTTTGCCCCTTTAAGTGGAGCACCGGATAGATGGCATGACATCACGGGCCAAGCCAGCAGCACAATGCAAAGGTCATGCGGCCCATTGATCTAGGGGGCCCCTGATAGAAACCCCCTGTATTATGGGTCCACGCACGCGGGGTCTTACACACACTGAGCCATAGAAACAGACCACAAATGGAGCCTTGTTGTCTTCCCATTCAGGGCCTGCAATCAGCGGATTTACACTTTGATGTGGAGCTGAGGAATAAAGCCCTTTCGAGCACTGACCTTTATCGACTGACGGATTAAAATCCATAGCCCCCTCTCTCTCACTCTCCAAACTACATATCTAAGTTACAGTCCAGCTAGCCTGCCACTGAAGCTGAGCATTTCTAAAGCCAGTCCTTTTCTTTCCCTTTATTCTCCTCTGTGCTCTCAGCCTGACTTTTGTGCCTGGCTGCTAACATGGAACAAGATTTCTTTTTCTTGTCAGGAAATGACTGCTTGAGGATTGGTGGCTGTTCGACAGATTTATTCAAAAAGCAGAGAACAAATAAAAATAGCGACAGTTGTAGCTACAGCTTACTGCCTCACTTAATGTCAGAGCTGTTTCCATGATCATCCTGTGCAACAAATGCAGACAAAACCATGTTTCAACTTTAGATTTTAAAAAAATCACTTTTCTGCAATGATACACCAAGGCAATATTTTTCTTTTTCAATACTTCAACTCTGCCAATATGATACCAATCTGACGCCAGTGGACTCTTCTTCCCAAATCTAAAATCTGTATACGTCATAGAGCTGCCCCTTGATAGTCAAAGATTGGAAACATCAGTCAGAAACCCCTCAGTCAACTGAGATTCTTCAAGTCAAGTAGTCAGGTTTTTTGGGGGTTTGTTTGTTTGTTTTTTGTCAGACAATGTGCAGTGTACTTCTGGGGACATTTTGATCCACAGAAGTAGCAGCGGAGTAAGCGCTCCTCACTTTCTGCGGTTAAAAACATCCCACTACCTTGGTTCAACCCGTCCACATGCTGAAGATGTCTGCAACAGACTGCTACAGGCCCAGCTGGACCCAGGGTGAGACTGATTGGATTATATTCCCAAACAGATGCATACACGGACAGTCGCGGACATCATGGACACATAGTAGATCTGAGACAGAGGCTTTACAGCTGCCAGAAGGAAGAGAGGCTTTGTCTGGTAAGGCTTCGAAATAACCTTGTCGTCAGTGGTGAATTTGCAGCTCACGGCTACTTAATCTGATACAACCTCTGACTTTTGCTTGATATTTAGTAGTTTTCCCTTGGATTGTTTTTCAGGCCTGGTGGTACACACCAAAAATGGGGACGGATGACATATTTCAACTGACAGCCATTTATACTTCACTGTATGGATTATGGAAGGGACTTTAAGGCAAGTGATAGCTGTGGCGCTGTTAACTGAGCTGGCAGCCCACCACGACTGAATGAATATCACTGATAGCAGAAACACTTACTTTCTTTATGACACAGAGAGAGAAACTTTATTTAAATGCACAATATGCAAATACTGTGGCTAGAGGTCTCTCTCATTAAATAAATAACACCAGACGTAGTTTAATGACATCATGAAGCAGCATGGGATCATGGGAGTTGTTATCTTCACTGTTAAACAACCACCATTGCGGATGAAAATCTATCTGATCTGACTCTATAAAAAGTTTTAATCTCCGACTTCCTTCCTCACTCTCAGGTATGTCTGACAGTGAGTAGCTAGCAGGAAACGCCTTGAAAAAAATCACGGCTTTCTCTGCGTTTGAACATTGTCGGAAACATTTGGGATGAAGTCAGTACACAGCTCAACAAAATACATAACATGTGTGGTGTGTTTAGACATTTTAATGCAGAAATATTACATAAAGGTTTAATGTGAATTGGTTTCGTCTGGTCAGTATTAGCACTGATCCTGATCTGCTGTATTGGATCATTGTATCTTCATTATTTCCATTGATGTAGGAGACAAAGACATTTTTACACACTGTGGTAACTCGCACAAATACAGCTGTCTCTTTTCTGGCAAAGTGTGCCTACAGATGTACAGTAATGGGCTTTGCGGCTTTATATATGGAACGGTTTCTATCAAACTCACTGAGGACCAAACACAACACACAGCTTCCATTTTACGCTTCCTAACGCCTGGCTTCCCATCTATTGTTTTTAAACCCTTCCCTGATGCCCACTTGCACATTTCTCTGTCTGCTGTTCTCCCAGAGGTGCCAGCTTGAACCAAATGAACGGAAACAGAATCTATCGCTTCTCCGTCCACTGTCAGGCCAACTGGTTTTGATGGCCCCATTCTGCTTTGTCAGAAACATGCCAAAGCCTGCTGTAATCCGCTAAAGAACACTTAACAACTAAGTAATGTCACGGTAGACCAACGGCCTGTATGCTGTGACACACTTTAAAAATCTCGCAGCCATATCCACTTAATTCAGCTAGTGCTTCAGGAAGGCCCACCTGAGAATTGTGCAGACTGCCTGCAGAGAGTCAACCATCAGCATTAGAGAGCATTACCACCGTGCAGCAAAAAAACACTCAGGCTATTTCTCACTTGAAAATGCCGGACTACAAGCCTTTCCCAGAGCTCTTCTAAGTGCAATGAGAATTTGAGTCTCCGTTTACTGCCAGCGTCACAGGCCCACGACACCAATTGGAGCGCTGATACCCGAGTTGTATTCAAGTAATTACTGTTCTGTTACTGTGAGCCTTTGTTAGAGAGTCATTAATTTGTTAGCTAAACAATCATGGTTTAAACGCCCTAACTGTGAGTTTAAAAGGTTTACAGTGGTATAGATCATGGAACCATCCTTTGTTTTCAGCGTGCAACAAGAAAGGTCTCAGAGCAAAACAATTACATCACAGCACAACAAGGCCCTGAGTGTACAACAATGACAAGAGAATTGTGCCTTCAGGCAGAAAACACTTTACACACTGGAGATGGAGAATGAGGGGAGGGTGGGGTGTATTTTCTGGTTGATGAACATAAGGTACATGGTCCATTCAGACAAATGGGGAGAAACAACAAGGTACAACGAGAGAAAGCTGCAACAAAAAAAAAACAGTTCTATGAAATATTAATGGGATATATTTACTGACAAGCTTACTAGAACCAGCAGCTCTCTTCGGGGACTTCAGGCAGAGAGAGCTCGCGCTTGACTGACAACCACGAGGTGCAGAGGTACATGCACATGACCTGCACACACAGACACACAAACACACTCACTCACACACACACACACACACACACACACACACTTGTGAAATTATGACTGGACAGGATCAAGGACAACCCTTCTCATGCCTCCAGAGGACACAGAGAGCCGTCTCTGGGCGTATTCTGAGAATGCCACACTCTCAGAAATAAGGGTTCCAAAAGGGCTTTTTCCCCGAAGGTTCTACCCAGAACCATTTGCTCCAGAGGAACTCTTGTTTGAACAAAGGGTTGGTCAAGGTGTTCTTTGTAAGACTAAAAGTTTCATTAAGAACTTTCACACAGAATCCTTCAAAAAGTCCTCTTTTGTTGAGGGTTCATCGAAGGCTCTTTGTATCACCTTATAAAAGGGTTATCAGTAGATTTTTGGGTGGGTTTTAGTTAAAACCTTGGGAATATAAAATGTTTCTCGATAGAACCCCTTGTGTGTGTTCTACATAAAACCCTGAATATAAAAAGATTCTTAGTCAAATCCCATTTGTGGGCTCTAGTTAAAACCCTTGAAATAAGAAAGGGTTTTTGGTAGTACCCCGGATAGGTTCTAGATAAAACCCTTGTGATAAAAAAAAGGTTCTTGGCAGAACCACCTGGGTTTATTCTAGTTAAAACTCTTGGAGTATAAAGAGGTTCTCAGTAGAACCCCCTGAGTGTGATCTGGATAAAATCCTTGGAAATTAAAAATGTTCTTGGTAGGACCCCAAGGATGTGATCTTGTTAGAACCCTAAGAAGGTGGAAAGATTTTGGACAGAACCCCCAGAGAGGGTTCTCTGAAGGGTTCTCTGTAGAACCTCTCATAGGAGGTTCTGAGTAAAACCTTTCACAGATAGTTTGAGGTATGGCCCTTTATACTGGGTTTTAGGTCTCTGAAAGGGTTCCAACAAAACAGGGTTCTCCTGTGGTGACAAGCTGTTAGCACCTTTATTTCTAAGAGTGCTGAGACATGATAAATATGACATGGGTTGCATACATACAGGATACTATTACAGTATTTTTTCCTGTCCTGTGCAGTGAAAACACCCCTATAATTTGAGGGTAGGGGGAATTATGTAAGCATACGATAACGCTCTGACACACACTCCTACCCCTCTCCTCGCTATCTTTCTTGGCCCCGCTCCCAAAATCTTCCACTGTCCCAGAAATTCCAAACTCTGCTTACCTAATTTCTGCAGCATATTTCTTTGCCACAGGAGGTGGTTATGACAAATTAGAAGTCTACAAATGTTCTGATGGTGTAAAGGCTCCAGCTGTCACCAGGGAGATGGTGATCAGGTTTCCAAGCTGCATGGTCTCTTGGCGCCACAAAGAGTTCCATATGGTCATCCAAATGCTGCACCTAAATCTGCTCCCAATCTCCACCCCGGAGCTGAGCGCTTCTACTGAATTAGTCACAAGGCTTTGAGCATATGAGGGACAAGACAACAAAAATCATATGTCCTTCATAGAAAAAAAGGGGGGGGTGGGTGTGGTGCAGTAGTGAATGAGAAACAGGAGTATATTAAGATATAAACATGTAAACATATCATTCATATTTCTTGCAACTCAGACTGCTGTCTTTGTACTGTAAACATGTGGTATCTTCAATGCACAGACCATGATTTACAGTATGGACGAGCTTCAGAGTACATTGTTGTCGCTGCATTTAAGTGTTACTGTGGGATGTTAGGGACAATAAACTGGATGATAATAAAAGACCAGGCTTAGACAAAGAATGCAACAAAACAAAGCTGTGTTTCTTCACACCTTTGATTGTATTATTGCATTTATGGCCACTAAGAAGCTGTGATGTTTTCACTAGGGATGCACGATATATCGGTATTAATATCGGTATCGGCCAATGTTTGTCATTTTTTAACATATCGGCATCAGTCTGATGAGTAAAACTGGGCCGATATTATCAACCGATGTTTATATCTGCATGTATGTATGTATGTATGTATGTATGGTCATAAGTATGTATGTATGGTTATATGTATGGATGTATGTTCATGTGTATATATGTATGGTCATATGTATGTATGTATGTTCATATGTATGCATGTATAGTCATAAGTATGTATGTATGCGCATATGTATGTATGTATGTATGGTCATATGTATGTCAGGATATTATTTTTCATTTATGATCCTTAGGGAGTTAAACTGTTCTTTTATTTACTTACACACTTGCTACAAGTTGTAAAGGTTGCTAAAAAAGTAACACTGTTGGTTACTTGTGTTTTATGGCCCTGAAACCTTCTTATTTGGAAGGAAAACATGTTTTAAAAAAATAAAGGAAAACTTTCAAAAATTGAGTTTGTATGATTTTCAGTCTGTAGAAAATTTTATCATCTCAGACACTTTTTAAATATATATATCGATATCGGAAAATATTGGTTATCGGCTATAACAGCAATATCATTTTGGATATCGGTATCGGTAAGAATTTTCAGATAGGTGCATCCCTAATACATACATACATACATATATACATATGAACATACATACATACATACATATGAACATACATACATACAATACTTATGACCATACATACATACATATGACCATACATACATACTTATGACCATACATACATACATACATACATACATACATACATACATATGAAAAGAAATACATACATAGATATGACCATACATACATACATACATACATACATACATACATACGAACATACATACATACATACATACATACATATGAACATACATACATATGACCATACATACATACATACGTACATATGACCATACATACATACTTATGATCATACATACATACATATGACCATACATACATACATACAATACCATATCGGCCCAGTTTTACTAATCGGACCTATGCCGATATGTTGAAAAATGACAAACATTGGCCGATACGGATATTAATGCAGATATATCGTGCACCCCTAGTATGTATGTATGTATGGTCATATGTATGTATGGTTATAAGTATGGATGTATGTATGGTCATATGTATGTATGAATGTATGGTCATAAGTATGTATGTCTGGTTATATGTATGTATGTATGTATGTATGTATGTTCATATGAATGTATGTATAGTCATAAGTATTTAAGTATGCTCATATGTATGCATGTATGTATGTATGTATGTATGTATGGTCATATGTATGTATATATAGTCATATGTATGTATATATAGTCATATGTATGTATGTATGTATGTATGGTCGTATGTATGTATTTATTTATGGTCATATGTATGTATGTTCATATGTATGTATGTATGGTCATATGTATGTATGTATGTCCATATGTATGTATGTATGTATGTATGTATGTTCATATGTATGTATGCATAGTCATAAGTATGTATGTATGGTGATATGTATGTATATGTAGTCATATGTATGTATGTATGTATGTATGTATGTATGTATGGTGATATGTATGTATGTATGTATGTATGTATGTATGTATGTATGTATGTATGTATGCTCATATTTATGGATGTATTTATTGTTATATGTATGTATGTTCATATGTATGTATGTATGGTCATAAGTATGTATGTATGTTCATATGTATGTATGTATGGTCATAAGTATGTATGTATGGTAATATGTATGTATGTCCATATGTATGTATGTATGTATGTATGTATGTATGTATGTATGTACGTATGTATGTATGTTCATATGTATGTATGTATGTATGTATGTATGTATGTATGTATGGTCATATGTATGTATATATGTATTGTATGGTCATATGTATGTATGTATGGTAATATGTATGTATGGTAATATGTATGTATGTATGTATGTATTGTATGGTCATATGTATGTATATATAGTCATATGTATGTATGTATGTATGTATGTATGTATGTATGTTCATATGTATGTATGCATAGTCATAAGTATGTATGTATGGTCATATGTATGTATATATAGGCATATGTATATATTTATGTATGTATGTATGTATGGATGTATGTATGTATGGTGATATGTATGTATGTATGTATGTATGTATGTATGTATGGTCATATTTATGGATGTATTTATGGTTATATGTATGTATGTTCATATGTACGTATGTATGTTCATAAGTATGTATGTATGTTCATATGTATGTATGTATGGTCATAAGTATGTATGTATGGTAATATGTATGTATGTCCATATGTATGTCTGTATGTATGCATGTATGTATGTATGTATGGTCATATGTATGTATGGTTATAAGTATGGATGTATTTATGGTCATATGTATGTATGTTCATATGTATGTATGTATGTATGTATGTATGTATGTATGGTCATAAGTATGTATGTCTGGTTATATGTATGTATGTATGTATGTTCATATGAATGTATGTACAGTCATAAGTATGTATGTATGCTCATATGTATGCATGTATGTATGTATGTATGTATGTATGTATGCTCATATGTATGTATATATAGTCATATGTATGTATGTATGTATGTATGGTCATATGTATGTATGTATTTATGGTCATATGTATGTATGTTCATATGTATGTATGTATGTATGTATGTATGTTCATATCTATGTATGCATAGTCATAAGTATGTATGTATGGTGATATGTATGTAAATATAGTCATATATATATATGTATGTATGTATGTATGTATGTATGTATGTATGTATGTATGGTGATATGTATGTATGTTTGTATGTATGTATGTACGTATGTATGTATGTATGTATGTATGGTCATATTTATGGATGTATTTATGGTTATATGTATGTATGTTCATATGTATGTATGTATGGTCATAAGTATGTATTTATGTTCATATGTATGTATGTATGGTCATAAGTATGTATGTATGGTAATATGTATGTATGTCCATATGTATGTATGTATGTATGTATGTACGTATGTATGTATGTTCATATGTATATATGTATGTATGTATTTATGTATGGTATGTATGTATGGTCATATGTATGTATGTATGTATGTATGTATTGTATGGTCATATGTATGTATGTATGGTAATATGTATGTATGTCCATATGTATGTATGTATGTATGTATTGTATGGTCATATGTATGTATGTATGTATGTATGTATGTATGGTCATATGTATGTATGTATTTATGGTCATATGTATGTATGTTCATATATATGTATGTATGGTCATATGTATGTATGTATGTCCATATGTATGTATGTATGTATGTATGTATGTATGTATGTATGTATGTACGTTCATATGTATGTATGCATAGTCATAAGTATGTATGTATGGTCATATGTATGTATATATAGTCATATGTATATATGTATGTATGGTCATATTTATGGATGTATTTATGGTTATATGTATGTATGTTCATATGTATGTATGTATGTATGGTCATAAGTATGTATGTATGGTAATATGTATGTATGTCCATATGTATGTATGTATGTCTGTACGTATGTATGTATGGTATGTATGTATGGTCATATGTATGTATGTATGTATGTATGTATGCATTGTATGGTCATATGTATGTATATATAGTCATATGTATGTATGTATGTATGTATGTATGTATGTATGTATGGTCATATGTATGTATGTATTTATGGTCATATGTATGTATGTTCATATGTATGTATGTATGGTCATATGTATGTATGTATGTATGTATGGTCATATTTATGGATGTATTTATGGTTATATGTATGTATGTTCATATGTATTTATGTATGGTCATAAGTATATATGTATGTTCATATGTATGTATGTATGGTCATAAGTATGTATGTATGGTAATATGTATGTATGTCCATATGTATGTATGTATGTATGTATGTATGTACGTATGTATGTATGTTCATATGTATGTATGTATGTATGTATGTATGTATGTATGTATGGTATGTATGTATGGTCATATGTATGTATGTATGTATTGTACGGTCATATGTATGTATATATAGTCATATGTATGTATGTATGTATGTATGTATGTATGTATGTATGGTCATATGTATGTATGTATTTATGGTTATATGTATGTATGTTCATATGTATGTATGTATGGTCATATGTATGTATGTCCATATGTATGTATGTATGTATGTACGTATGTATGTATGTTCATATGTATATATGTATGTATGTATTTATGTATGGTATGTATGTATGGTCATATGTATGTATGTATGTATGTATTGTATGGTCATATGTATGTATGTATGGTAATATGTATGTATGTCCATATGTATGTATGTATGTATGTATGTATGTATGTATTGTATGGTCATATTTTTGTATGTATGTATGTATGTATGTATGGTCATATGTATGTATGTATTTATGGTCATATGTATGTATGTTCATATGTATGTATGTATGGTCATATGTATGTATGTATGTCCATATGTATGTATGTATGTACGTTCATATGTATGTATGCATAGTCATAAGTATGTATGTATGGTCATATGTATGTATATATAGTCATATGTATATATGTATGTATGGTCATATTTATGGTCATATTTATGGATGTATTTATGGTTATATGTATGTATGTATGGTCATAAGTATGTATGTATGGTAATATGTATGTATGTCCATATGTATGTATGTATGTCTGTACGTATGTATGTATGGTATGTATGTATGGTCATATGTATGTATGTATGTATGTATGTATGTATGGTCATAAGTATGTATGTATGGTAATATGTATGTATGTCCATATGTATGTATGTATGTCTGTACGTATGTATGTATGGTATGTATGTATGGTCATATGTATGTATGTATGTATGTATGTATGCATTGTATGGTCATATGTATGTATATATAGTCATATGTATGTATGTATGTATGTATGTATGTATGTATGTATGTATGGTCATATGTATGTATGTATTTATGGTCATATGTATGTATGTTCATATGTATGTATGTATGGTCATATGTATGTATGTATGTATGTATGGTCATATTTATGGATGTATTTATGGTTATATGTATGTATGTTCATATGTATGTATGTATGGTCATAAGTATGTATGTATGTTCATATGTATGTATGTATGGTCAGAAGTATGTATGTATGGTAATATGTATGTATGTCCATATGTATGTATGTATGTATGTATGTATGTATGTATGTATGTATGTACGTATGTATGTATGTTCATATGTATGTATGTATGTATGTATGTATGTATGGTATGTATGTATGGTCATATGTATGTATGTATGTATTGTACGGTCATATGTATGTATATATAGTCATATGTATGTATGTATGTATTGTACGGTCATATGTATGTATATATAGTCATATGTATGTATGTATGTATGTATGTATGTATGTATGTATGGTCATATGTATGTATGTATTTATGGTTATATGTATGTATGTTCATATGTATGTATATATGGTCATATGTATGTATGTCCGTATGTATGTATGTATGTATGTACGTATGTATGTATGTTCATATGTATATATGTATGTATGTATTTATGTATGGTATGTATGTATGGTCATATGTATGTATGTATGTATGTATTGTATGGTCATATGTATGTATGTATGGTAATATGTATGTATGTCCATATGTATGTATGTATGTATGTATGTATATATTGTATGGTCATATTTTTGTATGTATGTATGTATGTATGTATGGTCATATGTATGTATGTATTTATGGTCATATGTATGTATGTTCATATGTATGTATGTATGGTCATATGTATGTATGTATGTCCATATGTATGTATGTATGTACGTTCATATGTATGTATGCATAGTCATAAGTATGTATGTATGGTCATATGTATGTATATATAGTCATATGTATATATGTATGTATGGTCATATTTATGGATGTATTTATGGTTATATGTATGTATGTTCATATGTATGTATGTATGTATGGTCATAAGTATGTATGTATGGTAATATGTATGTATGTCCATATGTATGTATGTATGTCTGTACGTATGTATGTATGGTATGTATGTATGGTCATATGTATGTATGTATGTATGTATGTATTGTATGGTCATATGTATGTATATATAGTCATATGTATGTATGGTCATATGTATGTATGTATTTATGGTCATATGTATGTATGTTCATATGTATGTATGTATGGTCATATGTATGTATGTATGTATGTATGGTCATATTTATGGATGTATTTATGGTTATATGTATGTATATTCATATGTATGTATGTATGGTCATAAGTATGTATGTATGTTCATATGTATGTATGTATGGTCATAAGTATGTATGTATGGTAATATGTATGTATGTCCATATGTATGTATGTATGTATGTATGTATGCACGTATGTATGTATGTTCATATGTATGTATGTATGTATGTATGTATGGTATGTATGTATGGTCATATGTATGTATGTATGTATTGTACGGTCATATGTATGTATATATAGTCATATGTATGTATGTATGTATGTATGTATGTATGTATGTATGTATGTATGGTCATATGTATGTATGTATTTCTGGTTATATGTATGTATGTTCATATGTATGTATGTATGGTCATATGTATGTATGTCCATATGTATGTATGTATGTATGTATGTATGTATGTATGTATGTTCATATTTATGTATGCATAGTCATAAGTATGTATGTATGATCATATGTATGTATGTATGTATGTATGTATGTATGGTGATATGTATGTATGTATATATGTATGTATGTATGTATGTATGTATGTTCATATTTATGGATGTATTTATGGTTATATGTATGTATGTATGTATGTATGTATGTATGTATGTATGTATGTATGGTGATATGTATGTATGTATGTATGTATGTATGTATGGTCATAAGTATGTATGTATGGTAATATGTATGTATGTATGTCCATATGTATCTATGTATGTATGTATGTATGGTCACATGTATGTATGTAAGTATGTATGTATGGTCATAAGTATGTATGTCTGGTTATATGTATGTATGTATGTATGTATGTTCATATGAATGTATGTATAGTCATAAGTATGTATGTATGCTCATATGTATGCATGTATGTATGTATGTATGTATGTATCTATGTATGGTCATATGTATGTACATATAGACATATGTATGTATGTATGTATGGTCATATGTATGTATGTATTTATGGTCATATGTATGTATGTTCATATGTATGTATGTATGTCCATATGTATGTATGTATGTATGTTCATATGTATGTATGGTGATATGTAAGTATGTATGTATGTATGTATGTATGTATGTATGTATGGTCATATTTATGGATTTATTTATGGTTATATGTATGTATGTTCATATGTATGTATGTATGGTCATAAGTATGTATTTATGTTCAAAGTATGTATGTATGGTCATAAGCATGTATGTATGGTAATATGTATGTATGTCCATATGTATGTATGTATGTATGTACGTATGTATGTATGTTCATATGTATGTATGTATGTATGTATGTATTTATGTATGGTATGTATGGTATGTATGTATGGTCATATTTATGTATATATGTATGTATTGTATGGTATGGTAATATGTATGTATGTATGGTAATATGTATGTATGTATGTATGTCTGTCCATATGTATGTATGTATGTATTGTATGGTCATATGTATGTATATATAGTCATATGTATGTATGTATGTATGTATGTATGTATGTATGTATGTTCATATGTATGTATGCATAGTCATAAGTATGTATGTATGGTCATATATATGTATATATAGTCATATGTATATATTTATGTATGTATGGATGTATGTATGTATGTATGTATGTATGTATGTATGGTGATATGTATGTATGTATGTATGTATGTATGTATGTATGGTCATATTTATGGATGTATTTATGGTTATATGTATGTATGTTCATATGTATGTATGTATGTTCATAAGTATGTATGTATGTTCATATGTATGTATGTATGTATGTATGTATGTATGTATGTATGTATGTATGGTCATATGTATGTATGGTTATAAGTATGGATGTATTTATGGTCATATGTATGTATGTTCATATGTATGTATGTATGGTCATAAGTATGTATGTCTGGTTATATGTATGTATGTATGTATGTATGTTCATATGAATGTATGTATAGTCATAAGTATGTATGTATGCTCATATGTATGCATGTATGTATGTATGTATGTATGGTCATATGTATGTATATATAGTCATATGTATGTATGTATGTATGTATGTATGTATGGTCATATGTATGTATGTATTTATGGTCATATGTATGTATGTATTGTCATATGTATGTATGTATGTCCATATGTATGTATGTATGTATGTATGTATGTTCATATGTATGTATGCATAGTCATAATTATGTATGTATGGTGATATTTATGTATATATAGTCATATGTATATATGTATGTATGTATGTATGTATGTATGTATGTATGGTGATATGTATGTATGTATGTATGTATGTATGGTCATATTTATGGATGTATTTATGGTTATATGTATGTATGTATGTATGTATGTATGTATGTATGTATGTATGTATGGTGATATGTATGTATGGTCATAAGTATGTATTTATGGTAATATGTATGTATGGTAATATGTATGTATGTCCATATGTATGTATGTATGTATGTATGTATGTATGTATGTATGTATGTATGTTCATATGTATGTATGCATAGTCATAAGTATGTATGTATGGTCATATGTATGTATATATAGTCATATGTATATATTTATGTATGTATGTATGTATGTATGTATGTATGTATGGTATGGTCATATGTATGTATGTATGTCCATATGTATGTATGTATGTATTGTATGGTCATATGTATGTATATATAATCATATGTATGTATGTATGTATGTATGTTCATATGTATGTATGCATAGTCATAAGTATGTATGTATGGTCATATATATGTATATATAGTCATATGTATATATTTATGTATGTATGTATGTATGTATGTATGTATGTATGTATGTATGTATGGTAATATGTATGTATGTATGGTGATATGTATGTATGTATGTATGTATGTATGTATGTATGTATGTATGGTCATATTTATGGATGTATTTATGGTTATATGTATATGTTCATATGTATGTATGTATGTTCATAAGTATGTATGTATGTTCATATGTATGTATGGTCATAAGTATGTATGTATGGTAATATGTATGTATGTTCATATGTATGTATGTATGTATGTATGTATGTATGTATGTATGGTCATATGTATGTATGGTTATAAGTATGGATGTATTTATGGTCATATGTATGTATCTTCATATGTATGTATGTATGTATGTATGTATGTATGTATGGTCATAAGTATGTATGTCTGGTTATATGTATGTATGTATGTATGTTCATATGAATGTATGTATAGTCATAAGTATGTATGTATGCTCATATGTATGCATGTATGTATGTATGTATGTATGTATGGTCATATGTATGTATATATAGTCATATGTATGTATGTATGTATGTATGTATGTATGGTCATATGTATGTATGTATTTATGGTCATATGTATGTATGTATGGTCATATGTATGTATGTATGTCCATATGTATGTATGTATGTATGTATGTATATATGTATGTTCATATGTATGTATGCATAGTCATAATTATGTATGTATGGTGATATGTATGTATATATAGTCATATGTATATATGTATGTATGTATGTATGTATGTATGTATGGTGATATGTATGTATGTATGTATGTATGTATGTATGGTCATATTTATGGATGTATTTATGGTTATATGTATGTATGTTCATATGTATGTATGTATGGTCATAAGTATGTATGTATGGTAATATGTACGTATGTCCATATGTATGTATGTATGTATGTATGTATGTACGTATGTATGTATGTTCATATGTATGTATGTATGTATGTATGTATGTATGGTATGTATGTATGGTCATATGTATTGTATGGTCATATGTATGTATGTATGGTAATATGTATGTATGGTAATATGTATGTATGTATGTATGTATTTATGTATGTATTGTATTGTATGGTCATATGTATGTATATATAGTCATATGTATGTATGTATGTATTTATGTATGTATGGTCATATGTATGTATGTATTTATGGTCATATGTATGTATGTATGTATGTATGTATGTTCATATGTATGTATGCATAGTCATAAGTATGTATGTATGGTCATATGTATGTATATATAGTCATATGTATATATTTATGTATGTATGTATGTATGTATGTATGTATGTATGTATGGTGATATGTATATATGTATGTATGTTTGTATTGCATTGTATGGTCATATGTATGTATATATAGTCATATGTATGTATGTATGTATGTATGTATGTATGTATGGTCATATGTATGTATGTATGTATGTATGTATGTATGTATGTATGTATGTTCATATGTATGTATGCATAGTCATAAGTATGTATGTATCGTCATATGTATGTATGTATGTATGGTGATATGTATGTATGTATGTATGTATGTATGTATGTATGGTCATATTTATGGATGTATTTATGGTTATATGTATGTATGTTCATATGTATGTATGTATTGTCATAAGTATGTATGTATGGTAATATGTATGTATGTCCATATGTATGTATGTATGTATGTACGTATGTATGTATGGTATGTATGTATGGTCATATGTATGTATGTATGTATTGTATGATCATATGTATGTATATATAGTCATATGTATGTATGTATGTATGTATGTATGGTCATATGTATGTATGTTCATATGTATGTATGTATGGTCATATGTATGTATGTATGTATGTCCATATGTATGTATGTATGTATGTTCATATGTATGTATGCATAGTCATAAGTATGTATGTATGGTGATATGTATGTATATATAGTCATATGTATATATGTATGTATGTATGTATGTATGTATGTATGTATGGTCATATTTATGGATGTATTTATGGTTATATGTTTGTATGTTCATATGTATGTATGTATGGTCATAAGTATGTATGTATGTTCATATGTATGTATGTATGGTCATAAGTATGTATGTATGGTAATATGTATGTATGGTAATATGTATGTATGTATGTATGTATGTATGTATGTATGTACGTATGTATGTATGTTCATATGTATGTATGTATGTATGGTATGTATGTATGGTCATATGTATGTATGTATGTATTGTATGGTCATATGTATGTATGTATGTATTGTATGGTCATATGTATGTATGTCTGGCTATATATATGGATGTATTTATGGTCATATGTATGTATGTTCATATGTATGTATGTTCATATGTATGTATGTATAGTCATAAGTATGTATGTATGCTCATATGTATGCATGTATGTATGTATGTATGTATGGTCATAAGTATGTATGTATGTATGGTCATATGTACGAGGGGCATTCAAAAAGTTCTAAGACAAATGACATAAATTCACAGTGAGTCAAAATAGTGTAACAAAATGACCTTGAATCATACCACTGATGACTTGTAAACAAATTTGACAAGTTACAGCATTCTAACTTTGTTATTCAGTGTTCCAGGTTACATGTTACAAAACCAACTTTTTTGACCGTCCAAAATGAGCCAATTTGAAGTTCGAGCAAACATCAAATTTCTAACAAAACTTCAATGGAAACCTACAGAAATCACTGAAGCTTTGCAAAATGTTTATGGAGACTCTTCACCTTCTGGAGCCGTATTTCCAAAGTTGAAGGAACATTTGAAAGGAACAAGATTTCAGTTCATACTTGAAGCGAAGAGGGAGGTTGTGACCTGGTTGACTAGACGAGCTCCAGAATTCTATCAAGAAGGAATTTCTCGGTGGGAACATCCCTTGCAGAAGTGTATTGAGTTAGGTGGATCTTATGTTGAAAAATAATTTTGTATCTTTCATAAATAAAGTTTTTTTTCATTTTGTCTCAGAACTTTTTGAATTACACTCGAATGTATATATAGTCATATGTATGTATGTATGTATGTATGTATGTATGTATGTATGTATGGTCATATGTATGTATGTATGTAGGTATGTATGGTCATATGTATGGATGTATTAATGGTCATATGTATGTATGTTCATATGTATGTATGTTCATATGTATGTATGTATGGTCATAAGTATGTATGTATGGTCATATGTATGTCTGTTCATATGTATGTATGTATGTATGGTCATAAGTATGTATGTATGGTAATATGTATGTATGTCCACATGTATGCATGTATGTATGTTCAGATGTATGTATGTATAGTCATAAGTATGTATGTATGCTCATATGTATGTATGTATGGTCATACATACGTACATACATGTATCCCTATGTGAAATACGGATACACTAATAAATGTATTTTTTCAAGATTTAGAGTGGCATTTTATTCATTTATAATACATACATACATACATACATACATATGAACATACATACACACATACATATGAACATATATACATACATATGGACATACATAAATACATACATATAACTATACATACGTACATATGAAAATAAATACATATGACCATACATACATACATACATACATACATATGACCATACAATACATACATACATACATATGACCATACATACATACCATATATACATACGTACATACATACATACATACATGTGGACATACATACATATTACCATACATACATACTTATGACCATACATAGATACATATGAACATACATACATATAACCATAAATACATCCATAAATATGACCATACATACATACATACATACATACATACATACATACATATCACCATACATACATACATACATACATACATACGTACATACATACATACATACATACATATGACTATATATACATACATATGACCATACAATACAATACATACATACATACATACATATTACCATACATACATATTACCATACATACATACATATGACCATACATACATACCATACATAAATACATACATACATACATATGGACATACATACATATTACCATACATACATACTTATGACCATACATACATACATATGAACATAAATACATACTTATGACCATACATACATACATACATATGAACATACATACATATAACCATAAATACATCCATAAATATGACCATACATACATACATACATACATACATATCACCATACATACACACATACATACATATATACATATATACATATATACATATGACTATATATACATACATATCACCATACATACATAATTATGACTATACATACATACATATGAACATACATACATACATACATACATACATACATACATACATACATACATATGAACATACATACATATTACCATAAATACATACATACATATGACCATACATACATACATACATATGACTATATATACATACATATGACCATACATAGATACATACATACATGCATACATATGAGCATACATACATACTTACGACTATACATACATTCATATGAACATACATACATACATACATACATATGACCAGACATACATACTTATGACCATACATACATACTTACATACATACATATGACCATAAATACATCCATACTTATAACCACACATACATATGACCATACATACATACATACATACATACATACATATGGACATACATACATATTACCATACATACATACTTATGACCATACATACATACATACATACATACATACATACATACATACATACATATCACCATACATACATACATACATACATACATACATACATATAACCATAAATACATCCATAAATATGACGATACATACATACATACATACATACATACATATCACCATACATACATACATACATACATACATACATATATACATATGACTATATATACATACATATGATCATACATACATACTTATGACTATGCATACATACATATGAACATACATACATACATACATACATACATACATACATACATACATTCATATGACCATAAATACATACATACATATGACCATACATACATACATACATACATACATACATACATAGGACTATATATACATACATATGACCAAACAATACAATACATACATACATACATACATACATACATACATACATACATATTACCATACATACATATTACCATACATACATACATATGACCATACAATACATACATACATACATACATACATACATACATATGACCATACATACATACCATACATAAATACATACATACATACATACATACATATGAACATACATACATACGTACATACATACATACATACATACATATGGACATCCATACATATTACCGTACATACATACTTATGACCATACATACATACATATGAACATAAATACATACTTATGACCATACATACATACATATGAACATACATACATATAACCATAAATACATCCATAAATATGACCATACATACATACATACATACATACAAACATACATACATATCACCATACATACATACATACATACATACATACATACATATATACATATGACTATATATACAAACATATCACCATACATACATACTTATGACTATGCATACATACATATGAACATACATACATACATACATACATACATATGGACATACATACATACATATGACCATACATACATACATATGAACATACATACATATGACCATGAATACATACATACATATGACCATACATACATACATACATACATACATACATACATATGACTATATATACATACATATGACCATACATACATACATACATACATACATGCATACATATGAGCATACATACATACTTATGACTATACATACATTCAAATGAACATACATACATACATACATATAACCAGACATACATACTTATGACCATACATACATACATACATACATACATACATACATACATATGAACATACATACATATGACCATAAATACATCCATACTTATAACCATACATACATATGACCATACATACATACATACATACATGCATACATACATATTACCATACATACATACTTATGACCATACATACATACATATGAACATACATACATACATATGAACATACATAATATAACCATAAATACATCCATAAATATGACCATACATACATACATACATACATACATACATACATACATATCACCATACATACATACATACATACATACATACATACATAAATATATACATATGACTATATATACATACATATGACCATACATACATACTTATGACTATGCATACATACATATGAACATATATACATACATACATACATACATACAAAAGACTATATATACATACATATGACCATACAATACATACATACATACATATTACCATACATACATACATACATACATACATACATACATACATACATACCAACATACATATTACCATACATACATATTACCATATATACATACATATGACCATACAATACATACATACATACATATTACCATACATACATATTACCATACATACATACATATGACCATACAATACATACATACATACATACATATGACCATACATACATACCATACATAAATACATACATACATACATACATACATATGAACATACATACATACGTACATACATACATACATACATACATACATACATACATATGGACATCCATACATATTACCATACATACGTACTTATGACCATACATACATACATATGAACATAAATACATACTTATGACCATACATACATACATATGAACATACATACATATAACCATAAATACATCCATAAATATGACCATACATACATACATACATACATACATACAAACATACATACATATCACCATACATACATAC